>NC_091361.1:12231117-12403617 GCF_038502225.1 Cherax quadricarinatus | reverse complement strand
TTCGAAGATACTCCATCATCAGCACCTTCTTGTGTACATTTTCAAACTGTATCAATGTCAGAGATATGCGCCTCTATTTCAGTGCTTCTGTCCTATTCATCTTGGTTTATCTGGTTGGCACTCCTTAAATAGTGATATTTTAAACGTTTCCTCAGTAATAGCTCATACATGGCATGTGTACTGTTTCTCAATACCCAAAGTGATATATTGTTAGGTCTCACTGCTTAATTTCGTATCCAGGATCTAATAATGCTCAGCACAACCATTTATATATATATATATATATATATATATATATATATATGTATATATATGTATATATATATATATATATATATATATATTTTTTTTTTTTTTTATTATTATCACACCGGCCGATTCCCACCAAGGCAGGGTGGCCCGAAAAAGAAAAACTTTCACCATCATTCACTCCATCACTGTCTTGCCAGAAGGGTGCTTTACACTACAGTTTTTAAACTGCAACATTAACACCCCTCCTTCAGAGTGCAGGCACTGTACTTCCCATCTCCAGGACTCAAGTCCGGCCTGCCGGTTTCCCTGAATCCCTTCATAAATGTTACTTTGCTCACACTCCAACAGCACGTCAAGTATTAAAAACCATTTGTCTCCATTCACTCCTATCAAACACGCTCACGCATGCCTGCTGGAAGTCCAAGCCCCTCGCACACAAAACCTCCTTTACCCCCTCCCTCCAACCCTTCCTAGGCCGACCCCTACCCCGCCTTCCTTCCACTACAGACTGATACACTCTTGAAGTCATTCTGTTTCGCTCCATTCTCTCTACATGTCCGAACCACCTCAACAACCCTTCCTCAGCCCTCTGGACAACAGTTTTGGTAATCCCGCACCTCCTCCTAACTTCCAAACTACGAATTCTCTGCATTATATTCACACCACACATTGCCCTCAGACATGACATCTCCACTGCCTCCAGCCTTCTCCTCGCTGCAACATTCATCACCCACGCTTCACACCCATATAAGAGCGTTGGTAAAACTATACTCTCATACATTCCCCTCTTTGCCTCCAAGGACAAAGTTCTTTGTTTCCACAGACTCCTAAGTGCACCACTCACTCTTTTTCCCTCATCAATTCTATGATTCACCTCATCTTTCATAGACCCATCCGCTGACACGTCCACTCCCAAATATCTGAATACGTTCACCTCCTCCATACTCTCTCCCTCCAATCTGATATTCAATCTTTCATCACCTAATCTTTTTGTTATCCTCATAACCTTACTCTTTCCTGTATTCACCTTTAATTTTCTTCTTTTGCACACCCTACCAAATATATATATATATATATATATATATATATATATATATATATATATATATATATATATATATATATTATTCACTGGTCTGTACCGTCTACCTAAATTTCAAGGATTTTCTGAATTAAGACTTACAATCTTTCTTTGAATATCTGTTTAAGTTTATTTAAGTGATTGTCCTTCCCTTTTTAGTTCTTATTATTGTCTTCAGTCTTACAAACTTTGAAGAAATTTCGATTTCGTTTAGCCTTTGTTGCTGTTTTATTTCCGATTTTCCACTCTTCCTTTCCTGCCGATTTCGGCAGTCTCCTGTGTTCTGTACGTTTCCATGCTTTTATTATTTATTGTTTTTTGCTTCTCCGAAACTCTTATTAAACCATATGCGCTTTCTGTATTTATCAAATTAAAATCCCCTGGCTAGTATTTACATCTTGGGATGAGTTGATTGCTCTAAGATTTCTCTTCCTATTGTTATGATTCAGACTGTCGTTCCAGTATAGTCTTTGTTCAGTAGACCGGGTCGCCTCGCTGCAGTTCCATCCTCTTCTCTTGTCTCTCCTCTTCAAGGGATAAGAAGCTGACTGCAGTGTTCTTTATGGATTGAAGAGGCAATCCATTGTCGATTATCCATAAGTCGCCTCATGCAGTCCAGTTAGGCAGGCTAGTATTTATTAATTTCTTGGGGATTTTTTGATAAGTGTATGTTTGTGATGAGAGAGAGAGAGAGAGAGAGAGAGAGAGAGAGAGAGAGAGAGAGAGAGACAGACAGACAGAAAGACAGAGAGAGACTACTTATATTTTGATTCTTGTTAATAGTTACGGGAAAGGAGCAATGCTCGGGTCCTAGGTTAGGTTAGGTAAGGTTAGTCAGGAAACAGGACAAGTGTTTCCTGACGCGGGTGCTAGTCAGATGACCCGCCGATGGAGCTTTTGGTCATCCAAGCGAGGCCTTCCACTGGCTTTCCGGTCAACCAATGGAAAAAATTATTGCTATAGTTATTACCATTTGATTGATCCTCGAGTCCTGTCTTCTTTTCGACTATTACAGCATCTGAATTTTCCCTAGAAAATGACTCGCAGAAGTCCAGAAAATTACAACATTTATTGAGTGTGTATGTGTGTATGTGTTTATGTGTATGTGTACTAACCTAGTTGCACTCACTTATTTGTGGTTGCAACGGTCGACTCTCAGCTCCTGGCCCCGCCTCTTTGCTGGTCGCTACTAGGTCATCATTCTCTCTTCCTTCTCCATGAGCTTTAATGAACCTCTTCTTAAACCTATGTATGGATCCTGCCTCCACTACATCACTCTATAGACTGTTAAACTTTCTGACAACTCTGTGACTTAAGAAATACTTTCTAACATCCCTGTGACTCATCTGAGTTTTCAGCTTTCAGCTATGACCCCCTTGTTGCTGTGTCCTATCTCTGTCCACCTTGTCAATTCCTCTCAATATTTTATATGTTGCTATCATGTCCCCGTATATCCCTCCTGTCCTCCAGTGTCGTCAGGTCAATTTCCCTTAACCTCTCCTCATAGTACATGCCCCGTAGCTTCGGGACTAGTCTTGCTGCAAACCTTTGCACTTTCTCTAATTTCCAGACGTGCTTGACCAAGTCTAGGCTCCCAATTGGTGCTGTATACTCCAGTATGGGCCTCACGTACACGGTGTACAGAGTCTTGAACAATTCCTTACCGAGATGTCGGAACCCTATTCACAGGTTCATCAGGTGCCCATATGCTGCAGCAGTTATTTGGTTGATGTGCGCCTCAAGAGATGTACTCGGTATTATACTCGCCCCAAGATCCTTTTTCTGGAGTGAGGTTTGCAGTCTTTGGCCACCTAGCTTGTACTCTGTCTTGGGTCTTCTTTGCCCTTCGCCCGGTCTTCATGACTTTGCATCTGGTGGGGTTAAACTCCAGAAGCCAGTTGCTGGACTAGGTTTGCAGCCTATCCAGATACTTTTGTAAATCCTGCCTGATCCTGATCCGAATGAATTCTCCTCATTAGCGTCACATCGTTTGCAAACAGGAGCACTTCTGAGTCTATCCCTTCCGTCATGTCATTCGCATATACCAGAAACAGTACCGGTCCTAGGTCTGACCCTTGTGGATCCCCGTTCGTCACAGGCACCCACTCTGACATTTCGTAACGTACCATGACTTGTTGTTGCCTCCCTGTCAGGTTTTCTTTGATCTATTGCAGTGTCTTTATTATAAATGCCTGACACTCTAGCTTTTTGCACTAATCTCTTGTGTGGATCTGTGTCGAAAGCCTTCTTACAGTTCACGAAAATGCAATCTACCCACCTCTCTCTCTCTCTCTTGTTTTACTGTTGTCACCTTGTCAGGAAACTCCAGTAGGTTTGTGACACATGATATCCCTTACTGAAACCGTGATGGTTGTCGTGCATAAGCTATGTGCTCCACCACTCTACCCCTAATAATCTTCTAAATGACTTTGCATGCTATACATGTCAGTGACACTGGTCTGCAATTTACTGCCACGTTTCTGTCTCCTTTCTTAAAAATTGTGACTACATTTGCTGTCTTCCGCACCTAGTTTCGATGGATGTGTTGAGGATTGCTGTTGGTGGCCCTGTAACGTAGTTATTACGTTACGTAAATAAATGCTGGCGCCTATGGGTAATAGCCTTGTCTAGGGGCATTTAAAATATTAAACAAGATATACCAACCTAGGGTCAAGCTTCTTTCTTCACAAATTTACATGGTCAATATTTATATTGATTATTAGGAAGGGCAATTTAATTCAATTTTATTATAATATAATTATATTAATAGTAAACTTAAATATACGACATACAACCTACCCTCTACATATTACGTAAAACACACCAGTATACCTGTACCAGGTATTCACTTTAGGCCACCTTCAAAATATTATTACCTAAACCCACTAGTAACAGTGTGTGTGTGTGTGTGTGTGTGTGTGTGTGTGTGTGTGTGTGTGTGTGTGTGTGTGTGTGTGTGTGTGTGTGTGTGTGTGTGTGTGTGTGTGTGGCCAAGTGATCAGTCTGTGCTCAGTAATGCTCGGTATGTGCTCAGTAATGCTCGGTATGTGCTCAGTAATGCTCGGTATGTGCTCAGTAATGCTCGGTATGTGCTCAGTAATGCTCGGTATGTGCTCAGTAATGCTCGGTATGTGCTCAGTAATGCTCGGTATGTGCTCAGTAATGCACGGAATGTGCTCAGTAATGTTCGGTGTCTGCTCAGTAATGCTAGGTATGTGCTCAATATTGCTCGGTATGTGCTCAGTATTCCTCGGTATGGGCTCAGTAATGCTCGGTATGTGCTCAGTATTGCTCGGTATGGGCTCAGTAATGCTCGGTATGTGCTCTGTATTGCTCGATATGGGCTCAATAAGACTGGACTCGACTTACAATGTGACTGAGAACAGGTCCCTAAATAAGCTAACTTCTGGACCATCAAGGCAATCAAACAACTTGCTTGAACAGTATAATGACCCATTTGACAAAATGCTGTAATTCTCGAAACAGCAGTTAATAGCACAGCATCAGGCAAGGAATCTTGGAGACCAAAATGATCCTAACTGGAGACCTTCAGCAGATGCTCCTGAAAAGGCTAAACTCCTTCATTACAGAGACTGAGTTTGGCAATTCCAAATTCCCGATTACGAAAGTGCATAGATACCAGAACAAATGTAGGTCGAGAGCTGAACTCGGGACCAGAGATAATGAGATTCACAACCTCTGAAAACGTCAAATATTACTTAGGCAAAATTATACTCTGTGAAATGAGTTACACAGAGTTACAAGATGTATGTCCTGGCTCATCATAGGAGACATCCTCCACCAAAAAAAAACCGAGTCTAAATAACACGAGTTGAGGAGAACAGCGTTCTCCCACACAGAACAGAGAGAGATGTTTATTCCACGAGCATCAGCGAGAGTAAGGGAGAAGCAGATACAACGTCAGGTGACTCAAAGCAGAGTACCCCTGACACCAACTGTAAAACAAGTGGGCAGGTAGTCAATAGCGTTAGCAGGAAATCAAAACTTTTCAACAGTGAGCACAATGAGAGGTGTAGGTGTTACATCCTACCTACATACATAAACTAATATATATAAAAAAAATAATATAAAAGCATGAAAATTTCATTTTAGCTACTGATGAAAACATCAGTAATATAGTTTATGTGTATTCACTTATTTATATTCACCTGACACTGCCTCTTAACTTCCACTTGATAAGTTTACTTCCTTTTTGCCTCAAGGGCCCTGTCATTTCTGTTATTAAAACTAACAATAAAACCTGCCTACACTGCCTCCTCATCAAAGGCATTCCACATCCTTGTTCACCTTGAGCCTGAAAAAACCTTCCTGCCATCACTAACTCATCTTTTTTTTCAACTTTCATAGGAATAATCTTGGACTATCCTTAAACTCAACTAAATGTGAGGTAGTTTTCTCTGACAAACAGATCTTTGACCAAATCAAGGTCTCTTTGCCAATAACGCAAACCATTGATCAAACCGACAATACTCTCTTTAATGCTCCTCTAGCTTCCAACGTTATCAACTTGATTCTAAAAAATAAATCTCCAACCTCAGGAAGACGGAAGGCTGGATTGGAAACAAAGATGCATATGAATCCTTTCCTTTCGTTTACACACCCGATGACTCCCTCTCAATGCTCGCCGACTTTTTGCGATGCTCCCTCCTGGTCAGCAACTCCAAACTAAAGTGTTTTGAAGTTGTCCCGTTGTCACCCTCGGTACAACTTTGGGACACCAATCATCCCTTCTCTCCAACTATTCGCGAATACTTGAGAGTGCACACGCAATCTTTCACAGGAGAAAATCCTAGCTATCTACGATGCGAGGCTAGTGGGCTCACTCCTATGTGACACATTGCCAAAAGGTAAAAGAACGGCATCAGACGACGAGCAACAAAAACTAAACCACTTTCTTATCCTATGTACGCTATAGGCCAACTGTATGTGGAGAAAATGCTGCGAGATACTCTGTTACTAAAAAACTATTCGAGGCGTTAGTCTGAGAGTGAAATTTGCAATAGGGATTTTAAAACCGGATCAACTTATCGACATAGCAGAGAGGAACCACAAACATTTGGATTCGGATTTCGGTAAGGGTTTCATGAAGGGCATATTTACTGTAGTGGTAGAAGGAATTCCGGTACCCATTCCTTCTGAAACGGTACACTGACGCTTTAGAGTTATGGAGGAGCCCTAACATGAGCGTAACTGCAGCAGACAAAAGAGGCGGAGTGGCTATTTTGGAATCTACAACAGCTAGATGAAGTTGTCACACATACAGAATAGAGATAAGTCAGTATTGTCAAGGTAAGAACAAGCCAACATGTATGCCACCTGTTGTTCTCCAACCAATAACAAGCACATGTCTAAAGGCTACCATTAACTCATTGTACCCCTTAGACCCATTAAATCTGACTAGACAGAACTCTCCCTGTAATTTACCTTGTACCTTTGGGAAAGGCGTTAACGACGTTTTCCTTCCTTGATACTCAACTAGGCAATCAGTTCTATGAAACAAACACGTACTGGCAACTCACTAACAACTTCCACCATGATCTGAATATGAAGAGGAGGAAGCATATCCAGTTTATTTTTTCTGTGAGCATTACGAGCCTGGATGACGAGTTGCCTAACAAGATTATATAAAGAAAACCTCCAACTGCAGGTTTTCTCGCTACGTGAACTTTCATCACCAATGAAAATCAGATATGGCAATCATAACGCCAGGAAGCAGGACACCACCGTTAGGAAGTATATTCTACCGAGACAAGAGCAGACACAGTGTTTCCCATTTTACAAAAAATCCAACATTGGTGTCGCAGTAGTTGTTCACTAAGACCGTACCAGACATTACGACGGCCATGTACCGGACCCCAGGTAACAGGTGTTTACAGAATTCCTTGCGGGGCATGTAATAAAGTTTATATCGGGTAAACAGCTACATATTTTTTCCTATTCGTTTGCAGGAACACAAATACACATGTAGAACTAGCAACATCAATTACACATGCGAGCAACACTACAACTAAAGTGTAATGAATACTTGCCAATGCTCAGTAATAACCCACATGGAGACAGAAATACGGAAGGCTGATTGACGTGTAAATTTCGAACCCATTCTGGGATCCTCTTCATCTATTGAAGAGGATCCCAGAAGGGAATCAACCAAAAGAGTGGGACCCTTATAACTTATATCGTTTTAGAAAAAGGGAGAGCTCACTTAGGCCGGAATGTCACATGCAGCACAGGTATTAAACTTAAAACTGTCTCAGCTGTCCCCTGCTTCTGACTCATACAGCCAAGATGACTATTTAACCTGCTTTGAACAAACCATGGTACGGGTGGGGATATAACCTATGGCACGTGAATCGTAAACATCCTGGCCAGTGCGAACCACTGAGCCAGCTGGCTACAATAAGATTCATCCAACTAGGTATACTTATACACCAAACAGAGACTAGCATGGGCCATACTGTGACCTCAAATGCATCAAGATTTTACAGTTGAATCTCCCGTCAGCGTGACGTGATGAATCGTATTGTAGCCAGCTGGCCCAGTGGCTTACGCACTGGCCTGGAGTTTTACGACTCACTCGTCATGGGTTCTAACCCCACCAGTACTGTGGTTTATTTGCAATCGTGGTATTACGATTTCGTGAGTCAAGCTTTTTTAACTCATATTTATTATGTATTTGGAAAAATCTTATTAGCAGTTGAAACACTGTACCTAACAAAAAAAAAAGGCACAATAACGTGACTTCAACAATAAACAAATAACTCGCACATAGAAGAGAGGAGCTTACGACGACGTTTCGGTCCGACTACCTTCCCCACTACTACCTTCTACCTCCACTACTATCACTACCACCTCCTGCCTATATATACTCCCTCCTTCTCTCCTTTTCGTTAGTGTGACTTTGTAAATGGTCCAAGTCGGACCGAAACGTCGTCGTAAGCTCCTCTCTTCTATGTGCGGGTTATTTGTGTATTGTACCTAATTGTAGGGTATCAACCCAAGCTGCTATTCCGGGAAAATTATAAGGATAAATGTAGATGCGTAGAATCGTCAAAAATTAGATTTTCGAACACTGTCAAACAAAACAGTGGGGTGTTCACTTTAGAAAACGCCAATAATTTCTCCCCCCTTTTTTTTTCTAAGAACTAAAGAGACCTGACGTAGGCCGAAAGGCAAAATACAGTTCCTTAAAAGAGCAAAAAGGTACAATACGTGATTGGAACAATACTCAAATATCCCACAATTAGAAGAAAAAAGCTGATTACGTTTCGGTCCGACTTGGACCACGTACTATTCACACTATCTATGGTTTGTCATAGTGAAACTAGTCAATGGTACAAGTCGGGCCAATACATCGTCATCAGTTTCTTTCCCCAAAGTTATGTGTGAATTTATTTGTGTCATGCAGTACATGTCTTAAATTTAAACCTGGCGCTTCTTAAGCCTGCGCTTCTTACATTCTACATGACTGTTGAAGCTGTTGCATCTCCCTTGAAAAATCTCATGCATGGGAGAAACTTTATATCTGTAAACACCTTCAATGATACTAGTATCTGTACTTTTTTTTTTTAACAATTACAGGATTTATGCTTGCAGTTTGCACTAAAAAATCGTAAGATTACTCCTTGGATGTGTTTGAATATTTTGGTTTTACACCCCATTTTGTAAAAAAAAGAATTTATTTTACAGTCAAAAATATGTATACATTTGATTAATATGATGAGAAAAATTATGAATATTCTTCGCCTCTTCATAAGCTGGTGTAGACCCGAAAATGCAACAGACATTTAAAACGTTGATGTCTGCACTGAGATGTTGGAATATGAATGTGGCAACTCTTGAGTCTCTAGTATTGCCGATTAGTCTGCAGCCCAGATCATTATGAAAGCCAAATTAACGTTTGCCTCAAAGTCCAATGGTCTTTAATCCTGTTGAGATGAAGTGGTAACATTTGCAAAGTTTAGCTTCCTTCTTGTGATTCACAGCACTTCTATCTGACCAAAACTAAAACGAATGTAGATTTCATTTTGAATATATGAACAGGAATAGTTTCACACCTGTCATCAGTCATTCTCCTGGGGATTGCCTGTAATCCCATCGGGGCAGTTAGTAGGATAACTGAGATTGTAGGATTCTAGAGGTAGGGATTTTCTCCCAACCAAGTATTCAGCTATAGTAATGCTCTACTTCAAGTTAATGTTGACTTTGTTGTAGCTTACATGCTAGCTCTAGCAACTCGCTCAGTTTAATTCTTGCAGATCACATTAATCACTTTCAAATATGCTTCAAATACACTGACATTCACTGAGAAAAGGGCAAAAATGAACGAGGGCCAATGCGATACTGAGGGGCAGTGTGTTGAGGCGTATGTCCAGTGTTAAGAGGATGCCGCTAGAGTGATGTGCACTCACAGCTGTATGGAGGTAATGTCAACGTTTAACAATGCGATTTTAAAAACATTTTTATACAACTTTTCGGCAGTGGGGTAGACCTAGTAAAGATTGTTTGTAAGCCAACTTCTCAGCTGTTTTTGCTGTTGAAGTCTCTACAAAGAAACAGTGTCAACAATGAAGATTAGTGTAGAGGGAGATTAGTGTAGAGTATTAGAGAGCACCACAGCTTGCTTCTGTACTATTTCAGAGTCTGAGTACAAGGTGCTGAAGGAGGAGGTTTTACTTTGTCAAGGAGAAAAAGAAACTGAAAATTTCCCTTGATAAATATAACAGAGTGTGAGGTGGATGGGAATTGTGAAGAGAAACAGATTATCAGCAGTGAGGTGTGGGTTGGCAGCAGTAAGAAGTGGGAAGTGATTTCCAGTAAAGAAACATCAAAGTGAGGAAGGTTGAAAGAGCAGATCCGAAACCAGGAAACCACTTCTCTGATATCCAGGACAAATGTACTTCAGTATTCAGTGAGGATAATAGTACCATCAACTCCTCTGCTATTAAAGGTAATAATTAAGAATACTCTTGGGGTCGGTGACTCACAGGTAAAATGTACTGACTGTACCTTCTGTGACAGACATAAGAAGGTAAGACAGAGTATATATACACGCATCATATATATATATATATATATATATATATATATATATATATATATATATATATATATATATATATATATATATATATATATACATACAAGGAATTCGCAAGAGCTGGCGAAATATACATAAACACTGATCTCTGGCCGAAGGAGACAAGAACCTACGAACCTTGGAACAAGGTACGCAGTGCCTTACCATTCTCACCACACTGGACCAATACCTTGGCGTCCAGCTTGCGCTAGACGTTTGATCCAAGGCAGCCAACTTTCAGGGAGAAGGCTTACAGCTTTTCATCTCATCCCCTGCATGCATCAGCCTTACTAGAGATTTTAACAATGAAAGGAATTCGCAAGAGCAGGCGAAATATACAAAAAACACTGATTTCTGGCCGAAGGAGACTCAAATCTACGAACCTTGGAACAAGGTACGCAGTACTATACCATTAAAATCTCTAGTAAGGCTGATGCATGCAGGGGATGAGATGAAAAGCTGTAAGCCTTCTCCCTGAAAGCTGGTTGCCTTGGATCAACGTCTAGCGCAAGCTGGACACCAAGGTATGGTGAGAATGGTAAGGCACTGCGTACCTTGTTCCCAGTTTCGTAGGTTCGAGTCTCCTTCGACCAGACATCAGTGTTTATATACATATATATATATATATATATATATATATATATATATATATATATATATATATATATATATATATATCATTGGACACTAGAGCAGGGGTGGGGAATGTCCGGCTCACGAAATCATTTGATCTGCCCCTGCCAAGGCGACCATAGGCGGGACTCGAAATTCAGTAGATCTAGAAGCTTTTTTCTTAGCAACATAAATTTATATTAACCATTTCCCATACCGATTTACTCTGTATAATGTAAAAAAAAATACGAAACCTAAAATCCAAAAAAGCATGTAGAATTATAAGGATAAATTTCAGCTTTTATTCTAATACATTTTATTAAAAATGGGGCCACTTGGAGGAATATATTGATATTTTTACGTGCGAGTAATTTTGCGACATTTCATAAAATGCGATCGGTCTTTTTCAGATCTTAAATCAGTCTCCCATCCATCGTCTTCTTGATTTCGAATGTATTTCCGATGGATCATCATCAATACCAGCTAACGTCACCCGCCTCAACATCATCAATACCAGCTAACATCACACACCTCAACATCATCAATACCAGCAAACATCACACGCCTCATCATCGTCAATACCAGCTAACATCACACACCTCAACATCATCAATACCAGCTAACATCACACGCCTCATCATCGTCAATACCAGCTAACATCCCCGTTGGTCCTTAGAGAAGGAGCAGAAATGCTGAGTGGCATATGCAGTTCCCATTTTTAAAAAAAGGAGACAGAAAAGAGGTGCTAAACTACAGACCAGTGTCATGCAGTGTATGCAAAGTCATGGAGAAGATTATCAGGAGGAGAGTGGTGGATCACCAGGAACGGAACAAAAGTATAAATGACAACTAGCACAATTTCATGGAAGGCAAATCCTGTGTCACAAACCTTCTGGAGTTTTATGAAAAAGTAACAGAAGTAAGAGATGAGAGAGAGGGGTGGGTTAATTGCATCTTCTTGGACTGCAAGAAGGCCTTTGACACAGTTCCTCACAAGAGATTATTGCAGAAACTAGAGTATCAGGCGCGTATAACGGGAAGGGTACTTCAATGGATCAGAGAATACCCGAAAGGGAGGCAACAACGAGTCATGGTACGTGATGAGGTATCACAGTGGGCACCTGTGACGAGCGGGATCCCACAGGGGTCGGTCCTAGGACCAGTGCTATTTTTCGTATATGTGAATGACATGATGGCAGGGATAGACTGAGAGGTGTCCCTGTTCGCAGATGATGTGAAATTAATGAGGAGAATTAAATCAGATAATGAAAAGGCAGGCCTTCAAAGAGACCTGGACAGGTTGGATACCAGGTCCAGCAACTGGCTTCTCGAATTCAACCCTGCCAAATGCAAAGTCATGAAGATAGGAGAAGGGCAAAGAAGACCGCAGACAAAGTATAGGCTAGGTGGCCAACGACTGCAATCCTCGCTCAAGGAGAAAGATCTTGGCGTGAGTATAACACCGAACACGTCTCCGGAAGCACACATCAACCAGATAACTGCTGCAGCATATGGGCGCCTGGCAAACCTGACATTAGCATTCCGTTACCTAAGTAAGGAATCTTTCAAGACACTGTACACGGTGTACGTCAGGCCCATACTGGAGTATGCAGCACCAGTTTGGAACCCGCGCCGGGTCAAGTACGTTAAGAAATCAGAGAAAGTGCAAAGATTTGCGACAAGGTTAGTTCCAGAGCTAAGGGGAATGTCCTACGAAGAAAGGTTGAGGGAAATCGGCCTGACGACACTGGAGGACAGGAGGGATAGGGAATACATGATAACGACATACAAAATACTGCGTGGAATAGACAAGGTGGACAGAGACAAGATGTTCCAGAGAGGGGACACAGAAACAAGGGGTCACTCTTGGAAGTCGAAGACTCAGATGAGCCACAGGGATGTTAGGAAGCATTTCTTCAGTCACAGAGTGGTCAGGAAGTGAAACAGTCTGGCGAGCGATGTAGTGGAGGCAGGAACCATACATAGCTTTAAGACGAGGTATGATAAAGCTCATGGAGCATGGAGAGAGAGGACCTAGAATCGTTCAGTGAAGAGGCGGGGCTAGGAGCTGAGTCTCGACCCCTGCAACTACAATTTGGTGAATACGCCTCATCATCATCAATGCCAGCTAATATCACACGCCTCAACATCATCAATACCAGCTAACATCACACGCCTCAACATCATCAATGCCAGCTAACATCACACGCCTCATCATCATCAATACCAGCAAATATCACACGCCTCAACATCATCAATACCAGCTAACATCACACGCCTCAACATCATCACTACCAGCTAACATCACACGCCTCAACATCATCAATACCAGCTAACATCAAACGCCTCAACATCATCAATACCAGCTAACATCACACGCCTCAACATCATCAATACCAGCTAACATCACACGCCTCAACATCATCAATACCAACTAACATCACAACGCCTCAACATCAGTACCAGCTAACATCACAACGCCTAAACATCATCAATACCAGCTATCACAACGCCTCAACATCATCAATACCAGCTAACATCACAACGCCTAAACATCATCAATACCAGCTAACATCACAACGCCTCAACATCATCAATACCAGCTAACATCACAACGCCTCAACATCATCAATACCAGCTAACATCACAACGCCTCAACATCATCAATACGAGCTAACGTCACACGCCTCAACATCATCAATACCAGCTAACATCACACGCCTCAACATCAATACCAGCTAACATCACACGCCTCAGCATCATCAATACCAACTAACAACACACGCCTCAACATCATCAATACCAGCTAACATCACACGCCTCAACATCATCAATACCAGCTAACATCACAACGCCTCAACATCATCAATACCAGCTAACATCACAACGCCTAAACATCATCAATACCAGCTAACATCACAACGCCTCAACATCATCAATACCAGCTAACATCACAACGCCTAAACATCATCAATACCAGCTAACATCACACGCCTCAACATCATCAATACCAGCTAACATCACTCGCCTCATCATCATCAATACCAGCTAACATCACACGCCTCATCATCATCAATACCAACTAACATCACACGTCTCATCATCAATACCAGCTAACATCACTCGCCTCATCATCATCAATACCAGCTAACATCACACGCCTCATCATCATCAATACCAGCTAACATCACAACGCCTCAACATCATCAATACCAGCTAACATCACTCGCCTCATCATCATCAATACCAACTAACATCACACGCCTCATCATCATCAATACCAACTAACATCACAACGCCTCAACATCATCAATACCAGCTAACATCACACGCCTCATCATCATCAATACCAGCTAACATCACAACGCCTCAACATCATCAATACCAACTAACATCACACGCCTCATCATCATCAATACCAACTAACATCACACGCCTCATCATCATCAATACCAGCTAACATCACACGTCTCATCATCATCAATACCAGCTAACATCACACGCCTCATCATCATCAATACCAGCTAACATCACAACGCCTCAACATCATCAATACCAGCTAACATCACTCGCCTCATCATCATCAATACCAACTAACATCACACGCCTCAACATCATCAATACCAGCTAACATCACAACGCCTCAACATCATCAATACCAGCTAACATCACACGCCTCATCATCATCAATACCAGCTAACATCACACGCCTCATCATCATCAATACCAGCTAACATCACACGTCTCATCATCATCAATACCAGCTAACATCACACATCTCATCATCATCAATACCAGCTAACATCACAACGCCTCACCAAAGAGAAGAAGTTCAACCATCACATTATGCGTGAATTAATTAGATGTTTGACTAAATATAGCAGGCTAATTTTTAAGCTGATAATTTTGTCTGGCTCGCGAATGATGTTGTAAATATCCAAATGGCTCCTAACAGAAAAAAAAATCCCTACTACACTAAAGGATTAAAAAAACTAGTTCTAGGCCATTCGCACTGCAATCAGTGCCTCGTCAACAGCAATGCAATTATGCAATAAGAAAACAGTGTATAAATTTCTCAAAGATAGGTAGCCAATATGGGCGGTTCCATGTCCTGTATGTGACCACAATGACGACTACACTGGCTACCTGCCTTAGACCCATAGTAACATTGCAAAATACCTCACACACACGCGCACACAAACATATTCTCTCTCTCCTCTCTCTCTCTCTCTCTCTCTCTCTCTCTCTCTCTCTCTCTCTCTCTCTCTCTCTCTCTCTCTCTCTCTCTCTCTCTCTCTCCCTCTCTCTCTCTCTCTCCCTCTCTCTTTCAACCTTTATATCGTTCTAGATCATAATTCGACTTACACGGAGGCCTGCTCAAAAGTATATAACCTTAAAAATTAAATAAAAAAATCCTTAAGGCTAATAATTAGATTCCACTTCAAAGACGAGCGCCTTCAGCCCGACCTGTTTTGACAATTTTGGCCACAAAAGGAATTAGAAAAGAGTAAAGCCAGGAAAAACAATTATGAAAAAGTATAGTCCAACAAAATAGAAAAAAAGGATGCTTAATTAATTTAATGCATATGATCTTGGTTCATTTCTCTTTCTAATTAAGGGTTAGATTAATTCAGATTTTTCAAGGACTGAACAAATATAAATTCTTTAATTATAGATATGGATTTTACGCGCATATGTGTTTCCTTTTTATTTGCGCTCACCAATTTATGGTTGCTTATTTGTAGCTTCAGGAGCAGAGTTATGTTCGTCATGTCCAGTTTTCTATGTTTTGTTGGCCGTATAATGATTAATAAATTTCTAGCGGCTGATATACACACACACACACACATATATATATATATATATATATATATATATATATATATATATATATATATATATATATATATATATATATATATATATATATATATATAACATTTCGACTGGCCAAGGATTCGAACCCGTGTTGCTTTGGAACATGGACTAGTCACAGTGTTGTTATTGATCACTACCACTCTCTCTCTCTCTCTCTCTCTATGTATATATATATATATATATATATATATATATATATATATATATATATATATATATGTATATATATATATATATATATATATATATATATATATATATATATATATATATATATATATATATATATACAAAACAACCACTGTGAAAGAATAGAGAAATTCCAAGCGCTTTCGTGACTACTCACATTATCCTTGATAATGTGAGTAGTCACGAAAGCGCTTGGAATTTCTCTGTTTTTTCACAGTGGTTGTTTTGCATATTCTGAAATCACCTGTTTACTGTGATCTTATTGCATATATATATATATATATATATATATATATATATATATATATATATATATATATATATATATATATATATATATATATATATATATATATATATATATTCTCACGTACTCAAGTAACTGCACTGAGAACACTAGTCCAATTTCTTAACTAAAATTAAAACTAATTCAAACCTTCCACTAAAAAACAGCAGCTTTGAAAGTCTGAAGTTAATCTTAAGAGGCATTCTCTAGTTATGACACAGATATCAACATCCCAAAGTACAACAGTGATCGTTTTGATGCAGTCTAGAAGATGAATGAAACATTCACAGATTATCGCAAGAATGCAAGTATTTCGTTTTGCTTAATTTCTACAATAAATACGGCAAATTGCGATCAGATATGGTCAAAAATTAATCACAAACTTCTCTAAACAAGATTCAGTACTGTTTAAGATTTCAAAGCCAAGCAGAAGAAATATTAAATCGTTTATTAAGACAGGCAAAGTAAAAGTTACACGTCCTATATTTCGATAGAAGCTTCGTTGGTGGGAAACCACAGAGGATCGAAGCAGACTAAAGCCTGCTTTCTCTAGATAGTGTAGAGCATTCAACACTAACAAGAGGATTGAACTATACTAAACCTTGTTTTCTTTCTCTTGCTATTGTACAGCATTCAACACTAACAAGTTTATTACTCATGTTAAAAAGTTGAGAAATTTGATCAGACAGTCTAAACTACAAAAATGATTTCATTCATTTTCGGGAAACCTGAGACTGTTCTGAAGACTCAAACTTAAGTTATTTAAATGAAAATACAATACCACTTCAAATAAAATACTATCAAGTAGTGTATGTAAGTAAAACATGCAACATTTAGCTATCTTTACTGTGCAGACGTTTCGCCAAACAGTGTATCAGTCCAGAGAACAATGACTGCAGACGCTGGAAGTAGTGAAGAAGATTTTGCTCAGTAATTGTTCCTAATCCAACGATTCAATGTTTTTTTGTATTAACATGAGTAAAATAATATATATGCACTGACGTCGACTAAGTTTACGAGACATCATCCTTCTTATCGTATGCTACAGCGTTAGTTTGATAGGATATCTGTATCACAGTTTAACAAAATTGTATAATTCTCATAAATAAGGACAACCATGCCTTTAACAAAACACCCCAGCACTAAAAGTCTGAAGCCTATCAGATGAGGCATTCTCCAGTTATCTCATATTCCAATATACTAAGTATATTAACAAAATTATCCTTACGCCTTCCTCTTTGTATTGGACTGATGAAGCCACTGTGTGGCGAAACGTTTCCTGAATAAAGATTCCTATATGCTGCATAAGTGTCTTATTCTTCAACTTGTCGGTTTTTCAAACCATTCATCACAACTGTCAGACACTGCAGCATCATGGGATCTTGTTACAAAGAATTCTTCAACACTTGTTCAACCTTTGGACGAAGACCTACTTCGACTAGTGGATGGTACCACTATGACCCCGCCTCCGCCTGCTTCACGTCACCTCTCTACAGTATATAAGCCATGTCTACGGCCCTATGCTGTACATTCTACAAGATTGATGGACTGAACACATCGACTCCAGGCTGAGGGACTGATTACCTCATACTCCTCCTCTCCTTACGCCTTCCTCTTTGTATTGGACTGATGAAGCCACTGTGTGGCGAAACGTTTCCTGAATAAAGATTCCTATATGCTGCATAAGTGTCTTATTCTTCAACTTGTCGGTTTTTCAAACCATTCATCACAAAATTATCCTTACGCAGAGTATACTTAATCAGTTGGATCCTGTCCGAATGATGACTTAATCATTAAAAAAATTAAACGTGGATAAACGGAAAATATTTTCAAACTATTTTAAAAATAAAGTGGTAAATGTAGGCATATGCATTATCAATTTCACTCTCAGGCCTCATCAAACTACGACACATCTTGCTGAACGATTGAAGCCAAACAGCAGAGGATTCTCCAAGTTATCGGACCCATTCCAGGAGGCATGGAATAGGTTCCATAACAGAGGTCATAGGTCAGCTGCACAGGCTGTAGTTGCATGAGCCTCTTACAAGTTACAGGGAACCAACTTTCAAAAATTAAAACTGGTCGGAAGCTTAATTCAGAAGTTATACACGAAAGTTTGGAGGAAAAAGAGAGAAAAAATAGAGAAAAAAATTCAAGCAATCTCTTAAAAGTATCCCTTCCGTTATACGTAATTATTGTTGTTGCTATTATTATTATTACTATTATTAGTATTATTATTACCATTATTATTAGTAGTAATATTACCATTATTATTATTACAGTTTTATAATAATTTTCATTATTTTTATTATCGTTAATATATTATTATTGTTGTTTTTGTTTTTGTTTGTAAAGAAAACACTTATAAAAAAAACACCTCATTATGGAACAGTTGTGGAGGTGCAAATTATGCAGTAAAACTTGAATGTTAAGTTAAATGCAAAGGGGAGAAAGGCCTTGAAAACTTCGCTCCTGCCTCTCATAAAATGTTATTGCTGTTGCTTTAAGGGTTGTTATGGGCCGTTGTAGCGTGAGCCGTATTGAGCCCCGGCCGTCCCGCAGTCCCGGCCGAGAATAATTGCCTACATCTGTGTGAGGAAATGAAGCTATCGTTCTCTCACACGACGTGTGATCTCATCACTGAAGGTGGAACGTTGATTTTCTACCTTACGGAATTAAGATTTGTCTACAATATTATATCATAGTTAAAATATACTATATATATATATATATATATATATATATATATATATATATATATATATATATATATATATATATATATATATATATATATATATATTTTATTATTATCACACTGGCCGATTCCCACCAAGGCAGGGTGGCCCGAAAAAGAAAAACTTTCACCATCATTCACTCCATCACTGTCTTGCCAGAAGGGTGCTTTACACTACAGTTCCTAAACTGCAACATTAACACCTGTACTTCCCATCTCAAGGACTCAAGTCCGGCCTGCCGGTTTCCCTGAATCCCTTCATAAATGTTACTTTGCTCACACTCCAACAGCACGTCAAGTATTAAAAACCATTTGTCTCCATTCACTCCTATCAAACACGCTCACGCATGCCTGCTGGAAGTCCAAGCCCCTCGCACACAAAACCTCCTTTACCCCCTCCCTCCAACCCTTTCTAGGCCGACCCCTACCCCGCCTTCCTTCCACTACAGACTGATACACTCTTGAAGTTATTCTGTTTCGCTCCATTCTCTCTACATGTCCGAACCACCTCAACAACCCTTCCTCAGCCCTCTGGACAACAGTTTTGGTAATCCCGCACCTCCTCCTAACTTCCAAACTACGAATTCTCTGCATTATATTCACACCACACATTGCCCTCAGACATGACATCTCCACTGCCTCCAGCCTTCTCCTCGCTGCAACATTCATCACCCATGCTTCACACCCATATAAGAGCGTTGGTAAAACTATACTCTCATACATTCCCCTCTTTGCCTCCAAGGACAAAGTTCTCTGTCTCCACAGACTCCTAAGTGCACCACTCACTCTTTTTCCCTCATCAATTCTATGATTCACCTCATCTTTCATAGACCCATCCGCTGACACGTTCACTCCCAAATATCTGAATACGTTCACCTCCTCCATATTCTCTCCCTCCAATCTGATATTCAATCTTTCATCACCTAATCTTTTTGTTATCCTCATAACGTTACTCTTTACTGTATTCACCTTTAATTTTCTTCTTTTGCACACCCTACCAAATTCATCCACCAATCTCTGCAGCTTCTCTTCAGAATCTCCCAAGAGCACAGTGTCATCAGCAAAGAGCAGCTGTGACAACTCCCACCCTGTGTGTGATTCTTTATCTTTTAACTCCACGCCTCTTGCCAAGACCCTCGCATTTACTTCTCTTACAACCCCATCTATAAATATATTAAACAACCACGGTGACATCACACATCCTTGTCTAAGGCCTACTTTTACTGGGAAAAAATTTCCCTCTTTTCTACATACTCTAACTTGAGCCTCACTATCCTCGTAAAAACTCTTCACTGCTTTCAGTAACCTACCTCCTACACCATACACTTGCAACATCTGCCACATTGCCCCCCTATCCACCCTGTCATACGCCTTTTCCAAATCCATAAATGCCACAAAGACCTCTTTAGCCTTATCTAAATACTGTTCACTTATATGTTTCACTGTAAACACCTGGTCCACACACCCCCTACCTTTCCTAAAGCCTCCTTGTTCATCTGCTATCCTATTCTCCGTCTTACTCTTAATTCTTTCAATTATAACTCTACCATACACTTTACCAGGTACACTCAACAGACTTATCCCCCTATAATTTTTGCACTCTCTTTTATCCCCTTTGCCTTTATACAAAGGAACTATGCATGCTCTCTGCCAATCCCTAGGTACCTTACCCTCTTCCATACATTTATTAAATAATTGCACCAACCACTCCAAAACTATATCCCCACCTGCTTTTAACATTTCTATCTTTATCCCATCAATCCCGGCTGCCTTACCCCCTTTCATTTTACCTACTGCCTCACGAACTTCCCCCACACTCACAACTGGCTCTTCCTCACTCCTACAAGATGTTATTCCTCCTTGCCCTATACACGAAATCACAGCTTCCCTATCTTCATCAACATTTAACAATTCCTCAAAATATTCCCTCCATCTTCCCAATACCTCTAACTCTCCATTTAATAACTCTCCTCTCCTATTTTTAACTGACAAATCCATTTGTTCTCTAGGCTTCCTTAACTTGTTAATCTCACTCCAAAACTTTTTCTTATTTTCAACAAAATTTGTTGATAACAGCTCACCCACTCTCTCATTTGCTCTCTTTTTACATTGCTTCACCACTCTCTTAACCTCTCTCTTTTTCTCCATATACTCTTCCCTCCTTGCATCACTTCTACTTTGTAAAAACTTCTCATATGCTAACTTTTTCTCCCTTACTACTCTCTTTACATCATCATTCCACCAATCGCTCCTCTTCCCTCCTGCACCCACTTTCCTGTAACCACAAACTTCTGCTGAACACTCTAACACTACATTTTTAAACCTACCCCATTCCTCTTCGACCCCATTGCCTATGCTCTCATTAGCCCATCTATCCTCCAATAGCTGTTTATATCTTACCCTAACTGCCTCCTCTTTTAGTTTATAAACCTTCACCTCTCTCTTCCCTGATGCTTCTATTCTCCTTGTATCCCATCTACCTTTTACTCTCAGTGTAGCTACAACTAGAAAGTGATCTGATATATCTGTGGCCCCTCGATAAACATGTACATCCTGAAGTCTACTCAACAGTCTTTTATCTACCAATACATAATCCAACAAACTACTGTCATTTCGCCCTACATCATATCGTGTATACTTATTTATCCTCTTTTTCTTAAAATATGTATTACCTATAACTAAACCCCTTTCTATACAAAGTTCAATCAAAGGGCTCCCATTATCATTTACACCTGGCACCCCAAACTTACCTACCACACCCTCTCTAAAAGTTTCTCCTACTTTAGCATTCAGGTCCCCTACCACAATTACTCTCTCACTTGGTTCAAAGGCTCCTATACATTCACTTAACATCTCCCAAAATCTCTCTCTCTCCTCTGCATTCCTCTCTTCTCCAGGTGCATACACGCTTATTATGACCCACTTCTCGCATCCAACCTTTACTTTAATCCACATAATTCTCGAATTTACACATTCATATTCTCTTTTCTCCTTCCATAACTGATCATTTAACATTACTGCTACCCCTTCCTTTGCTCTAACTCTCTCAGATACTCCAGATTTAATCCCATTTATTTCCCCCCACTGAAACTCTCCTACCCCCTTCAGCTTTGTTTCGCTTAGAGCCAGGACATCCAACTTCTTTTCATTCATAACATCAGCAATCATCTGTTTCTTGTCATCCGCACTACATCCACGCACATTTAAACAACCCAGTTTTATAAAGTTTTTCTTCTTCTCTTTTTTAGTAAATGTATACAGGAGAAGGGGTTACTAGCCCATTGCTCCCGGCATTTTAGTCGCCTCATACGACACGCATGGCTTACGGAGGAAAGATTCTTTTCCACTTCCCCATGGACAATAGAAGAAATAAAAAAGAACAAGAGCTATTTAGAATAAGGAGAAAAACCTAGATGTATGTATATATATATATGCATGTGCGTGTCTGTGAAGTGTGACCAAAGTGTAAGTAGGAGTAGCAAGATATCCCTGTTATCTAGCGTGTTTATGAGACAGAAAAAGAAAAACCAGCAATCCTACCATCATGCAAAACAGTTACAGGTTTTTGTTTCACAGTCATCTGGCAGGACGGTAGTACTTCCCTGGGTGGTTGCTGTCTACCAACCTACTACCATATATATATATATATATATATATATATATATATATATATATATATATATATATATATATATATATATATATATATATATATATATATATATATATATATATATGCAATAAGATCACAGTAAACAGGTGATTTCAGAATATGCAAAACAACCACTCTGAAAGAATAGAGAAATTCCAAGCGCTTTCGTGACTACTCACATTATCAAGGAACTATGAAAGTAAAGCATCCAAGGGAGGTATATAAGGGGTCTGGCCAACACCTCGCTATCAGATCCCACAACGGTTAAACACCTGACGCGCGCCGGCCCAACTGGACAGGTCCTTTGCACAACTCACCAACAAACTATTCTACCCAAGAAAATTTTAAAAATTATTATTTGTCCAATGTATTATTAAATTCTTCCCAAATTCTATTAATTATAAATGGATTTAATTTATATAAACCAAAGGAAATATTCATATTATTGTCAAAACTGCTTTTTATGAAACAAGATTCAATTATATTCCTGTCGACCATGGACTTGCTTGATACTACTTTCTCAACTTTTTGAAAATCATTTGGATGGTTAAAATCTCTTACATGAATAAATAGAGCATTGGAATCTTGTCCAGTTCTAATGCTATATTTATGTTGTTTTAATCTTAGTTCGAGATTTTACCAGTTTGACCGTTATAAACTTTATCGCAAATTTTACAAGGAATCTTATAGACACATCCATCAGCATTTTGGGGGGAATTCTTTATCAAAAGTTTTTTTTACTGTATCAAGATTTTTGAATACAACTTTAATATTAAAAGTCTTAAGAAGAGAAGGCATATCAACCAAGTTTTCATGGTAAGGGAGAACCAACATATTTTTATGTGCAAGACAGGTATACAATACCGACAAGATGAAAGTTAAGACACTTGAATCTCTACAACCACGGTGCTATAAACACCACCTCCAAGGCTGAGGGACTGATTACCTCATCTTTTGTACATAGTTTTTCTGATTTCTTATTATGTCCAAGAATCTGTATTGATAAAGCCACTGGATGGCGAAACGTCTACAATAAAGATATCCAGATGTTGCACATGTGTCTTAACTTTCATTAACATAATTTTAGTTGAATAAGGCTGGTTGTCCCTTTTTGGATTGTAAAAAGTATTTCTAGCAGCTTTAAAAGATTTATCAATTACATTTCTTTTTATGAGATAGGTAATGATTTAAAATACCCAAGAAATGTAATTGATAAATCTTTTAAAGTTGCTAGAAATATTTTTTACAATCCAAAAAGGGACAACCAGCCTTATTCAACTAAAAATATGTTGGTTCTCCCTTACCATGAAAACTTGGTTGATATGCCTTCTCTTCTTAAGACTTTTAATATTAAAGTTGTATTCAAAAATCTTGATACAGTAAAAAAAACTTTTGATAAAGAATTCCCCCCAAAATGCTGATGGATGTGTCTATAAGATTCCTTGTAAAATTTGCGATAAAGTTTATAACGGTCAAACTGGTAAAATCTCGAACTAAGATTAAAACAACATAAATATAGCATTAGAACTGGACAAGATTCCAATGCTCTATTTATTCATGTAAGAGATTTTAACCATCCAAATGATTTTCAAAAAGTTGAGAAAGTAGTATCAAGCAAGTCCATGGTCGACAGGAATATAATTGAATCTTGTTTCATAAAAAGCAGTTTTGACAATAATATGAATATTTCCTTTGGTTTATATAAATTAAATCCATTTATAATTAATAGAATTTGGGAAGAATTTAATAATACATTGGACAAATAATAATTTTTAAAATTTTCTTGGGTAGAATAGTTTGTTGGTGAGTTGTGCAAAGGACCTGTCCAGTTGGGCCGGCGCGCGTCAGGTGTTTAACCGTTGTGGGATCTGATAGTGAGGTGTTGGCCAGACCCCTTATATACCTTCCTTGGGTGCTTTACTTTCATAATTCCTTGATAATGTGAGTAGTCACGAAAGCGCTTGGAATTTCTCTATTCTTTCAGAGTGGTTGTTTTGCATATATATATATATATATATATATATATATATATATATATATATATATATATATATATATATATATATATATATATATATATATATATATGTCGTGCCGAATATGTAAAACTGTTCAATTAGCAAGATTTCATTTTAAATTAAGTCCTTTCTAAAATTTTCTCTTATACGTTTAAAGATATATTTTTTTCATTATAGTTAATGTAAAAATTTATAATTTTCCACCATAAGAATCTTACAAAACTTACCTAACCTTATTATAACAAGAACAATTTATTTTAGCCTAACCCAACTAAATATATTTTATTAAAGTTTAAAATAATTTAATAATAAAGAAACACAACGAAATATATTTTTTTTCGTTAGGTTCAGAATGATTTTGGCGAAATTATTGCATACACAAATTTTCACTTGTCCTATATGGTAAGATGAGCGTTGCTATTTAAGCCAAGATCGCAAGTTCTGCCTATTCGGCACGACATATATATATATATATATATATATATATATATATATATATATATATATATATATATATATATATATATATATATATATATATATATATATATATATATATATATATATATATATATATATATATATATATATATATATATATATATATATATTATTTTTATTATTAACACACTGGCCGATTCCCACCAAGGCAGGGTGGCCCGAAAAAGAAAAACTTTCACCATCATTCACTCCATCCCTGTCTTGCCGGAAGGGTGCTTTACACTACAGTTTTTAAACTGCAACATTAACACCCCTCCTTCAGAGTGCAGGCATTGTACTTCCCATCTCCAGGACTCAAGTCCGGCCTGCCGGTTTCCCTGAATCCCTTCATGAATGTTACTTTGCTCACACTCCAACAGCACGTCAAGTAATAAAAACCATTTGTCTCCATTCATTCCTATCAAACACGCTCACGCATGCCTGCTGGAAGTCCATGCCCCCTCGCCCACAAAACCTCCTTTACCTCCTCCCTCCAACCTTTCCTAGGCCGACCCCTACTCCGCCTTCCTTCCACTACAGACTCATACACTCTTGAAGTCATTCTGTTTCGCTCCATTCTCTCTACATGTCCGAACCACCTCAACAACCCTTCCTCAGCCCTCTGCACAACAGTTTTGGTAATCCCGCACCTCCTCCTAACTTCCAAACTACGAATTCTCTGCATTGTATTCACACAACACATTGCCCTCAGACATGACATCACTGCCTCCAGCCTTCTCCTCGCTGCAACATTCATCACCCATGCTTCACACCCATATAAGAGCGTTGGTAAAACTATACTCTCGTGCGTTCCCTCTTTGCCTCCAAGGACAAAGTTCTTCGTCTCCACAGACTCCTAAGTGCACCGCTCACCCTTTTCCCCTCATCAATTCTATGGTTCACCTCATCTTTCATAGACCCATCCGCTGACACACCAACTCCCAAATATCTGAATACATTCACCTCCTCCATACTCTCTCCCTCCAATATCATATTCAATCTTTCATCACCTAATCTTTTTGTTATCCTCATAACCTTACTCTTTCCTGTATTCACTTTTAATTTTCTTCTTTTGCACACCCTACCAAATACATCCACCATCCTCTGCAACTTCTCTTCACAATCTCCCAAGAGCACAGTGTCATCAGCAAAGAGCAATAATATATATATATATATATATATATATATATATATATATATATATATATATATATATATATATATATATATATATATATATATATATGTCTTGCCGAATAGGCAGAACTTGCGATCTTGGCTTAAATAGCAACTCTCATCTTGCCATATAGGACAAGTAAAGATTTGTGTATGCAATAATTTCGCCAAAATCATTAAGAACCTAAAGAAAAAAATATATTTCACTGTGTTTGTTTAGTATTAAATTACTTTAAACAAATCTAAAATATATTTAGTTGGGTTAGGTTAAAATAAATTGCTCATGTTATAATAAGGTTAGGTAAGTTTTCTAAGATTCTTTTGGTTTAAAATTTAATTTTTTTACATTAGCATTAATGAAAAAAATCTAATTTTAAACGCATAAAAGAAAATTTCAGAAAGGACTTAACTTTAAATGAGTTCTTGCTAAATGACCAGTTTTACATATTCGGCACGACATATATATATATATATATATATATATATATATATATATATATATATATATATATATATATATATATATATATATATATATATATATATATATATATGCAAAACAACCACTCTGAAAGAATTGAGAAATTCCAAGCGTTTTCGTGACTACTCACATTATCAAGGAACTATGAAAGTGAAGCATCCAAGGAAGCTATATAAGGGGTCTGGCCAACACCTCACTATCAGATCCCACAACGGTTAAACACGTGACGCGCGCCGACCCAACTTGGATAGGTCCTTTGCAAAACTCACCCACAAACTATTCTACCCAAGAAAATTTAAAAATTATTATTTTTCCAGTGTATTATTAAATTCTTCCCAAATTCTATTAATTATAAATGGATCTAATTTATATAAACCAAAGGAAATATTCATATTATTGTCAAAACTGCTTTTTATGAAACAAGATTCAATTATATTCCTGTCGACCATGGACTTGCTTGATACAACTTTCTCAACTTTTTGAAAATCAATTGGATGGTTAAAATCTCTTACATGAATAAATAGAGCATTGGAATCTTGCCCAGTTCTAATGCTATATTTATGTTGTTTTAATCTTAGTTCGAGATTTTTACCAGTTTGACCGTAATAAACTTTATCGCAAATTTTACAAGGAATCTTATAGACACATCCATCAGCATTTTGGGGGGAATTCTTTATCAAAAGCTTTTTTTACTGTATCAAGATTTTTGAATACAACTTTAATATTAAAAGTCTTAAGAAGAGAAGGCATATCAACCAAGTTTTCATGGTAAGGGAGAACCAACATATTTTTAGTTGAATAAGGCTGGTTGTCCCATTTTGGATTGTAAAGAGAATTTCTAGCAACTTTAAAAGATTTATCAATTACATTTCTTGGGTATTTTAAATCATTACCTATTTCATAAATTTTGGATATTTCCTCATCTATGAACTCAGGACTGCAAATTCGTAAAGTTCTCAAAAACATTGATGAGAAAACAGACAGTTTGACTCTATCTTGATGCGAGGAATATTAGTGGACATAGGAACAGTTATTTGTAGGTTTTCTGTAAATTTTAAATTTGAATTCATTATTACCCTTAATATTTAAAACATCTAGAAAAGGCAATGAGTTATTTTCTTCAAACTCAACAGTAAAGTTTATAGAATGGGCTAAGCTATTTAATTTTCCAAGGAAATGGTGTATATCTACATTTTTGGGCATAAGACAAAATATCATCTACATATCTGAACCATTTAGCTCTATTAGGGAGGATTGTGTTAAGCAACCTTGTTTCAAAAAATTCCATGTATAGGTTACTAAGAACAGGTGAAAGAGGATTTCCCATTGCCATACCAAACTTCTGAGTGTAAAACTTATCATTAAATACAAATTTTGCATCAACAATGCAAAGTTTAATAAGTTTAATGATAGTAGGAACTGGCAATGGTAAATCATAGTTAACGAGTTCTTCAGATAAGAAACTTAATAAATCATCAACAGGAACTTTCGTAAACAAGGAAGTAACATCAAAACTAACCATGTTAAAATCATTTAAGTCAGTCAAGGAGCTTAATTTATCAACCAAGTCTATGTTGTTTTTAACATTAAAGTTAGAAATTTTGCCAACAATAGGGCTCAATATATCAACAAGCCATTTGGATAATTTATATGAAACTGACCCTATGGAGCTAATAATTGGTCTGACTGGATTCCCTGGTTTGTGTGTTTTTATTAGTCCATACATGTAAGGTAAAGATGGATTAGTGGAAGTAAACTGTTTGACTAATTCATCTTTGCCTTTCAGTATAAGTTTTATTGTTTTATTGAAATTGCTGTTAACGGTTTCTAGGGTATTTTTCCTAAGTTTAGAATAGGTTTCAGTATCATCTAAGAGATTATTAATTTTTTCTTGGTAATCATTTTCTTTCATAATTACTATTGCATTTATTTTGTCTGCTTTAGTAAGGCGCAAATTTTTATTGTTATTAAGTGTATCATAAGACTTAAAGAATCTTTGAGGGCAATTGGGAATGTTTGGTTTTAACATAGAGCTATATACCATTCCTTTACTAATATTAATTTCATCAGAGGATAAATCAGAAAATTTCTCAAAGTTACAAAAGGCTTTTGCTATTTCAACATTATTAAGTTTTTTTGAAGTTGCAAAACTTAAGCCAAAACCTAGAGCAGCAGTTGTATGTTTGTCTAAAATTTCATCTGATAAGTTAATTACAAAATAGGTTACTTAGTAACCTATACATGGAATTTTTTAAAACAAGGTTGCTTAACACAATCCTCCCTAATAGAGCTAAATGGTTCAGATATGTTGATGATATTTTGTCTTATGCCAAAAAATGTAGATATTTCCTTGGAAAATTAAATAGCTTAGCCCATTCTATAAACTTTACTGTTGAGTTTGAAGAAAATAACTCATTGCCTTTTCTAGATGTTTTAATTATTAAGGGTAATAATGAATTCAAATTTAAAATTTGCAGAAAACCTATAAATAACTGTTCCTATGTCCACTATTATTCCTCGCATCAAGATAGAGTCAAACTGTCTGTTTTCTCATCAATGTTTTCGAGAACTTTACGAATTTGTAGTCCTGAGTTCATAGATGAGGAAATATCCAAAATTTATGAAATATGTAACGATTTAAAATACCCAAGAAATGTAATTGATAAATCTTTTTAAGTTGCTAGAAATACTTTTTACAATCCAAAAAGGGACAACCAGCCTTATTCAACTAAAAATATGTTGGTTCTCCCTTACCATGAAAACTTGGTTGATATGCCTTCTCTTCTTAAGACTTTTAATATTAAAGTTGTATTCAAAAAACTTGATACAGTAAAAAAACTTTTGATAAAGAATTCCCCCCAAAATGCTGATGGATGTGTCTATAAGATTCCTTGTAAAATTTGCGATAAAGTTTATTACGGTCAAACTGGTAAAAATCTCGAACTAAGATTAAAACAACATAAAATTAGCATTAGAACTGGACAAGATTCCAATGCTCTATTTATTCATGTAAGAGATTTTAACCATCCAATTGATTTTCATAAAGTTGAGAAAGTAGTATCAAGCAAGTCCATGGTCGACAGGAATATAATTGAATCTTGTTTCATAAAAAGCAGTTTTGACAATAATATGAATATTTCCTTTGGTTTATATAAATTAGATCCATTTATAATTAATAGAATTTGGGAAAAATTTAATAATACACTATACAAATTATAATTTTTAAATTTTCTTGGGTAGAATAGTTTGTGGGTGAGTTGTGCAAAGGACCTATCCAAGTTGGGTCGGCGCGCGTCAGGTGTTTAACCGTTGTGGGATCTGATAGTGAGGTGTTGGCCAGACCACTTATATAGCTTCCTTGGATGCTTTACTTTCATAGTTCCTTGATAATGTGAGTAGTCACGAAAGCGCTTGGAATTTCTCTATTCTTTCAGAGTGGTTGTTTTGCATATTCTGAAATCACCTGTTTACTGTGATCTTATTGCATATATATATATATATATATATATATATATATATATATATATATATATATATATATATATATATATATATATATATATATATATAATGCAAAGTTTCAAACATATTTGAGAGATAATATTTTTCAGGATGATAAATTGTTGAATTATGATGGGCTGTGTGTGAGTGTTGTGGTGGGTTGTGTGTGTGTTGTGGTGGGTTGTGTGTGTGTTGTGGTGGGTTGTGTGTGTGTTGTGGTGGGCCGTGTGTCAGTGATGTGGTGGCCTGTGTGTCAGTGTTGTGGTGGGCCGTGTGTCAGTGATGTGGTGGGCTGTGTGTCAATGATGTGGTGGGCTGTGTGTCAGTGTTGTGGTTGGCTGTGCGTCAGTATTGTGGTGGGCCGTGTGTCAGTGATGTGGTGGGCCGTGTGTCAGTGATGTGGTGGGCTGTGTGTCAGTGATGTGGTGGGCTGTGTGTCAGTGATGTGGTGGGCTGTGTGTCAGTGATGTGGTGGGCCGTGTGTCAGTGATGTGGTGGGCCGTGTGTCAGTGATGTGGTGGGCTGTGTGTCAGTGATGTGGTGGGCCGTGTGTCAGTGATGTGGTGGGCCGTGTGTCAGTGATGTGGTGGGCCGTGTGTCAGTGATGTGGTGGGCCGTGTGTCAGTGATGTGGTGGGCTGTGTGTCAGTGATGTGGTGGGCTGTGTGTCAGTAATGTGGTGGGCTGTGTGTCAGTGTTATGGTGGGCTGTGTGTGTGTTGTGGTAGGCTGCGTGTGAGTTTTGTGGTGGGCTGTGTGTGAGTGTTGTGGTGGGCGGTGAGTGCTGTGGTGGGGTGTATGTGCGTGTTGTGGTGGGGTGTGTGTGTGAGTGTTGTGGTGGGCTGTGTGTGAGTGTTATGGTGAGCTGTGTGTTGTAGTGGGCTGTGTGTGTTATGGTGGGCTGTGTGTGAGTGTTGGGGTGGGCTGTGTGTTGCGGTGGGCTGTGTGTGCGTGTTGTGATAGGCTGTGTGTGAGTGTTGTGTTGGGCTGCGTGTGAGTGTTGTGGTGGGCTGTGTGTGTGTGTGTTGTGGTGGGCTGTGTGTGAGTGTTGTGGTGGGCTGTGTGTGAGTGTTGTGGTTAGCTGTGTGTGAGTGCTGGGGTGAGCTGTGTGTGTGTGTGTTGGGGTGGGCTGTGTGTCAGTGTTGTGGTGGGCTGTGTGTAAGTGTTTTGGTGGGCTATGAGTGCTATTTTGGGGTGTATGTGCGTGTTGTGGTGGGGTGTGGTGAGCTGTGTGTTGTGGTGGGCTGTGTGTGTTATCGTGGGCTGTGTGTGAGTGTTGGGGTGGGCTGTGTGTGAATGTTCTGCTTGGCTGTTGGTGAGTGTTGAGGTGAGCTGTGTGTTGTGGAGGGCTGTGTGTGTTATGGTGGGTTGTGTGTGAGTGTTGGGGTAGGCAGTGTGTGAGTGTTGTGTTGGGCTGCGTGTGAGTGTTGTGTTGGGCTGTGTGTGAGTGTTGTGGTGGGCTGTGTGTGAGTGTTGTGGTGGGCTGTGTTTGAGTGTTGTGGTGGGCTGTGTGTCAGTGATGTGGTGAGCCGTGTGTCAGTGATGTGCTTGGCTGTGTGTCAGTGTTGTGGTGGGCTCTGTGTCAGTGTTATGGTGGGCTGTGGGTGAGTGTTATGGGTGGTTGTGTGTGTGTTGTGGTAGGCTGCGTGTGAGTGTTGTGGTGGGCTGTGTGTGAGTGTTGTGGTGGGCTGTGTGTGCTGTTGTGGGGTGTATGTGCGTGTTGTGGTGGGGTGTGTGTGAGTGTTATGGTGAGCTGTGTGTTGTGGTGGGCTGTGTGTGTTATGGTGGGCTCTGTGTGAGTGTTGGGGTGGGCTGTGTGTGAATGTTCTGGTTGGCTGTGGGTGAGTGTTGAGGTGAGCTGTGTGTTGTGGAGGGCTGTGTGTGTTATGGTGGGTTGTGTGTGGGTGTTGTGTTGGGCTGCGTGTGAGTGTTGTGGTGGGATGTGTGTGAGTGTTGTGGTGGGCTGTGTGTGAGTGTTGTGGTGGGCTGTGTGTGAGTGTTGTGGTGGGCTGTGTGTGAGTGCTGGGGTGAGCAGTGTGTGAGTGTTGGGGTGGGCTGTGTGTGAGTGTTGTGATGAGCTCTGTGTTGTGGTGGGCTGTGTGCGAGTGTTGTGTTGGGCTGTGTGTGAGTGTTCTGGTTGGCTGTGTGTGAGTGTTGTGGTGGGCTGTGTGTGAGTGTTGCGGTTGGCTGTGTGTGAGTGTTGGGGTGGGCTGTGTGTGTGTGTTGTGGTGGGCTGTGTGTGAGTGTTGTGGTGGGCTGTGTGTGTGTTGTGGTGGGCTGTGTGTGAGTGTTGTGGTGGGCAGTGAGTGTTGTGGTGGGCAGTGTGTGAGTGTTGGGGTGGGGTGTGTGTGAGTGTTGTGGTGGGATATGTGTGAGTGTTGTGGTGGGCTGTGTGTGAGTGTTGTGGTGGGCTGTGTGTGTGTTGGGGTGGGCTGTGTGTGAGTGTTGGAGTGGGCTGTGTGTGAGTGTTGTGGTGGGCTGTGTGTGAGTGTTGTGGTGGGCTGTGTGAGTGTTGTGGTGGGCTGTGTGTAAATGTTATGGTGGGCTGTGTGTGAGTGTTGTGGTGGGGTGTGTGTTGTGGTGGGCTGTGTGAGTCTTGTGGTGAGCTGTGTGTGAGTGTTGTGGTAGGCTGTGTGTGAGTGTTGGGGTGGGCTATGTGTGAGTGTTGTGGTGGGCTGTGTGTGAATGCTGGGGCGGGCAGTGTGTGAGAGTTGTGGTGAGCTGTGTGTGAGTGTTGTGGTGGCCTGTGCGTGAATGTTGTGGTGGGCTGTGTGTGAGTGTTGGGGTGGGCTGTGTGTGGATGTTGTGGGGGGCTATGTGTGAGTGTTGTGGTGGGCTGTGTGTGAGTGTTAGGGTGGGCTGTGTGTGAGTGTTGGAGTGGGCTGTAAGTGTTGTGGTGGGCTGTGTGTGAGTGTTGGAGTAGGTTGTGTGTGAGCGTTAGGGTGGGCTTTGTGCGAGTGTTGTAGTGGGCTATGTGTTGTGGAGGGCTGTGTGTTGTGGTGGGCTGTGTGTGAGTGTTGTGGTGGGCTGTGTGTGAGTGTTGTTGTGGGCTGTGTGAGAGTGTTGTTGTGGGCTGTGTGAATGTTGGGGTGGGCTGTATGTGAGTGTTGTTGTGGGCTGTGTGTGGGTGTTGTGATGGGCTGTGTGTGGGTGTTGTGTTGGGCTGTGTGAGAGTGTTGTGGCGGGCTGTGTGTGAGTGTTGTGGTGGGCTGTGTGTTGTTGTGGGATGTGTGTGTGTTGTGGTGGGCTGTGTGTGAGTGTTGTGGCGGGCTGCGCGTGAGTGTTGTGGAAGCTGTGTGTGAATGTTGTGGTGGGCTATGTGTGTGTGTTGTTGTGGGCTGTGTGTGAGTGTTGCGGTGGGCTGTATGTGAGTGTTGTGGTGGGCTGTGTGTGTGTTGTGGTGGGCTGTGTGTGAGTATTGTGGTGGGCTGTGTGTGAGTGTTGGGGCGGGCTTTGTGTGTGTTGTGGTGGGCTGTGTGTGAGTGTTGTGGTGGGCTGTGTGTGAGTGTTGTGGTGGGCTGTGTGTGAGTATTGTGGTGGGCTGTGTGTGAGTGTTCGGGTGGGCTGTGTGTTGTGGTGGGTTGTGTGTGAGTGTTAGGGTGCGTTGTGTGTGAGTATTCGGGTGGGCTTTGTGTGTGTTGTGGGGGGCTGTGCGTAAGTGTTGGGGTGGGCTGTGTGTGAGTGTTGTGATGGGCTTTGTGCGATTGTTGTGGTGGGCTGTGTGTGAGTGTTTTGGTGGGCTGTGTGTTGTGGTGGGCTGTGTGTTGAGTATTGTGGTGGACTGTCTGTGAGCGTTGTGGTGGGCTGTATGTGTACTGTAGTGGGCTGTGTGTGAGTGTTGTGGTGGGCTGTGTGTGTACTGTAGTGGGCTGTGTATGAGTGTTGTAGTGGACTGTGTTAGAGTGTTGTGGTGGGCTGTGTGAGTGTTGTTGTGAGCTGTGTGTGGGGTGTTGTGATTGGCTATGTGTGGGTGTTGTGATGGGCTGTGTGTGAGTGTTGTGGTGGGCTTTGTGAGTGTTTTGGTGGGCTGTGTGTTGTTGTGGGCTGTGTGTGTGTTGTGGTGGGCTGTGTGTGAATGTTGTGGTGGGCTGTGTGTGGGTGCTGTGGTCGGCTGCGTGAGAGTGTTGTGGTGGGCTGTGTGAGTGTTGGGATGGGCTGTTTGTTGTGGTGGGCTGTGTGTTGTGGTAGGCTGTGTGTTGTGGTAGGCTGTGTGTTAGTGCTGGGGTGGGCTGTGTGTGTATTGTAATGGGCTGTGTGTGAGTGTTGTGGTGGGCTGTGTGTGAGTGTTGTGGTGGGCTGTGTGTGAGTGTTGTTGTGGGCTATGTGTGGGTGTTGTGGTGGGCTGTGTGAGAGTGTTGTGTTGGGGTGTGTGAGTGTTGGCGTGGGCTGTGTGTGGGTGTTGTGATGGGCTGTGTGTGGGTGTTGTGATGGGCTGTGTGTGAGTGTTGTTGTGGGTTGTGTGTGGGTGTTTTTATGGGCTGTGTGTGGGTGTTGTGATGGGCTGTGTGTGGATGGTGTGATGGACTGTGTGTGGGTGTTGTGATGGGCTGTGTGTGGGTGTTGTTGTGGGCTGTGTGTGGGTGTTGTGATGGGCTGTGTGGGGGTGTTGTGATGGGCTGTGTGTGAGTGTTGTGGTGGGCTTTGTGTGAGTGTTTTGGTGGGTTGTGTGTTGTTGTGAGCTGTGTTTGTGTTGTGGTGGGCTGTGTGTGAGTGTTATAGTGGGCTGTGTGTGAGTATTGTGGTGGGCTGTATGTGTACTGTAGTGGGCTGTGTGTGAGTGCTGTGGTGGGCTGTGTGTGTACTGTAGTGGGCTGTGTGTGAGTGTTGTAGTGGACTGTGTTAGAGTGTTGTGGTGGGCTGTGTGAGTGTTGTTGTGAGCTGTGTGTGGGGGTGTTGTGATTGGCTATGTGTGGGTGTTGTGATGGGCTGTGTGTGAGTGTTATGGTGGGATTTGTGAGTGTTTTGGTGGGCTGTGTGTTGTTGTGGGCTGTGTGTGTGTGTTGTGGTGGGCTGTGTGTGAATGTTATGGTGGGCTGTGTGTGGGTGCTGTGGTCGGCTGCGTGAGAGTGTTGTGGTGGGCTGTGTGAGTGTTTGGATGGACTGTTTGTTGTGGTGGGCTGTGTGTTGTGGTAGGCTGTGTGTTGTGGTAGGCTGTGTGTTAGTGCTGGGGTATTCTGTGTGTGTATTGTAATGGGCTGTGTGTGAGGGTTGTGGTGGGCTGTGTGTGAGTGTTGTGGTGGGCTGTGTGTGAGTGTTGTTGTGGGCTATGTGTGGGTGTTGTGGTGGGCTGTGTGAGAGTGTTGTGTTGGGGTGTGTGAGTGTTGGCGTGGGCTGTGTGTGGGTGTTGTGATGGGCTGTGTGTGGGTGTTGTGATGGGCTGTGTGTGAGTGTTGTTGTGGGTTGTGTGTGGGTGTTTTTATGGGCTGTGTGTGGGTGTTGTGATGGGCTGTGTGTGGGTGGTGTGATGGACTGTGTGTGGGTGTTGTGATGGGCTGTGTGTGGGTGTTGTTGTGGGCTGTGTGTGGGTGTTGTGATGGGCTGTGTGGGGGTGTTGTGATGGGCTGTGTGTGAGTGTTGTGGTGGGCTTTGTGTGAGTGTTTTGGTGGGTTGTGTGTTGTTGTGAGCTGTGTGTGTGTTGTGGTGGGCTGTGTGTGAGTGTTATAGTGGGCTGTGTGTGAGTATTGTGGTGGGCTGTATGTGTACTGTAGTGGGCTGGGTGTGAGTGTTGTGGTGGGCTGTGTGTGTACTGTAGTGGGCTGTGTGTGAGTGTTGTAGTGGACTGTGTTAGAGTGTTGTGGTGGGTTGTGTGAGTGTTGTTGTGAGCTGTGTGTGGGGTGTTGTGATTGGCTATGTGTGGGTGTTGTGATGGGCTGTGTGTGAGTGTTGTGGTGGGCTTTGTGAGTGTTTTGGTGGGCTGTGTGTTGTTGTGGGCTGTGTGTGTGTTGTGGTGGGCTGTGTGTGAATGTTGTGGTGGGCTGTGTGTGGGTGCTGTGGTCGGCTGCGTGAGAGTGTTGTGGTGGGCTGTGTGAGTGTTGGGGTGGGCTGTTTGTTGTGGTGGGCTGTGTGTTGTGGTAGGCTGTGTGTTGTGGTAGGCTGTGTGTTAGTGCTGCGGTGGGCTGTGTGTGTATTGTAATGGGTTGTGTGTGAGTGTTGTGGTGGGCTGTGTGTGGGTGTTGTGGTGGGCTGTGTGTGAGTGTTATTGTGGGCTATGTGTGGGTGTTGTGGTGGGCTGTGTGAGAGTGTTGTGTTGGGGTGTGTGAGTGTTGGCGTGGGCTGTGTGTGGGTGTTGTGATGGGCTGTGTGTGGGTGTTGTGATGGGCTGTGTGTGAGTGTTGTTGTGGGTTGTGTGTGGGTGTTTTTATGGGCTGTGTGTGGGTGTTGTGATGGGCTGTGTGTGGGTGGTGTGATGGACTGTGTGTGGGTGTTGTGATGGGCTGTGTGTGGGTGTTGTGGTGGGCTGTGTGTGGGTGTTGTGGTGGGCTGTGTGTGAGTGTTGTTGTGGGCTGTGTGTGGGTGTTGTGATGGGCTGTGTGGGGGTGTTGTGATGGGCTGTGTGTGAGTGTTGTTGTGGGCTTTGTGTGAGTGTTTTGGTGGGTTGTGTGTTGTTGTGAGCTGTGTGTGTGTTGTGGTGGGCTGTGTGTGAGTGTTATAGTGGGCTGTGTGTGAGTATTGTGGTGGGCTGTGTGTGAATATTGTGGTGGGTTGTGTGTGTGTGTTGTTGTGGGCTGTCTGTGTGTGTTGTTATGGGCTGTGTGTGAGTGTTGCGGTGGGCTGTATGTGAGTGTTGTGGTGGGCTGTGTGTGAGTGTTGGGGTGGGCTTTGTGTGTTTTGTGGTGGGCTGTGTGTGATTGTTGTGGTGGGCTGTGTGTGAGTGTTGTGGTGGACTGTGTGTGAGTATTGTGGTGGGCTGTGTGTGAGTGTTTGGGTGGGTTGTGTGTTGTGGTGGGCTGTGTGTGAGTGTTAGGGTGCGCTGTATGTGAGTATTCGGGTGGGCTTTGTATGTGTTGTGGTGGGCTGTGAATGTTGTTGTGGGCTGTGTGTAAGTGTTGGGGTGGGCTGTGTGTGAGTGTTGTGGTGGGCTGTGTGTGAGTGTTTTGGTGGGCTGTGTGTTGCGGTTGGCTGTGTGTTGAGTGTTGTGGTGGACTGTGTGTGTGTGTTGTTGTGGGCTGTGTGTGAGTATAGGAGTGGGCTGTGAGTGTTGTGGTGGGCTGTATGTGAGTGTTGTGGTGGGTTGTGAGTGAGTCTTATTGTGGGATGTGTGTGAGTTTTGTTGTTTGCTGTGTGTGTGTGTTGTGGTGGGCTGTGAGTGTTGTGGTGAGTTGTGAGTGTTGCTGCATTTTGAGTGATGTGCATTATGAGTGTTGTGGTGAGTTGTGAGTGTTGTGAGCTATGAGAGTTGTGGTGAGGTGTGAGGGATGTCTGTTATGAGTGTTGTGATTTATGGGAGTTGTAGTGGTTGTCAATTATGTGTATTCTTAGTGTTGTGGTGAGTTGTGAGTGTTGTGGTGAGTTATGAGAGATGTGGTGAGGTGTGAGTGTTGTGAGTTATGAGAGTTGTGGTGAGGTGTGAGTGATGTCTATTATGAGTGTTGTGATTTGTGGGAGTTGTAGTGGTTGTCAGTGATGTGTATTCTCAGTGTTGTGGTGAGTTGTGAGTGTTGTGGTGAGTTATGAGAGTTGTGGTGAGGTGTGAGTGTTGTGTTGAGTTATGAGAGTTGTGGTGAGTTGTAAGAGCTTTGGTGAGTTGTGAGTGATGTATATTGTGAGTGTTGTGATTTGTGGGAGTTGTAATGGTTGTCAGTGATGTGTATTCTCAGTGTTGTGCTGAGTTGTGAGTGTTGTGGTGAGTTGTGAGTGCTGTGGTGGTTGTGAGTGATGTGCATTCTGAGTGTTGTGAGTTGTGAGTGTTGTAGTGAGTTGTGAGTGTTGTAGTGGTTGTGATATATATTGTGAGTGTTGTAGCGGTTGTGAGTGATGTGTATTCTGAGTGTTGTAGTGAGTTGTGAGTGTTGTGATGGTTGTGAGTGATGTATATTCTAAGTGTTGTGGTAAGTTGAGAGAATTGTGGTGGTTGTGAGTGTTGTGAGTTGTGAGTGTTGTGGTGGGTTGTGAGTGTGGGGGTGGGTTGTTAGGGTGAGTTATGAGCGTTGTGATACGCTGTGTCATGGTGAGCTGTAAGTGTTGCTGACGTAGTGAGTCTTATGGTGGATTGTGAGTATTGTGAGTTGTGAGCGTAGTTACTGTCGAGAAAATAGTTGTTAGATGACAGTGAGGATAGAAAATAATCAATTCCCTCACACGACATGACGGCCTCATTACCCAAGTTGCAATATTAATTTTGTACCTTTCGCACTTAAGTGGATTTATGTACATACTCGATTTTAATTATGCTTAATTTAACATAAATTATAAAAAATTTTAACATAGCACAAATACATTACAGAAGAAGTCAATTTTGTCGACGTACAAACAAATATTGGATGCAGGTGAAATTTATAAGTTGTGATTGGTTGTGTTGTGGGGTGTGAGTGTTGTGGCTGGCGCTGAGTTTTGTGGAGGGTTGTGTTGTGGTGGATTGTGATATGGTGGATTGTGATGGGGTGGGCTGTGTTGCGGTAGGCTGTTGTAGTTAGCTGTGTTGTGGTGGGCTATGTTGTTGTGGGCTATGTTGTGGTGGGCTGTGTTGCGGTGGGCTATGTTATTGTGGGCTATGTTGTGGTGGGCTGTGTTGCGGTGGGCTATGTTGTTGTGGCTATGTTGTAGTGGGCTGTGTTGTAGTGGTCAGTATTGGGCGTGTTTTAAGTACTGTGGTAGATTGGGTTGTCGTGACCTGTGTTTTGGTGGGCTGTGTTGTTGTGAGCTGTGTTGTGGTGGCTGTGTTGTTGTGGGCTGTGAGTGTCGTGGTGAGTTGTGAGCATTGTGGTGGGTTGTGAGCATTGTGGTGTGTTGTGAGTGTTGTAGTGTGTCGCCAATATTGTAGTGAGTTGTGAGTATTGGGGTGGGTCTTGAGTGTTGTGGTGGTTTATAAGTGTTTGGATGGACTGTCAATTTTGTGAGTTGTGTGATCGTTGGGTTGTGAGTGTTGTGTTGGGTTGTGAGTGTTGTGTTGGGTTGTGAGTGTTGTGTTGGGTTGTGAGTGTTGTGTTGGGTTGTGAGTGTTGTGTTGGGTTGTGAGTGTTGTGTTGGGTTGTGAGTGTTGTGTTGGGTTGTGAGTGTTGTGTTGGGTTGTGAGTGTTGTGTTGGGTTGTGAGTGTTGTGTTGGGTTGTGAGTGTTGTGTTGGGTTGTGAGTGTTGTGTTGGGTTGTGAGTGTTGTGTTGGGTTGTGAGTGTTGTGTTGGGTTGTGAGTGTTGTGTTGGGTTGTGAGTGTTGTGTTGGGTTGTGAGTGTTGTGTTGGGTTGTGAGTGTTGTGTTGGGTTGTGAGTGTTGTGTTGGGTTGTGAGTGTTGTGTTGGGTTGTGAGTGTTGTGTTGGGTTGTGAGTGTTGTGTTGGGTTGTGAGTGTTGTGTTGGGTTGTGAGTGTTGTGTTGGGTTGTGAGTGTTGTGTTGGGTTGTGAGTGTTGTGTTGGGTTGTGAGTGTTGTGTTGGGTTGTGAGTGTTGTGTTGGGTTGTGAGTGTTGTGTTGGGTTGTGAGTGTTGTGTTGGGTTGTGAGTGTTGTGTTGGGTTGTGAGTGTTGTGTTGGGTTGTGAGTGTTGTGTTGGGTTGTGAGTGTTGTGTTGGGTTGTGAGTGTTGTGTTGGGTTGTGAGTGTTGTGTTGGGTTGTGAGTGTTGTGTTGGGTTGTGAGTGTTGTGTTGGGTTGTGAGTGTTGTGTTGGGTTGTGAGTGTTGTGTTGGGTTGTGAGTGTTGTGTTGGGTTGTGAGTGTTGTGTTGGGTTGTGAGTGTTGTGTTGGGTTGTGAGTGTTGTGTTGGGTTGTGAGTGTTATGGTGGGTTTTACGTTGGTTGCTATTACTTGAGAAATTTGGTCAATTTCGAATGTTTTGGTGGGTGAATGTTGTACTAGGCTGAGTACTGAATAATTTATGAGTACTGCAATGAATTGTTGTGAATTGTGAGTACTGCGGTGGATTGTGAGTGTTGTGAAGGATTGTGAGCATTATGGAAGATTGGTAATACTGCGAAGAGATGTCATTCTTGTGGAGGACTGATAGTGCTGTGGAGGGATATTAGTGTTGTGGTTTGTTGTAAATGTTGTAGTGGATTGTATCATGGTGTATTGTTATTGGTGTTAGTCGTGAATGTTATTATTACTGGTGTGAGTCGTGAATGTTATTATTGTTACTGGCGTGAGTCGTGAATGTTATTATTGTTACTGGTGTGAGTCGTGAAAGTTATTACTGTTACTGGTGTGAGTCGTGAATGTTATTATTGTTACTGGTGTGAGTCGTGAATGTTATTGTTACTGGTGTGAGTCGTGAATGTTATTATTGTTACTGGTGTGAGTCGTGAATGTTATTATTGTTACTGGTGTGAGTCGTGAATGTTATTATTGTTACTGGCGTGAGTCGTGAATGTTATTATTGTTACTGGTGTGAGTCGTGAATGTTATTATTGTTACTGGTGTGAGTCGTGAATGTTATTATTGTTACTGGTGTGAGTCGTGAATGTTATTATTGTTACTGGTGTGAGTCGTGAATGTTATTATTGTTACTGGTGTGAGTCGTGAATGTTATTATTGTTACTGGTGTGAGTCGTGAATGTTATTATTGTTACTGGCGTGAGTCGTGAATGTTATTATTGTTACTGGTGTGAGTCGTGAATGTTATTATTGTTACTGGTGTGAGTCGTGAATGTTATTATTGTTACTGGTGTGAGTCGTGAATGTTATTATTGTTACTGGTGTGAGTCGTGAATGATATTATTGTTACTGGTGTGAGTCGTGAATGTTATTATTGTTACTGGTGTGAGTCGTGAATGTTATTATTGTTACTGGTGTGAGTCGTGAATGTTATTATTGTTACTGGCGTGAGTCGTGAATGTTATTATTGTTACTGGTGTGAGTCGTGAATGTTATTATTGTTACTGGTGTGAGTCGTGAATGTTATTATTGTTACTGGTGTGAGTCGTGAATGTTATTATTGTTACTGGCGTGAGTCGTGAGTGCTATATTGTTGCTGGAGTGTTCGTTATTTTCCACGATAAATTGATTCATCTTGAGAATCACTGTCCCAGAAGGAATTCTTGTCTAGATTTGACTCAGTAAAGGAAAACGTTTCAGAAGACTGGTGGACTTCGCCTATAACTTGCAAACTTAATTTTGTATTGTATGTCAAATACAGAATTATATATATATAGTATATTTAATTTAGGTTAGATTACAATAAAATTACATAAATTTAACAAATTATGAGACAGAAACATTCTGATGTCGACAAGAATGTGTGGGATTACGATGAAGTTTGAGAGTTATGTTGAGCTGTGGGTGTTGTGGTGGGTTGTGTTGTGTTGAGCTGTGGGTGTTGTGGTGGGTTGTGTTGTGTTGAGCTGTGGGTGTTGTGGTGGGTTGTGTTGTGTTGAGCTGTGAGTGTTGTGGTGGGTTGTGTTGTGTTGAGCTGTGAGTGTTGTGGTGGGTTGTGTTATGTTGAGCTGTGGGCGTTGTGGTGGGTTGTGTTGTGTTGAGCTGTGGGTGTTGTGGTGGGTTGTATGTTGAGCTGTGGGTGTTGTGGTGGGTTGTGTTGTGTTGAGCTGTGGGTGTTGTAGTGGGTTGTGTTGTGTTGAGCTGCGAGTGTTGTGGTGGGTTGTGTTATGTTGAGCTGTGGGTGTTGTGGTGGGTTGTGTTGTGTTGAGCTGTGGGTGTTGTGGTGGGTTGTGTTGTGTTGAGCTGTGAGAGTTGTGGTGGGTTGTGTTGTGTTGAGCTGTGGGTGTTGTGGTGGGTTGTGTTATGTTGAGCTGTGGGTGTTGTGGTGGGTTGTGTTGTGTTGAGCTGTGGGTGTTGTGGTGGGTTGTGTTGTGTTGAGCTGTGAGAGTTGTGGTGGGTTGTGCTGTGTTGAGCTGTGGGTGTTGTGGTGGGTTGTGTTATGTTGAGCTGTGGGTGTTGTGGTGGGTTGTGTTGTGTTGAGCTGTGAGTGTTGTGGTGGGTTGTGTTATGTTGAGCTGTGGGTGTTGTGGTGGGTTGTGTTGTGTTGAGCTGTGGGTGTTGTGGTGGGTTGTGTTGTGTTGAGCTGTGGGTGTTGTGGTGGGTTGTGTTATGTTGAGCTGTGGGTGTTGTGGTGGGTTGTGCTCTGTTGAGCTGTGGGTGTTGTGGTAGGTTGTGTTGTGTTGAGCTGTGGGTGTTGCGGTGGGTTGTGTTATATTGAGCTGTGAGTATTGTGATGGGTTGTGTTGTGTTGAGCTTTGGGTGTTGTGGTGGGTTGTGTTGTGTTAAGCTGTGAGGGTTGTGGTGGGTTGTGTTGAGCTGTGGGTGTTGTGGCGGGTTGTGTTTAGCTGTGGGTGTTGTGGCGGGTTGTGTTGTGTTGAGCTGTGGGTGTTGTGGTGGGTTGTGTTGTGTTGAGCTGTGGGTGTTGTGATGGGTTGTGTTGTGTTGAGCTGTGGGTGTTGTGGTGGGTTGTGTTGTGTTGAGCTGTGGGTGTTTTGGTGGGTTGTGTTGTGTTGAGCTGTGGGTGGTGTGATGGGTTGTGTTGTGTTGAACTGTGAGTGTTGTGGTGGGTTGTGTTGTGTTGAACTGTGAGTGTTGTGGTGGATTGTGTTATGTTGAGCTGTGGGTGTTGTGATGGGTTGTGTTGTGTTGAACTGTGAGTGTTGTGGTGGGTTGTGTTGTGTTGAGCTGTGGGTGTTGTGGTGGGTTGTGATGTGTTGAGCTGTGAGTGTTGTGGTGGGTGTGTGTTGTGTTGAGCTGTGAGTGTTGTGGTGGGTTGAGTTGTGTTGAGCTGTGAGTGTTGTGGCGGGTTGTGTTATGTTTAGCTGTGGGTGTTGTGATGGGCTGTGATGTGTTGAGCTGTGGGTGTTGTGGCGGGTTGTGTTATGTTGAGCTGTGAGTGTTGTGGAGGGTTGTGTTGTGTTGAGCTGTGAGTGTTGTGGTGGGTTGTGTTGTGTTGAGCTGTGGGTGTTGTGGTGGGTTGTGTTGTGTTGAGCTGTGAATGTTGGGGTGGGTTGTGTTGTATTGAGCTGTGGGTGTTGTGGCGGGTTGTGTTGTGTTGAACTGTGGGTGTTGTGATGGGTTGTGATGTGTTGAGCTGTGGGTGTTGTGGTGGGTTGTGTTGTGTTGAGCTGTGGGTGCTGTGGGTTTTATTGTGTTGAGCTGTGGGTGCTGTGGGTTTTATTGTGTTGAGCTGTGGGTGTTGTGGTGGGCTGTGTTGTGTTGAGCTGTGAGTGTTGTGGCGGGTTGTGTTGAGCTGTGAGTGTTGTGGTGGGTTGTGTTGTGTTGAGCTGTGGGTGTTGTGGTGGGTTGTGTTGCGTTGAGCTGTGAGTGTTTTGGTGGGTTGTGTTGTGTTGAGCTGTGGGTGTTGTGGTGGGTTGTGTTGTGCTGAGCTGTGGGTGTTGTGGAGGGTTGTGTTGTGTTGAGCTGTAGGTGTTGTGGCTGGTTGTGTTGTGTTGAGCTGTGGGTGTTGTGGCGGGTTGTGTTGTGTTGAGCTGTGGGTGTTGTGGTGGGTTGTTTTGTGTTGAGCTGTGTGTTTTGGTGGGTTGTGTTGTGTTGAGCTGTGCGTGTTGTGGGTTGTGTTGTGCTGAGCTGTGGGTGTTGTGGTGGGTTGTGTTGTGTTGAGCTCTGGGTGTTGTAGCTGGTTGTGTGTTGAGCTGTGGGTGTTGTGGCGGGTTGTGTTGTGTTGAACTGTGGGTGTTGTGATGGGTTGTGATGTGTTGAGCTGTGGGTGTTGTGGAGGGTTGTGTTGTGTTGAGCTGTAGGTGTTGTGGCTGGTTGTGTTGTGTTGAGCTGTGGGTGTTGTGGCGGATTGTGTTGTGTTGAGCTGTGGGTGTTGTGGTGGGTTGTTTTGTGTTGAGCTGTGTGTTTTGGTGGGTTGTGTTGTGTTGAGCTATGGGTGTTGTGGGTTGTGTTGTGCTGAGCTTTGGGTGTTGTGGTGGGTTGTGTTGTGTTGAGCTCTGGGTGTTGTAGCTGGTTGTGTGTTGAGCTGTGGGTGTTGTGGCGGGTTGTGTTGTGTTGAACTGTGGGTGTTGTGATGGGTTGTGATGTGTTGAGCTGTGGGTGTTGTGGTGGGTTGTGTTGTGTTGAGCTGTGGGTGTTGTGGGTTGTGTTGTGCTGAGCTGTGGGTGTTGTGGTGGGTTGTGTTGTGTTGAGCTGTGGGTGTTGTGGCTGGTTGTGTTGTGTTGAGCTGTGGGTGTTGTGGCGGGTTGTGTTGTGTTGAGCTGTGGGTGTTGTGGTGGGTTGTGTTGCGTTGAGCTGAGTGTTTTGGTGGGTTGTGTTGTGTTGAGCTGTGGGTGTTGTGGGTTGTGTTGTGCTGATCTGTGGGTGTTGTGGTGGGTTGTGTTGTGTTGAGCTGTGGGTGTTGTGGCTGGTTGTGTTGTGTTGAGCTGTGGGTGTTGTGGCGGGTTGTGTTGTGTTGAGCTGTGGGTGTTGTGGTGGGTTGTGTTGTGTTGAGCTGTGAGTGTTTTGGTGGATTGTGTTGTGGTGAGCTGTGGGTGTTGTGGGTTGTGTTGTGCTGAGCTGTGGGTGTTGTGGTGGGTTGTGTTGTGTTGAGCTCTGGGTGTTGTGGCTGGTTGTGTGTTGAGCTGTGGGTGTTGTGGCGGGTTGTGTTGTGTTGAGCTGTGGGTGTTGTGATGGGTTGTGTTGTATTGAGCTGTGGGTGTTGTGGTGGGTTGTGTTGTGTTGAGCTGTGGGTGTTGTGGGTTTTATTGTGTTGAGCTGTGGGTGTTGTGGTGGGCGTTGGGTGTTGTGGTGGACTGTGTTGTTATAGGCTTTGGGTGTTGTGTTGTGGGTGTTGTGGTGGGTTGTGTTGAGCTGTGGGTGTTGTGGTGGGCTGTGTTGTGATGGGCTGTGGGAGTTGATATCTTCATTGTTTACAATCTTTCTGTGATCGTAAATCATTCATCTAAACTCTGGCAGCCATTCTGTAGAATATATATGGATTCTTTAAACATTTTATTTGAGGTTTTATCGCTTTATCAAATATTTGAAAGCTCTTTCGATGATTTTTTTCTTGTACTTGAAGTTATATACTGTTCTACATTACCTTAGATTTTCTAGTATTTTGCTCTAAATGCACTCTCTTGTACTCAAGTGTATTATCATGTGCTCACATTCATTCTGTATTCCTATATGCTCATAAAAACTCCCATGTACCTCCCTGTTCTGCCGTGTACTCGCTGTGCTCTATTGTATACCTTGTACTCCCATGCTCTCCTCTGTAGTCGTATGTGTACTCTCGTACTCACATGGCCTGACATGTAGTGCCATGTTGGTTTTCTTCGATTCAGTAATCGTCAATGAAGCAAATGGGTATCTTCCTCTCATCCTGTTCATTATAGTTGACTAAGGTTGCAATCTGTTGCGATTATGAAGACGGTGATGATGATGATGATGAGCATGATGATGGTGATGAAGGGGGGGGTGGAGAACGGCAGTGGAGGACATGAGTATTGGAAATGGATTATAAAGGGCCATTATGCTCTGGAGGAAGGAAGAGGTGAATGGCGGAGAACAAGTGAGGGAAGAGAGAGAGAGAGAGAGAGAGAGAGAGAGAGAGAGAGAGAGAGAGAGAGAGAGAGAGAGAGAGAGAGAGAGAGAGGATATGTGATGAAGGGGGGGGTGGAGAACGGCAGTGGAGGACATGAGTATTGGAAATGGATTATAAAGGACCATTATGCTCTGGAGGAAGGAAGAGGTGAATGGCGGAGAACAAGTGAGGGAAGAGAGAGAGAGAGAGAGAGAGAGAGAGAGAGAGAGAGAGAGAGAGAGGATATGACAGAGGGGAGAATGTAAGAAACTGAAGGGAGACGAGAGTAAAAAAATGAAGGGCAGTGTAAAGACAAAGTGAGATGGAGGGATCTCCCACCTTTAAGTTATAAACGCATGTAGCAATTAATTAACATGTAGAAATGTGGTACAAAATATACCGACGACTCTTATGGAGTCCTGTAATTCACAATTATCATTACTGTCTTGTTCTTTCTACAGTTCACTAATATCATTACTGACTTGTTGTTCCTATAGTTCACTAGTGTCATTATTGTCTTGTTCTTCTTATAGTTCACTAGTATCATTACTGTCATGTTCTTCCAATAGTTAATATCATTACTGCCTTGTTCTTCCTATAGTTCATTAGCATCATTAGAAACATCGGACACAGAATCTTTTTGGCTACAGTTTCTCGAGGGTCGTGAAAAATTAATTTTGGATGTGTTTTATAGGCCCCCAAACCTTGATAGTAAGCTGCTATGGAACGAAATTCATAAGGCGTCTAGATATGAAAATGTTGTGTTATTGGAAGATTTTAACTTCAGACAAATTGATTGGAACAATGTGACGCGAAATCTTGAGTTTAGTGACTTTCTAGATACGGTTCAGGATTTCTTTTTAAAACAGTTTGTGACAGAACCAACTAGAGGAAACAACCTGCTTGACTTGGTTCTTGCCAACAGAGAATCACTAGTTAATAATCTTGAGGTTAATGATGAGCTTGGGGAAAGTGATCACAAATCACTTTGTTTCAATATATCATGGAGATACCCGAATAACTGCAATCAAATATCTGTCCCAGACTTTCTCTTGGCTGATTTCATGGGACTGAAAAATTACCTGGGTGGGCTAAATTGGGATGTCCTGACTATGGGTCAGGTATGTGATCTTGGCTGCCAATATGACGTTTTTCAGAGCTAAGTTCTAGCTGCCCAGACAACTTTTGTTCCGAGTAGGGAAATTAGATCTAAAAAAATGATCCCAAATGGATGAACAATAGATTAAAACATCTCATTGGTCAAAAGAGAGGTATATACAGGCGTATCAAAAGAGGGGATGGGCAGTTAAGAAATCAATATATTCAATTAGAGAGAGAAATGAAAAAAAGGAATAAGAAAAGCAAAAAGGGATTATGAGGCTAAGGTCGCAAGGGATTCGAAGACTAACCCAAAAGGGTTCTTTCAGGCATACAGAAGTAAGATTAGGGACAAGATTGGCCCACTTAAGAGTAACTCAGGTCAGATCACTGACAGTGATAAGGAAATGTGTGAAATTTTAAATTCTTACTTCCTCTTAGTTTTTACTCAGGAAGATACTAGCGAAATTCCATAAATAATAGATTATGTAGAACAGGACGATAATAAACTATGCACGATCGTGGTAACTAGTGACATGGTCCTCAGACAAATACAGAAATTAAATGCTAACAAATCCCCAGGCCATGATGAACTGTTTGCAAAGGTGTTAAAGGAATGTAAAGAGAAACTTAGCATACCTTAGGATAATCTTTTCAACATATCACTACAAACTGGCATAGTGCCTGATAAGTGGATAATGGCAAATGTAATACCTGTTTACAAGGCAGGTGACAAGTTCTTAGCTTCTAACTATAGACCAATAAGCCTTACCTCCATAGTGGGAAAATTTATGGAATCAATAACTGCTGAAGCAATTCGTAGCCATCTTGACAGGCACAGATTGATTAATGAATCTTAACAAACACGGTTTTAAAAAGGGGCATTCCTGTCTTACGAATTTACTAACTTTCTTCATTAAGGTATTTGAGGAGGTAGATCGATGGTAATGAATATGATATTGTGCGTATGGACTTCAGTAAGGCTTCCGACAGAGTCCCACATCAGAGGCTATTGAGGAAACTTAAGGCACACGGAATAGGAGAATTTTTTTTCCTGGGTAGAGGCATGATTGACGAACAGGCAGCAGATAGTTTGCAGAAATGGGGAGAAATCAGAATGGGGGCACGTCACAAGCGGTGTTCCTCAGGGGTCAGTGTTGGGCCCATTGTTGTTCACAATTTACATAAACGACATAGATGTGGGAATAAATAGCGACATAAGCAAATATGCTGATGGCACCAAAATAAGCCGTCCAATTCATTCTAATGAGGACACTAGAGCACTCCAGGATGATTTGAATAGACTGACGCAATGGTCGGAGAAGTGGCAGATGCAGTTTAATATTGACAAATGCAAAGTTCTAAATGTTGGATAGGAAAATAACCATGCCACATATAAACTAAATAAAGTAGATCTTAATATTACGGATTGCGAAAAGGATTTAGGAGTTATGGTTAGCAGTAATCTAAAACCAAGACAACAGTACATTAGTGTTCGCAATAAAGCTAACAGAATTCTTGGCTTCATATCTAGAAGTATAAATAATAGTAGTCCTCAGGTTGTTCTTCAACTCTATATATCCTTGGTTAGGCCTCATTTAGATTATGCTACGCAACTTTGGTCACCGTATTACAGAATGGATATAATTGCACTGGAAAACGTACAGAGGAGGATGACAAAGTTGATCCCATGTATCAGAAATCTTCCCTATGGGGATAGACTGAGGGCCCTGAATCTACACTCTCTAGAAAGGCGTAGAATTAGGGGGGATATGATTGAGGTGTATAAATGGAAAACAGAAATTAATAAAGGGGATGTAAATAGGGTGCTAAAAATATCTAACATAGACAGATTCAGGAAGGATATAGGAAAGCACTGGTTTGGTAATAGAGTTGTGGATGAGTGGAACAAACTCCCGAGTACCGTCAAAGACGCTAAGATGTTGTGTAGCTTTAAAAATAGGTTGGATAAATACATGAGTGGGTGTGGGTGGGTGTGAGTTGGACCTGACTAGCTTGTGCTACTAGGTCGGATGCAGTGTGCCGGTACGAGAATTGGAGCTGCCTCGCATAGGCCAGAAGGACTGTTGCAGTGTTTCTTCTTTCTTATGTTCTTTTGTCATGTTCTTCCAATAGTTAATATCATTACCGTCTTGTTCTTGTTATAGTTCACTAGTATCATTACTGTTTTGTTCTTGCTATAGTTCACTAGTGTCATTATTGTCTTGTTCTTCCCATAGTTCACTAGTGTCATTATTGTCTTGTTCTTCCCATAGTTCACTAGTATCATTTCTGTCTTGCTCTTCCTATAGTTCACTAGCATCATTACTGTCTTGTTCTTCTTATAGTACGCTAGGATCATTATTGTATTGTTCTTCCTATAGTTCACTAGTGCCATTTCTCACTCTCATATCCTTCGTGCAGTGTACCCTAATCTCATTTCTCATTCCTCTCTACCATATTCTTCCTGTAGTTCGCTAGGATTACTTTTCACTGTCTTGTTCTTCCTTTTGTCCACTAATGTAATCACTGTTTGGTTCTTTTTGGAGTCCACTAGCCTATTCACTGTTAATCTCTTGACTATTTGGTTCTTTCTGAAATTAGCTAGTTTCTTCACCGGTTGTTTTTCTTAAATCCGCTAGTCTCATCACTGTCTCGTTCTTTCTGAAGTACATTAGTTTCATTCCTGTTTGGTTCTTCCATAGGTCTACTAATCCCATCCCTGTTTGGCTCTGCCTAAAATTCACTGGTCTCATCACTGTCTTGTTCTTAGTTAAGTTCACGTGTTTCAACTTCAACTAAAATAACTATCATTGGAAGATTACACCGTCTCAATCTCATATCGCTGCACATCACTCTGACACATGAGCCAAGTAATCAACACAATATTCGCTCTTACACAAGAGCCAAGTATTCAATGCGAAGTTACTATTACGTCCAGATCAGAAGGATGACAATTGTGAAGGACCAAGTAATACACTTGTGAAGGACCAAATAATACAGTTATGAAGGACCAAGTAATACACTTGTGAAGGACCAGGTTATACAGTTGTGAAGGACCAAGTAATACAGTTGTGAAGGACCAAGTAATACACTTGTGAAGGACCAAATAATACAGTTATGAAGGACCAAGTAATACACTTGTGAAGGACCAAATAATACACTTGTGAAGAGCCAAATAATACACTTGTGAAGGACCAAGTAATACACTTGTGAAGGACCAAGTAAAACACTTGTGAAGGACCAAGTAATACACTTGTGAAGAGCCAAATAATACACTTGTGAAGGACCAAGTAATACACTTGTGAAGGACCAAGTAAAACACTTGTGAAGGACCAAATAATACAGTTATGAAGGACCAAGTAATACACTTGTGAAGGACCAAGTAAAACACTTGTGAAGGACCAAATAATACAGTTATGAAGGACCAAGTAATACACTTGTGAAGGACCAAGTAAAACACTTGTGAAGGACCAAATAATACAGTTATGAAGGACCAAGTAATACACTTGTGAAGGACCAAGTAATACACTTGTGAAGGACCAAATAATACACTTGTGAAGGACCAAGTAATACACTTGTGAAGGACCAAGTAATACACTTGTGAAGGACCAAATAATACACTTGTGAAGGACCAAATAATACACTTGTGAAGGACCAAATAATACACTTGTGAAGGACCAAATAATACACTTGTGAAGGACCAAGTAATACACTTGTGAAGGACCAAGTAATACACTTGTGAAGGACCAAATAATACACTTGTGAAGGACCAAATAATACACTTGTGAAGGACCAAGTAATACACTTGTGAAGGACCAAGTAATACACTTGTGAAGAGCCAAATAATACACTTGTGAAGGACCAAGTAATACACTTGTGAAGGACCAAGTAATACACTTGTGAAGGACCAAGTAATACACTTGTGAAGGACCAAATAATACACTTGTGAAGGACCAAGTAATACACTTGTGAAGAGCCAAATAATACACTTGTGAAGGACCAAGTAATACACTTGTGAAGGACCAAGTAATACACTTGTGAAGGACCAAGTAATACACTTGTGAAGGACCAAATAATACACTTGTGAAGGACCAAATAATACACTTGTGAAGGACCAAATAATACACTTGTGAAGGACCAAGTAATACAGTTTTGAAGGACCAAATAATACAGTTTTGAAGGACCAAATAATACACTTGTGAAGGACCAAATAATACACTTGTGAAGGACCAAATAATACACTTGTGAAGGACCAAATAATACACTTGTGAAGGACCAAATAATACACTTGTGAAGGACCAAATAATACACTTGTGAAGGACCAAATAATACACTTGTGAAGGACCAAATAATACACTTGTGAAGGACCAAATAATACACTTGTGAAGGACCAAATAATACACTTGTGAAGGACCAAATAATACACTTGTGAAGGACCAAATAATACACTTGTGAAGGACCAAATAATACACTTGTGAAGGACCAAATAATACACTTGTGAAGGACCAAATAATACACTTGTGAAGGACCAAATAATACACTTGTGAAGGACCAAATAATACACTTGTGAAGGACCAAATAATACACTTGTGAAGGACCAAATAATACACTTGTGAAGGACCAAATAATACACTTGTGAAGGACCAAATAATACACTTGTGAAGGACCAAATAATACACTTGTGAAGGACCAAATAATACACTTGTGAAGGACCAAGTAATACACTTGTGAAGGACCAAATAATACACTTGTGAAGGACCAAGTAATACACTTGTGAAGGACCAAGTAATACAGTTGTGAAGGACCAAGTAATACAGTTTTGAAGGACCAAATAATACAGTTTTGAAGGACCAAATAATACACTTGTGAAGGACCAAGTAATACAGTTTTGAAGGACCAAATAATACACTTGTGAAGGACCAAATAATACACTTGTGAAGGACCAAGTAATACACTTGTGAAGGACCAAGTAATACACTTGTGAAGGACCAAGTAATACACTTGTGAAGGACCAAGTAATACAGTTTTGAAGGACCAAATAATACAGTTTTGAAGGACCAAATAATACACTTGTGAAGGACCAAGTAATACAGTTTTGAAGGACCAAATAATACAGTTTTGAAGGACCAAATAATACACTTGTGAAGGACCAAGTAATACAGTTTTGAAGGACCAAATAATACACTTGTGAAGGACCAAATAATACACTTGTGAAGGACCAAATAATACACTTGTGAAGGACCAAATAATACACTTGTGAAGAACCAGGTAATACACTTGTGAAGGACCAGGTAATACACTTGTGAAGGACCAGGTAATACACTTGTGAAGGACCAGGTAATACACTTGTGAAGGACCAGGTAATACACTTGTGAAGAACCAGGTAATACACTTGTGAAGGACCAGGTAATACACTTGTGAAGGACCAGGTAATACACTTGTGAAGGACCAGGTAATACACTTGTGAAGGACCAGGTAATACACTTGTGAAGAACCAGGTAATACACTTGTGAAGGACCAGTTAATACACTTGTGAAGGACCAGGTAATACACTTGTGAAGGACCAGGTAACACACTTGTGAAGAACCAGGTAATACACTTGTGAAGGACCAGGTAATACACTTGTGAAGGACCAGGTAATACACTTGTGAAGAACCAGGTAATACACTTGTGAAGGACCAGTTAATACACTTGTGAAGGACCAGGTAATACACTTGTGAAGAACCAGGTAATACACTTGTGAAGGACCAGTTAATACACTTGTGAAGGACCAGGTAATACACTTGTGAAGGACCAGGTAATACACTTGTGAAGGACCAGGTAATACACTTGTGAAGGACCAGGTAATACACTTGTGAAGGACCAGGTAATACACTTGTGAAGGACCAGGTAATACACTTGTGAAGAACCAGGTAACACACTTGTGAAGAACCAGGTAATACACTTGTGAAGAACCAGGTAATACACTTGTGAAGGACCAGGTAATACACTTGTGAAGGACCAGGTAATACACTTGTGAAGAACCAGGTAATACACTTGTGAAGGACCAGGTAATACACTTGTGAAGAACCAGGTAATACACTTGTGAAGGACCAGGTAATACACTTGTGAAGGACCAGGTAATACACTTGTGAAGGACCAGGTAATACACTTGTGAAGGACCAGGTAATACACTTGTGAAGGACCAGGTAATACACTTGTGAAGGACCAGGTAATACACTTGTGAAGGTCCAGGTAATGCACTTGTGAAGGACCAGGTAATACACTTGTGAAGGTCCAGGTAATGCACTTGTGAAGGACCAGGTAATACACTTGTGAAGGACCAGGTAATACACTTGTGAAGGACCAGTTAATACACTTGTGAAGGACCAGGTAATACACTTGTGAAGGACCAGGTAATACACTTGTGAAGAACCAGGTAATACACTTGTGAAGGACCAGGTAATACACTTGTGAAGGACCAGGTAATACACTTGTGAAGGACCAGGTAATACACTTGTGAAGGTCCAGGCAATGCACTTGTGAAGGACCAGGTAATACACTTGTGAAGAACCAGGTAATACACTTGTGAAGGACCAGGTAATACACTTGTGAAGGACCAGGTAATGCACTTGTGAAGGACCAGGTAATACACTTGTGAAGGACCAGGTAATACACTTGTGAAGAACCAGGTAATACACTTGTGAAGGACCAGGTAATACACTTGTGAAGGACCAGGTAATACACTTGTGAAGGACCAGGTAATACACTTGTGAAGGTCCAGGCAATACACTTGTGAAGGACCAGGTAATACACTTGTGAAGAACCAGGTAATACACTTGTGAAGGACCAGGTAATACACTTGTGAAGGTCCAGGTAATACACTTGTGAAGGACCAGGTAATACACTTGTGAAGGACCAGGTAATACACTTGTGAAGGACCAGGTAATACACTTGTGAAGGACCAGGTAATACACTTGTGAAGGACCAGGTAATACACTTGTGAAGAACCAGGTAATACACTTGTGAAGAACCAGGTAATACACTTGTGAAGGACCAGGTAATGCACTTGTGAAGAACCAGGTAATACACTTGTGAAGGACCAGGTAATACACTTGTGAAGGACCAGGTAATGCACTTGTGAAGGACCAGGTAATACACTTGTGAAGAACCAGGTAATACACTTGTGAAGGACCAGGTAATACACTTGTGAAGGACCAGGTAATACACTTGTGAAGAACCAGGTAATACACTTGTGAAGGACCAGGTAATACACTTGTGAAGGACCAGGTAATACACTTGTGAAGAACCAGGTAATACACTTGTGAAGAACCAGGTAATACACTTGTGAAGGACCAGGTAATACACTTGTGAAGGACCAGGTAATGCACTTGTGAAGGACCAGGTAATACACTTGTGAAGAACCAGGTAATACACTTGTGAAGGACCAGGTAATACACTTGTGAAGGACCAGGTAATACACTTGTGAAGAACCAGGTAATACACTTGTGAAGGACCAGGTAATACACTTGTGAAGGACCAGGTAATACACTTGTGAAGAACCAGGTAATACACTTGTGAAGAACCAGGTAATACACTTGTGAAGGACCAGGTAATGCACTTGTGAAGAACCAGGTAATACACTTGTGAAGGACCAGGTAATACACTTGTGAAGGACCAGGTAATGCACTTGTGAAGGACCAGGTAATACACTTGTGAAGAACCAGGTAATACACTTGTGAAGGACCAGGTAATACACTTGTGAAGGACCAGGTAATACACTTGTGAAGAACCAGGTAATACACTTGTGAAGGACCAGTTAATACACTTGTGAAGGACCAGGTAATACACTTGTGAAGGACCAGGTAATACACTTGTGAAGAACCAGGTAATACACTTGTGAAGGACCAGGTAATACACTTGTGAAGGACCAGGTAATACACTTGTGAAGGACCAGGTAATGCACTTGTGAAGAACCAGGTAATACACTTGTGAAGGACCAGGTAATACACTTGTGAAGGACCAGGTAATGCACTTGTGAAGGACCAGGTAATACACTTGTGAAGAACCAGGTAATACACTTGTGAAGGACCAGGTAATACACTTGTGAAGGACCAGGTAATACACTTGTGAAGAACCAGGTAATACACTTGTGAAGGACCAGTTAATACACTTGTGAAGGACCAGGTAGTACACTTGTGAAGGACCAGGTAATACACTTGTGAAGAACCAGGTAATACACTTGTGAAGGACCAGGTAATACACTTGTGAAGGACCAGGTAATACACTTGTGAAGGACCAGGTAATACACTTGTGAAGGACCAGGTAATACACTTGTGAAGAACCAGGTAATACACTTGTGAAGGACCAGGTAATACACTTGTGAAGGACCAGGTAATACACTTGTGAAGAACCAGGTAATACACTTGTGAAGGACCAGGTAATACACTTGTGAAGAACCAGGTAATACACTTGTGAAGGACCAGGTAATACACTTGTGAAGGACCAGGTAATACACTTGTGAAGAACCAGGTAATACACTTGTGAAGGACCAGGTAATACACTTGTGAAGGACCAGGTAATACACTTGTGAAGGACCAGGTAATACACTTGTGAAGGACCAGGTAATACACTTGTGAAGAACCAGGTAATACACTTGTGAAGGACCAGTTAATACACTTGTGAAGGACCAGGTAATACACTTGTGAAGGACCAGGTAATACACTTGTGAAGAACCAGGTAATACACTTGTGAAGGACCAGGTAATACACTTGTGAAGGACCAGGTAATACACTTGTGAAGGACCAGGTAATACACTTGTGAAGGACCAGGTAATACACTTGTGAAGAACCAGGTAATACACTTGTGAAGGACCAGGTAATACACCTGTGAAGGACCAGGTAATACACTTGTGAAGAACCAGGTAATACACTTGTGAAGGACCAGGTAATACACTTGTGAAGAACCAGGTAATACACTTGTGAAGGACCAGGTAATACACTTGTGAAGGACCAGGTAATACACTTGTGAAGAACCAGGTAATACACTTGTGAAGGACCAGGTAATACACTTGTGAAGGACCAGGTAATACACTTGTGAAGAACCAGGTAATACACTTGTGAAGGACCAGGTAATACACTTGTGAAGGACCAGGTAATACACTTGTGAAGGGTAATACACTTGTGAAGGACCAGGTAATACACTTGTGAAGGACCAGGTAATACACTTGTGAAGGACCAGGTAATACACTTGTGAAGAACCAGGTAATACACTTGTGAAGAACCAGGTAATACACTTGTGAAGGACCAGGTAATACACTTGTGAAGGACCAGGTAATACACTTGTGAAGAACCAGGTAATACACTTGTGAAGGACCAGGTAATACACTTGTGAAGGACCAGGTGAAGGACCAGGTAATACACTTGTGAAGGACCAGGTAATACACTTGTGAAGGACCAGGTAATACACTTGTGAAGGACCAGGTAATACACTTGTGAAGGACCAGGTAATACACTTGTGAAGGACCAGGTAATACACTTGTGAAGGACCAGGTAATACACTTGTGAAGAACCAGGTAATACACTTGTGAAGGACCAGGTAATACACTTGTGAAGGACCAGGTAATACACTTGTGAAGGACCAGGTAATACACTTGTGAAGGACCAGGTAATACACTTGTGAAGAACCAGGTAATACACTTGTGAAGGACCAGGTAATACACTTGTGAAGGACCAGGTAATACACTTGTGAAGAACCAGGTAATACACTTGTGAAGGACCAGGTAATACACTTGTGAAGAACCAGGTAATACACTTGTGAAGGACCAGGTAATACACTTGTGAAGGACCAGGTAATACACTTGTGAAGAACCAGGTAATACACTTGTGAAGGACCAGGTAATACACTTGTGAAGGACCAGGTAATACACTTGTGAAGGACCAGGTAATACACTTGTGAAGGTCCAGGCAATACACTTGTGAAGGACCAGGTAATACACTTGTGAAGGACCAGGTAATACACTTGTGAAGGTCCAGGCAATACACTTGTGAAGGACCAGGTAATACACTTGTGAAGGACCAGGTAATACACTTGTGAAGGTCCAGGCAATACACTTGTGAAGGTCCAGGCAATACACTTGTGAAGGACCAGGTAATACACTTGTGAAGGACCAGGTAATACACTTGTGAAGGTCCAGGCAATACACTTGTGAAGGTCCAGGCAATACACTTGTGAAGGTCCAGGCAATACACTTGTGAAGGACCAGGTAATACACTTGTGAAGGACCAGGTAATACACTTGTGAAGGTCCAGGCAATACACTTGTGAAGGTCCAGGCAATACACTTGTGAAGGACCAGGTAATACACTTGTGAAGGACCAGGTAATACACTTGTGAAGGTCCAGGTAATACACTTGTGAAGGACCAGGTAATACACTTGTGAAGGACCAGGCAATACACTTGTGAAGGACCAGGTAATACACTTGTGAAGGTCCAGGTAATACACTTGTGAAGGACCAGGTAATACACTTGTGAAGGACCAGGTAATACACTTGTGAAGGACCAGGTAATACACTTGTGAAGGACCAGGTAATACACTTGTGAAGGACCAGGTAATACACTTGTGAAGGTCCAGGTAATACACTTGTGAAGGACCAGGTAATACACTTGTGAAGGACCAGGTAATACAGGTGAAGACGAGAAGAGGTTATCTCACCAAGATGACCGGAAGTCTGCAAGGATCTGAATAAAAGATCTAGTGAGGTATTTTCTGTAGAGTCAGAAACAATGTCAGAGTGTAGTGTGGCGTAATGTTCCTCTATGTGTAGTGTAGCATTCTTCTAAGAAGTGCAGTGTAGTATAGTGTAGTATTCCTCTAGGAAGTATACTGTAGTGTACTATTCCTCTAAGAAGTGTAGTGTACTATACCTCTAAGAAGTATAGTGTAGTGTACTATACCTCTAAGAAGTATAGTGTACTATACATCTAAGAAGTATAGTGTACTATACCTATAAGAAGTATAGTGTAGTGTACTATACCTCTAAGAAGTATAGTGTAGTGTACTATACCTCTAAGAAGTATAGTGTAGTGTACTATACCTCTAAGAAGTATAGTGTACTATGCATCTAAGAAGTATAGTGTACTATACCTCTAAGAAGTATAGTGTAGTGTACTATACCTCTAAAAAGTATAGTGTACTATACCTCTAAGAATTATAGTGTACTATACCTCTAAGAATTATAGTGTACTATACCTCTAAGAATTATAGTGTACTATACCTCTAAGAAGTATAGTGTATTGTACTATACCTCTAAGAAGTATAGTGTACTATCCCTCTAAGAAATATAGTGTAGTGCACTATACCTCTAAGAAGTATAGTGTACTATACCTCTAAGAAGTATAGTGTAGTGTACTATACCTCTAAGAAGTATAGTGTAGTGTACTATTCCTCTAAGAAGTATAGTGTACTATACCTCTAAGAAGCATAGTGTACTATACCTCTAAGTAGTATAGTATACTATACCTCTAAGAAGTATAGTGTAGTGTACTATTCCTCTAAGAAATATAGTGTAGTGTACTTTACCTCTAAGAAGTATAGTGTACTATACCTCTAAGAAGTGTAGTGTACTATACCTCTAAGAATTATAGTGTAGTGTACTATTTCTCTAAGAAGTATAGTGTACTATACCTCCAAGAATTATAGTGTAGTGTACTATTCCTCTAAGAATTATAGTGTAGTGTACTATTCCTCTAAGATGTATAGTGTACTATACCTCTAAGAAGTATAGTATACTATACCTCTAAGAAGCATAGTGTAGTGTACTATTCCTCTAAGAAATATAGTATAGTGTACTATACCTCTAAGAATTATAGTGTAGTGTACTATTCCTCTAAGAAGTATAGTATACTATACCTCTAAGAATCATAGTGTAGTGTACTATTCCTCTAAGGAGGATACATCAGTGTTGAAATTTTGAAGTTAATCAGGTTAGGTTTTATCTGGTTATCTCATGGAAATTTAATCATAGGATGGCCTATGTAACACTACATAATCCTGTGAATCTTCATCTAGAAACACTGTACCAACGTTGAAAATCTGAAGCTGATGGAATACGGCGTTCTCGAGATAAACACAAAGATTTTGTACAAAGACACGAAAAATATTTTCGTTTTTCATAAATATTCGATTTCAAATTCTTGACACTCCTAAGAGGAAAAAATATTTGATTTAAATATTTTTTTTAAGAAAATACAGTTTCATAAAAGTGGTTTTAAATCATTGACGAATCAGCTACGAAATCAATACAATTAAAGTAAATCAACGTTTATGGGTTCAAGCCGTTCAAAAGAGGCATTCTTTAGCTCTTACTTCGGACATAACTAATAAAACTGGCAACTTAGAATTTGCACGGTTCAACATGAACGCCAAACTATCCTTTAATCTTTTTTGAACAATTTTTTTTTAAGAATCTCAGTAAAATTTTGAGCTACTCGGGATAAACATGTGAGGTATTATCTTTCTTAGAGAATGTATCATTATTAATATTTTGCAGCTGACCAGAAGACTAATTCTTTTAAATGTTGAAAATAAATAATTTCTCTATTTATTTAATGAAATTGCCAAATTGTGACTTAAGTCACCCAGTTTAGCATGAACCTCGCTCAATAAGAACCCACGTGGAGACAGAAACACAAGAGAGGTGATTGATCTGTATATTTCGACGCCCGCACCTTCTGGGACCCTCTTCAGCAGATGAAGAGGGGTCCCAGAAGAGGTCGAAATATACAGATCAATCAAACTCCTGAGTTTCTGTCTCTGAGTTATTATTGAGCACTGACAGGTGTTCATTACACTTTAGTTTTTCTTGAACCTTGTGTTCAGGAACCCACACCAGTGGTGACAAGCTTAGACAAGCCAAATATATTATTATCCAGTTACGGTGCGGATCCCAGCGATTCAAAATTTTAAATTAATTTATTACAACAAAAAATTCACCTACACGCAAGCAAAAGTTAACGGGTACTATCCTGCCTCTAGTATGCATCAGCCATTAAATGTTGAAGCCATTCAGAGAATGGAAACCGAAATTTATTAAGGTGACTTAATGGGAATCATAATTTCTGTTTTGCATATAAAATGGCCAAATCTGAACCTACACATCTGAATTTCATTCTCTGCCATCATCGAATTAGGAGGCATCGTCACCGAATGTTTGTAGCTATGCCACTGAGGGTTTCCCAAGCTATCCGATCCATTTTAAGTGGTTATAGTGATTCTGTTATAGTGCTCCAGCAAATGACAATTATTCGCAGAATCCGGTCCTAGTTATCGTGCACTAACATTCAAATTTTGAAGCCGACTAAATGAGGTTTTCTCGAACTGAGAACATAGTTCAAAACGAGAAGTTGGACGAAGAAAGAAATAAAAATGAAAATATTGTAGATACAAGATGATATATTAAATAATGTATGATAGTGTTACCAGATAAATATCGCTGGCCCCAAGAATTTCACAAATACAATAAATAATGGAAGTGTGTAAATTGAAAAATAAATTCATTGAACTTCCTCTGCTGAAAGAATTATTTCGAATACGTCGGTCGCTGAGCGAACCGAGAAAGGTATCACCGTATGCCATAACTCCTGTCTCCTGTGCGACATTGCAAGCAACTGAAACAGTGCAGACTGCGGCATAAGTTGATAATACAGTTAAATATTAACGATGAAGATTTGAAGGGAATCAGAAGAGGCCTTCACATCATTTAGAAATTAACACGCAAATTTAAAAAAATATAGTGAATTGTAACTTACACAATCCAGCCTGAAGATGCATTTTCCAGTTATTACACAGAATCCAGCAAAATTTGTATCTACAGAGGTTAATTTAAACCAATAAAACATTTCATCTATTTCTAACGATTCGTCAACTATTATAGACTATAGCCGTTCAGAATTCTTTTAATACAGTCAGAGGAAAGGGCTAAATTCGTAGGGCTACATAGCACCTGTGAAATGGCACTTATTAAAATTCAACCCAAGAGAGAAGATAAATCCAGTTCCTTGGATCAAGATCCTCTCATCAGAATTAAGAAAACATAACGAAATAATAATACTTTATTAAATAAGAATCAGTCTGCTTAATAAAATTGACAAAATGAAAGTTTGAAGCCGATCAGAAAACTCATTCTTCAGTAGTTGATCCGATTCCAACGATCCTAGATTTTTTAACAATATTAAAATTCCAAATTTGCACAAAGTCAGGCTAAACTTATTGTAGAATTTATCGCCAATAATACTTTGAAACCAATCAGAAAAAGGAGTCTTTAGTTATTGAATAAAAATGAACACATTCAATGACATGTGGCGCCCAATAGCACGTGATCCTGGTGTTTAGACACCACACCAGTGGTGAAAATTTGAAGACGATCAGATGTGTCATTCTCTAGTTATATCACTGATTCCGATGATTCTAATATTTTTTAAGCTGTTTAGCTTCATCAATAAATTTGGCAACACCCGAACAAAACATAATGGATATTATCCCGGCCGTAACATTCACCGGAAATTAAACATCGAAGTCGTTCAGAAGAGGTAAAGTGAAATTTATTTAACGTAATTTAACAGGGATGAAAATATTTCACTGTTTTACACGCAAATGCAAAATCTATGTACACACTTGAATTTCACTTTTCACCATCGTTGTATTCGGCGGCAACGTTTTAGAAGGGTTAGCTACGCCATTGAGAGTTTAGGAAGCTTTGCGAGCAATTACAGGATGATGGGAATGGGTTTAACACGTTGGTCATAAGGCATTTACATATGCTAACTGTTCCAAGAATCTGACCTTAGTGGCAATGTGTAAACGTTGAAAGTTTGAAGGCGATTTGGACGAAGCCTCGAATTATGAGCTGGAGGAAGAAAACGGAAAAAAAGCAATCTTTTATAGATCCCCTCCGGGAATACCTAACTAGATACCAAGAAGGTAGTGGAAACAGACATCTCTGTGTGGGTTCTGAGAGAGGGAGCAGAACTGTGCGAGTCACTAGCAGTGATCATCAGCAGGTCAATTGCAATATGGTAGCTGCCTGGTGTCTGGAAAACAGTCAATATAGTCCTGATATTTTTAAAAAAGGGAACGAACAATATCATTAAATTAGAAACCAGTATCAATAACACATATAGTAAGGTTATATAAAAGATTCTCAGGGGACGAAACGTGAAGTAATTGGATATCTCTGGTACGGTTTTATAAAGGGAAAATTCTGCTTCACGAATTTGCTTGAGTGTTAAGACGGGATAACAAAAGTTAGGCAGGAGATTGAAAATGTGTTCAGTAGAGTACCTCACAGGAGCAGGAAGGAATAACAGGGAACGCACTACAGTGGATCAAGGAATATATAGAAGTAAGCAACGAGTTATTATCAGGAATGAGACGTCGAGATGGGAGAGTGTGACAAGTAGGGTGACACAAAGGCAAGTACTGTTTCCTTTCTATACAAATGGCAGGAGAGGAGAAATCGAGTACAAGTGTTCCTACTCGTCAAATGACATAAAACTAATGAGGAGACTACAAACAGGAAAATACCAGGAAAAATTACAAATCGATTTGGACAAGCTGAGGGACTTGCCAAACAAAGAGGCAATTAGACTTAAACCACAGCATATGGAAAACTTTAAAAATCAGGAAGGGCAAGAAAGACAGATAGCATCCCGGTTCACGGGGACAAAGGCTTGAAACATTCCTGAAAGAGAAGGACCTCGGCGTAAACAATAGATCCTAGCATTTCACCTGAGGCACACCAACCGAATAACTGCAAAAGGCAAATGCAAGAATGCCAAATTTAAGGATAGCTTTCGGGAACAACAACAATGAGGCATTTATGACATAAACGGCATATGTCAGGGCCATCCTGGAGCATGCACCGCCAGTATGGAACTCGTCAGGGTCATCCTGGAGCATACACCGCCAGTATGGAACTCGTCAGGGCCATCCTGGAGGATGCACCACCATTATGGAACTCGTCATGGCCACCCTGGAGCATGCACCGCCAGTATGGAACCCGTCAGGGCCATCCTGGAGCATGCACCACCAGTATGGAACTCGTCCCGGCCATTCTGGAGCATGCACCGCCAGTATGGAACTAATCAGGGCCATCCTGGAGCATGCACCGCCAGTATGGAACTCGTCAGGGTCATTCTGGAGCATGCACCGCCAGTATGGAACTCGTCAGGGCCATCCTGGAGCATGCACCACCAGTACAGAACTCGTCAGGGCCACCCTGGAGCATGCAGCGCCAGTACGGAACTCGTCAAGGCCACTCTGGAGCATGCAACGCCAGTATGGAACTCGTCACAGCCATTCTGGAGCATGCACCGCCAGTATGGAACTCATCAGGGCCATCCTGGAGCATGCACCGCCAGTATGGAACTCGTCAGGGTCATTCTGGAGCATGCAGCGCCAGTATGGAACTCGTCAGGGCCACCCTGGAGCATGCAACACCAGTATGGAACTCGTCAGGGTCATCCTGGAGCATGCAGTGCCAGTATGGAACTCGTCAGGGCCATCCTGGAGCATGCACCGCCAGTATGGAACTCGTCAGGGCCACCCTGGAGCATGCAGCGCCAGTATGGAACTCGTCAGGGCCACCCTGGAGCATGCAACGCCAGTATGGAACTCGTCAGGGTCATCCTGGAGCATGCAGCGCCAGTATGGAACTCGTCAGGGCCATCCTGGAGCATGCACCGCCAGTATGAAACTCGTCAGGGCCACCCTGGAGCATGCAGCGCCAGTGTGGAACTCGTCAGGGCTACCCTGGAGCATGCAACGCCAGTATGGAACTCGTCAGGGTCATCCTGGAGCATGCACCACCAGTATGGAACTCGTCAGGGCCACCCTGGAGCATGCAGCGTCAGTATGGAACTCGTCAGGGCCACCCTGGAGCATGCAGCGCCAGTATGGAACTCGTCAGGGCCATCCTGGAACATGCACCGCCAGTATGGAACTCGTCAGGGCCATCCTGGAGCATGCACCATCAGTATGGAACTCGTCAGGGCTATCCTGGAGCATGCACTGCCAGTATGGAACTTGTCAGGGCCATCCTGGAACATGCACCGCCAGTATGGAACTCGTCAGGGCCATCCTGGAGCATGCACCATCAGTATGGAACTCGTCAGAGCCATCCTGGAGCATGCACCGCCAGTATGGAACTCGTCAGAACTATCCTGGAGCATGCACTGCCAGTATGAAACTTGTCAGGGCCATCTTGGAACATGCACCGCCAGTATGGAACTCGTCTGGGCCATCCTGGAACATGCACCATCAGTATGGAACTCGTCAGGGCCATCCTGGAGCATGCACCGCCAGTATGGAACTCGTCAGAACTATCCTGGAGCATGCACTGCCAGTATGAAACTTGTCAGGGCCATCTTGGAACATGCACCGCCAGTATGGAACTCGTCTGGGCCATCCTGGAACATGCACCATCAGTATGGAACTCGTCAGGGCCATCCTGGAGCATGCACTGCCAGTATGGAACTTGTCAGGGCCATCCTGGAACATGCACCGCCAGTATGGAACTCGTCAGGGCCATCCTGGAGCATGCACTGCCAGTATGGAACTTGTGAGGGCCATACTGGAACATGCACCGCCAGTATGGAACTTGTCAGGGCCATCCTGGAGCATGCACTGCCAGTATGGAACTTGTCAGGGCCATCCTGGAACATCCTGGAACTCGCATCTAATAAAGCAAGTGAAGAAGTAGGAAAAGTGCTAAATACAGTACTTTCTCTTCCTCGAGGTATTACCTCAAAAGCACTTGAAAGCACTTGCAGAAATTTCACAGCACTATGCTTTCTCAATTCTTTCCAAAATCCCACTATATTCTCTTGATCTAATGACAGAATGTACCTCTGAATATACTGATCTTGTGTACATCTTGATATACTGATTCCGTGTTCACCTCAATATACTGATCCAGTGTACACCTCAATATATTGGCCCCGTGTACATCTTAATATACTGAAATTTGGAACATATTAATATATTATCTGTGTACAACTTATATTAACGCCGTGTATACGCTAATATAGTGATCCCCCCGATGAACATCTTATACTGAACCTGTGTTCATTTTAACACGCACGCACACACACACACACACACAAACACACACACACACACACACACACACACACACACACACACACACACACACACACACACACACACACACAACTTATATATATATATATATATATATATATATATATATATATATATATATATATATATATATATATATATATATATATATACATACATATATATACATATCCTTAGACAAGGATGTGTGATGTCACCGTAGTTAATATATTTATAGATGGGGTTGTAAGAGAAGTAAATGCGAGGGTCTTGCCAAGAGGCGTGGAGTTAAAAGATAAAGAATCACACATAAAGTTGACACAGTTGCTCTTTGCTGATGACACTGTGCTCTTGGGAGATTCTGAAGAGAAGTTGCAGAGATTGGTGGATGAATTTGGTAGGGTGTGCAAAAGAAGAAAATTAAAAGTGAATACAGGAAAGAGTAAGGTTATGAGGATAACAAAAAGATTAGGTGGTGAAAGATTGGATATCAGACTGGATGGAGAGAGTATGGAGGAGGTGAATCTATTCAGATATTTGGGACTGGACGTGTCAGCGGATGGGTCTATGAAAGATGAGGTGAATCATAGAATTGATGAGGGAAAAAGGGTGAGCGGTGCACTTAGGAGTCTGTGGAGACAAAGAACTTTGTCCTTGGAGGCAAAGAGGGGAATGTAAGAGAGTATAGTTTTACCAACGCTCTTATATGGGTGTGAGGCATGAGTGATGAATGTTGCAGCGAGGAGAAGGCTGGAGGCAGTGGAGATGTCATGTCTGAGGGCAATGTGTGGTGTGAATATAATGCAGAGAATTCGTAGTTTGGAAGTTAGGAGGAGGTGCGGGATTACCAAAACTGTTGTCCAGAGGGCTGAGGAAGGGTTGTTGAGGTGGTTCGGACATGTAGAGAGAATGGAGCGAAACAGAGTGACTTCAAGAGTGTATCAGTCTGTAGTGGAAGGAAGGCGGGGTAGGGGTCGGCCTAGGAAAGGTTGGAGGGACGGGGTAAAGGAGGTTTTGTGTTCGAGGGGCTTGGACTTCCAGCAGGCATGCGTGAGCGTGTTTGATAGGAGTGAATGGAGACAAATGGTTTTTAATACTTGACATGCTGTTGGAGTGTGAGCAAAGTAACATTTATGAAGGGATTCAGGGAAACCGGCAGGCCGGACTTGAGTCCTGGAGATGGGAAGTACAGTGCCTGCACTCTGAAGGAGGGGTGTTAATGTTGCAGTTTAAAAACTGTAGTGTAAAGCACCCTTCTGGCAAGACAGTGATGGAGTGAATGATGGTGAAAGTTTTTTCCTTTTAGGGCCACCCTGCCTTGGTGGGAATCGGCCAGTGTGATAATAATAATAATAATAATAATAATAATAATAATAATAATATATATATATATATATATATATATATATATATATATATATATATATATATATATATATATATATATATATATATATATATATCGTGCCGAATAGGTAAAATTTGTCAATCAATAAGAAATCATATAAAATTAATTCCTTTCTAAAAATTTTTTTGGGCACATTTAAAGATATATTTTTTCATTTATGTTAACGTAAAAATTAATAATTTTGTACCAAAAGAACCTTAGAAAACTTTCCTAACTTTATTATAAGAAGCACATTTTAATTTAGCCTAATCCAACTAAATATGTTTTAGATAAGTTTACAATAATTTAATAATAAACAAACACAATGAAATATATATATCCAGAATAACCTAAATAAAGATCACAACAACTCTGGCACAGCATCAACAAACATGCAACTCTGTATAGGTATCGCTCGAAGGTCAAGAATTGGTTGGATGCAGTCTCCGTCATGACGATGTCAGCCTTATTCATACGCCAATGTTATTGTATAACTAAGCTCTAATGGTTATAATTATAGCCATAACCTAATTTTTAAAGGGGTGAACCTGTTAAATTAAGCAGCGCACGGCTTCGGTCAGATGATCAAAAGCTCCAGTTGCGGGTCTTCATTTAAGACCCACGTAAGGAAATACTTGCCCTATTACCCGACAAACCTTACCTAACCTAACTAAATGCTGTTGTGTCCATGTACACTGCTCTTACCTCACACTGCCCTTACATCCCGCGATAAATTAACTTCTTCACTGGGTTGCACACTCACACTTCCTGTCACATCATAATACAAACGCATCTCTTCAAACCATTTCGAATATATTTCCTCTAGAAATGCTTATTATCAAAATATTTACGAAGAAGTGTTGAACTGATAAGTGTTAAACGGCACCTGGGTAAAGGGAAGAAAAGTAGGTTTGATCCGAGTTTGGGGAAGGTAAATTACATTTTTAATATCACGAGGTTTTAACCAGTATCAATTAACTCCCATTCCCTTTCACTTTTAAAGGGAAAATATTATATAGGAATTCCACTCCACTTCGTTTGATAATCCCATCTCTCTCACACACCTGCAGCTGCTCTCCCAAACTTTAAACTTCTGCACTAATGCGCTTGCCTCCCTGGATTTAACTTCCGCTTTTCGTCTTCCTCTCTTCTCCCATCAACAAAGACCACCGCGATAATCTAGCGTAATGCGGACAAAGAAACAAGTTGCAAAAGAAGTTTTTATTGTGGCAACGTCTCGCTCGACGTAGCACTTTCTCAAGTGATAACCCGAGAGCTACTTACAGCGAGTTCTTGTTTCATTAAGAACTTAATCCGTAACTTATGTCTTGTATTTAATGGCGAGCACATATTTATCTACGCATTTCTGATTTACCATTAATATCTTCAAGTTCCTTCTTCAGAAAGTAACTTTTCCAGGTATTGCTCCACCTGCATGCTTCCTCAACCTTACTCAGGCTTAAAGAATCATATATATTCTTTAAAACAAATCAATGGTTTTAAATGAAACTTTTAAATTGCATTCTTGAGTTGGTTGAAGTGTACTGTGAAATGTGATGCTTATATAATAAGTTACTGCTGTCACTTAGTGAATTTCACTGGTGTTCAACACTGCTGTCACTATCTTAGTTCATTAAGATAAAAACAGCAGTCACTGTTGTCATTATCTTAGGTCAGTGCTGGTGTCGGTAGTGCCAGGGTGGCAGAGCTGGCACTCCTGTTACTATAATTACACTTTTACTTCCAGCATGGTTGCTAAGTTTACTCATGGTTATCGTGACACTTTTAATTATAACTCAGGTTTATCTGAGAGACAGACGGACAGATAGACAGATACAGACAGGAAGAGACATACAGCGAGAGACAGACACGAAAAAGAAAGGGATAGTGGAGTAGCGAGATGACAAATAACACGTCGGTAATATGCAAATATCCCCATCGGTACCTGCTGCTCAGAGATAAATCTCCCTATCACCTCTCCCTCCCTCTCTCTCTCTCTCTCTCTCTCTCTCTCTCTCTCTCTCTCTCTCTCTCTCTCTCTCTCTCTCTCTCTCTCTCTCTGAAGGTGTACAAGCGTGCGTAAGCGAGTTCCTAAATCACCTTGAATACTGCGCTTGTATGCAGGTGATCTGACCTCGGTCTGAGTGTCTTGTAAGGGTATAGATCATTCACAATACCACCTTCTGCGTGCAGTGGGTGAAAATATTAGGTGATACTGGCGTAAGAGTCCCTACACTTTCCTGTGCGTGTTGTGGGAGGGTGAGAATGTTTGGTGACTGACGCGTGTGTGAGTTCTTACACCTCCCTCTACGTGTCGTGGGAGGGTGAGAATGTTAGGTGATGGAGGCGTGTGAGAGTCCTTACACCGCCCTGTGCGTGTCGTGGGCGGGTGACAAAGTTAGGTGATGAAGGCGGAAAGGAGAGAGCCATTTGGTGCCGGAGCGCACCTGATCTCACGCCAAGAAGCCATATTTCCTCACTTGAGTGGACGAAGAAACACATTCTACTACAATGACAACTTACAGAGAAATAGTTCAAACAGAGACAGCTGTGATTTTTTGTAGAATTAAATAAATGGAAAGTAAACAGTTACTGCTCTTGGCTAAACTACCCAAAATTTATTTTTCCTTACAGAGTAAGCGAAATGAAGAAATATAATTTAATAAGAAACTCTGTAGAAATCAGGAATGTACTGGTACACAACTGAACAGAATAACGACAAAAGCAAGAAGCGCGACTCAAAGAAATATCTTCACAGGCGATCACTGTAATAATCCCTAATGGGGCGAAATCCTTCTCAGGGACATCAATCCATCTGTGAATCCTTGTCAGTGAGAGAGAGAGAGAGAGAGAGAGAGAGAGAGAGAGAGAGAGAGAGAGAGAGAGAGAGAGAGAGAGAGAGAGAGAGAGAGAGAGAGCGAGAGAGAGCGAGAGAGAGAGCGAGAGAGAGAGGGAGAGAGAGAGGGAGAGAGAGGCAAAGACACAGAGAGCGAGAGAGAGAGGGAGAGAGAGAGGGAGAGAGAGAGACAAAGATACAGAGAGAGAGAGAGAGAGAGAGAGAGATATGCCTTGACACTGCTGTAAGGCTCTAGACTCGGGAAACTGGAGTCACATTTTCCTTCCTAGGATATAACCACACTGCCTTATACTCAAGTGACACACAAGTGTGACTTGAGTATAAGGCAATCTGGCTACTTGTCTGCACTATATAAATATACATCTAGATTATATAGCTATATTATATGCCGTCTATAGTATAGGTGTTAGTCTGTACGGTCTTCGAGAGTCTTCATTAACGTAAAAAATAAACAAAGTATACATAGAAAACCCGCATATAAGAGGAGCTTACCACGACGTTTCGGCCCGGCTACACATATTTCGGTCGCAGTGAGATCCGAGGAACGTATCTACCACAATATACACAAAAAGAATACAAAATATCAGTGCATAAATGACTCACGAAATGGTAATGACACGATTGCAAACAAACCATATCACGGGGGGGGGGAGGGATAGAAACCGCGGGTTCTATCCCCACCCGTGGTATGGTTTTCCAGTGCATAAAATACAAAAATATGTATACGTGTGTGTATGTGTGCATATGAATTTTTGACCATATGCTACCTGCCTACCTGGAGTCTACCTGGAGGGTATTCCGGGGATCAACACCCCCGCGGCCCGATCCACGACCAGACCTCCCGATGGATCAGGGCCTGATCAACTAGGCTGTTACTGCTGGCCGCACGTAGTCCAACATACGTAACCACAGCCCGGCTGATCCACCACTGACTTTAAGTATCTGTCCAGCTCCCTCTTGAAGGTAGCCAGGGGCCTATTGGTAATTCTCCTTATGGCTGATGGGAAGCTGTTGAACAGTCTTGGGCCCCGGATACTTATGGTTTCTCTTAACGTACTAATGGCGTCCTTACTTTCATTGGGGTTATGCTGCATCGCCTGCCAAGTCTTTTGCTTTCGTTCCAGTGAGTACAAGTCAAGTGCTTCAAAGCGTTTCCAATAGTTAAGGTGTTTGGTGGAACTGATATGTACAGTGAAGGTTCTCTGTACATTCTCTAGATCTGCGATTTCACCTTGAGAGAACAAGTGATTTAAAATGTATCATCACTGTGTTGGCATCTCATGTCTTGAATGTTCATTTTCCTCGTAGATGTGAAAGTGGCATTGTTATGATCCTTGAAGGTGAGATCCTCAGACATTACCACTCCCAGGTCGTTCACATTACTTTTCCGCTCTATTTTGTGATTAGAGTTTGTTGTATACTAAGTTTTCCATAACAGAGTAATTTGAATTTGTCTTCATTGAACATCTTATTGTTCTCGGCTGCCTATTAGAAAACTTGATTTATATCTTCATGGAGATTTATCGTGTCATTACTGGATGACGATCACATGCAGATCCTAGTATCGTCTGCAAAGGATGATACGGTGCTATGGTTTACACCTCTGTCTATGTCTGATATGAGGATGAGGAACAGGATAGGGGCGAGTACTGTGCCTTGTGGAACAGAGCTCTTCACTGCGGCAGCTTCCAATTTAATTCTGTTTACCACTATTCGTTGTGTTCATTTGGTTAAAAAGTTGAAGATCCATCTGCCCACTTTGCCACTTATCCCTTTAGCACGCATTTTGTGTGCTAATACACCATGATCGCACTTGTCAAAGGCTTTGCAAAATATGTGTATACTACATTTGCATTCTGTTTTCCAGTGTATCCAAGACCATATCAGAGAGATCTAGTAGTTGCGAGAGGCAGGATCGACCTGCTCTGAACTCATGTTGTCCTGGATTGTGCAAATGTTGGTAATGCAAGTGGTTTGCTGTCCTCCTCCTTAGAACTCTTTCAAAGATTTTTATGAGGTGGGACGTTAGGGCTATTGGTCTATAGTTCTTAGCTATTGCTTTTCTGCCACCTATATAGAGTGGGGCTATATCTGTTGCTTTTAGTGACTGTGGAATCTCACCTGTGTCTATGGACCAGGAGCTGACTGCATGGGCATGTTGTCAATGGTTTTCTCAAAGTCTAGAGGAGTTAGGGTCATGTCAGAATTTGGCATACATTGACAGGGTTTTGAGGTTCAATCATGAAAAAATTATTTAGATTGTCCATCTTTAGACTGATTAGGCGCTCGCTGAACACAGAATAACATAGAGATTTCAGTATCCCACTCATTTCTTTGTCGTCATCTGTGTAAGTTCCATCTTGTCTAAGCAAGGGCCCGATACAAGATGCGGTTTTCGCCTTGTTTTTGGCATATGAAAAAATATTTCGAATTTCTTTCAATTTCACTAATCGCTTTTAGCTCCTCTTGTCTCTCCTGGGTCCTGTACTAGTCCTTTAACTTAAGCTCAATATTTTACACTATTCATTTTAAAATTTATCTGAGTGTATTTGTGTGCGTATGTATACATATGTATAGTTGCTTAATTCATATGAAAATGTTTGTATGTATGCACACGTTGTGTACTTATCCTTCATACACACACACACACACACACACACACACACACACACACACACACACACACACACACACACACACACACACCCAATATATATATATATATATATATATATATATATATATATATGTGTGTGTGTGTGTGTGTGTGTGTGTGTGTGTGTGTGTGTGTGTGTGTGTGTGTGTGTGTGTGTGTGTGAGTGTGTGTGTGTGTGTGTGTGTGTTGTGTGAGTGTGTGTGTGAGTGTGTGTGTGTGTGTGTGTGTTGTGTGAGTGTGAGTGTGAGTGTGTGTGTGTGTGTGTGTGTGTGTGTGTGTGTGTGTGTGTGTGTGAGTGTGTGAGTGTGTGTGTGTGTGTGTGTGTGTGTGTGTGTGTGTGTGTGTGTGTGTGTGTGTGAGTGCGTGTGTGTGTGTGTGTGTGTGTGTGTACTCACCTAGTTAAGGTTGCAGGGGTCGAGTCCAAGCTCCTGGCCCCGCCTCTTCACTGGTCGCTACTAGGCGTGTGTGTGTGTGTGTGTGTGTGTGTGTGTGTGTGTGCTCACCTATTTGTGGTTGCAGGGGTCGAGTCTTAGCTCCTGGCCCCGCCTCTTCACCGGTTGCTACTGGGCCCTCTCACTCCCCGCTCCATGAGCTTTATCATACCTCGTCTTAAAACTATGGATGGTTCCTGCCTCAACTACGTCACTTTCTAGGCTATTTCACTGCCTGACAACTCTATGACTGAAGAAATACTTCCTAATATCTCTCTGGCTCATTTGTGTCTTCAACTTCCAATTGTGACCTCTTGTTTCTGTGTTCCCTCCATGGAACATCCTGTCTTTGTCCACCTTCTCTATTCCATGCAGTTTTTTTGTGTGTCGTTATCATGTCTTCCCTGACCCTCCTGTCCTCTAGTGTCGTCAGACCAATTTCCCTTAACCTTTCTTCATAGGACATTTTCCATAGCTCTGGAACTAACCTTGTCGCAAACCTCTGCACTTTCTCTAGTTTCTTGATATGCTTTATCAAGTGCGGGTTCCAAACAGGTGCTGCATACTCCAGTATGGGCCTGACGTACACGGTGTACAGTGTCTTGAACAATCCCTTACTAAGGTATCGGAACGCTGTTCTCAGGTTTGCCAGGCGCCCATATGCTGCAGCAGTTATCTGGTTGATGTGTGCTTCCAGAGACATGCTCGGTGTTATACTCACCCCAAGATCTTTCTCCTTGAGCGAGGTTTGCAGTCTTTGGCCACCTAGCCTATACTTTGTCTGCGGTCTTCTTTGCCCTTCCCCTATCTTCATGACTTTGCATTTGGCGGGATTAAATTCGAGAAGCCAGTTGCTGGACCAGGTGTCCAGTCTGTCCAGGTCTCTTTGAAATCCTGCCCGGTCCTCATCTGATTTAATTCTCCTCATTAACTTCACATCATCTGCGAACAGGGACACTTCTGAGTCTAACCCTTCAATCACGTCGTTCACATATTCCAAAAATAGCACTGGTCCTAGGACCGACCCTTGTGGGACCCCGATCGTCACAGGTGACCACTGTGATACATCATTACGTACCATGACTCGTTGTTGCCTCCCTGTCAAGTACTCTCTGATCCATTGCAGTGCCCTTCCTGTTATATGCACCTGATCCTCTAGCTTCTGCACTAATCTCTTGTGAGGAACTGTGTCAAAGGCCTTCTTGCAGTCCAAGAAGATGCAATCAACCCACCCCTCTCTCTCTCGTGTCTTCTGTTATTTTATCATAAAACTCCAGAAGGTTTGTGACACAGGATTTGCCTTCCATGAATCCGTGCTGGTTGGCGTTTATACTCTTTTTCCGTTCCAGGTGTTCCATCACTCTCCTCCTGATAATCTTCTCCATAACTTTGCATACTATACACGTCAATGACACAGGTCTATAGTTTAGTGCCTCTTTTATGTCTCCTTTTCTAAAAATGGGAACTACATTTGCCGTCTTCCATACCTCATGGAGTTGCCCAGTTTCCAGGGGAGATGTTGTCCGGTCCCATTGCCTTTGAGGTATCGATGTCCCTTAGCTGTTTCTTCACCTCCTCCTCATCTGTATGCATGTCGTCCAACACTTGTTGGTATATTCCTTGCTGGTGTCCCCATCTGGTCTGTTTTCCCAGAGGCCTTCCTGTCTCCACTGTAAATACTTCCTTGAATCTCATGTTGAGCTTCTCACATACCTCTTGATCGTTTCTTGTGAGTTCTTCACCTTCTTTCCTCAGCCTGGTCACCTGGTCTTTGACGGTCGTCTTCCTCCTAATGTGGCTATACAGCAGTTTCGGGTCAAATTTCACTTTCGATGCCATGTCGTTCTCGTACTGTCGCTGGGCCTCCCTCCTTATCTGTGCGTACTCGTTTCTGGCTCTTCTACTGATCTCCTTATTTTCCTGGGTCCTTTGCCTCCTGTACCTTTTCCATTCTCTGGTGCACTTAGTTTTTGCCTCCCTACACCTTCGGATAAACCAAGGACTCGCTTTGATCTTCCTATTATTTCTGTTTCCCTTGGGAACAAACCTTTCCTCTGCCTCCTTGCACTTGTTGCTACATATTCCATCATCTCGTTTACTGATTTTCCTACCAGTTCTCTGTCCCACTGAACCTCCTGCAGGAAGTTCCTCATACCTGTGTAGTCCCCCCTTTTATAGTTTGGCTTTTCCCATTCAATTCCTGTTACCTTCTCCACTTATAACTCTACTATATAATCAAAACTCAGAACCACGTGATCGCTAGCTCCAAGGGGCCTCTCGTAAGTGATGTCTTTAATGTCTGAACTGCTCAGGGTGAACACAAGATCCAGTCTTGCTGGCTCATCCTCCCCTCTCTCTCTGGTAGTGTCATTGACATGTTGATGCATGAGGTATTCAAGTACCACATCCATCATTTTGGCTCTCCACGTTTCGGGTCCCCCATGTGGCTCCAGGTTTTCCCAGTCGATCTCCCTGTGGTTGAAATCGCCCATTACCAGTAACTTTGCTCTGCTCGAGTGAGCTCTTCTTGCCACCTCAGCCAGTGTGTCCACCATCGCCCTGTTGTTTTATTCGTACTTCTCTCTCTCTTGTGTGTGTGTGTGTGTGTGTGTGTGTGTGTGTGTGTGTGTGTGTGTGTGTGTGTGTGTGTGTGTGTGTGTGTGTGTGTGTGTGTGTGTGTGCGCGCGCGTTTTTGTCTGTCTACTGGCAAGTGCTGAACCCTCACAAGCACGCACACAAGCGCACAAGTACACATACATATATACGCACACAAGCACACTCGTACACATACACGCACACAAGCACACACGTATACATATATACGCACACAATCACACACGTACACATACATATACACGCACACAAGCACACACGTACACATACATATATACGCACACAAGCACACACGTACACATACATATACACGCACACAAGCACACACGTACACATACATATATACGCACACAAGCACACACGTACACATACATATACACGCACACAAGCACACACGTACATATACATATACACGCACACAAGCACACACGTACACATACAAGTATACGCACACAAGCACACACGTACACATATATATACACGCACACAAGCACACACGTATACATACATATATACGCACATAAGCACACACATACATATACACGCACACAAGCACACACGTACACATACATATATACGCACACAAGCACACACGTACACATACATATACACGCACATAAGCACACACGTACACATGCATATATACGCACTCATGCACACACGTACACATACATATATACGCACACAAGCACACACGTACATACATATACACGCACACAAGCACACACGTACACATGTATATACACGCACACAAACACACACGTACACATACATATATACGCACACAAGCACACACGTACATACATATACACGCACACAAGCACACACATACACATACATATACACGCACACAAGCACACACGTACACATACATATATACGCACACAAGCACACACGTACATACATATACACGCACACAAGCACACACGTACATACATATACACGCACACAAGCACACACGTACATACATATTCACGCACACAAGCACACACGTACACATACATATACACGCACACAAGCACACACGTACATACATATACACGCACACAAGCACACACGTACACGTACATATACACGCACACAAGCACACACGTACATACATATACACGCACACAAGCACACACGTACATACATATACACGCACACAGGCCAGTTGATACTTCACTGCGAGTTGATAGTAAGATACCCATTCCTTTCCCTACACCTCTCTCTTTCCTCTCTTGCTCTCCACTTTCTCTTCCTCTGTCTCCCTTACCCCATTCCCCCTCTCTCTTCGTTCTTCTCTCCCTCCCTCCCTTCCCCGTTTCTCTCCCTCTAGCCCCCTTACCACTCTTCCTCCACCTCCCCATCACTTTCCCTGTTCCCCTCCCTCCCTCCCTCTCCCCATCTTTATCCTTCTTTCTCTACACGTTTACCTCTCTCCACCTCCACTCACCACCCCCACCGCCTTTATCCCTGTTTCTCTCCACCTCTCTCTCTCTCTTTTTCTTTCCACCTCTCTCTCACTTTCTCTCCACCTCCACTCACCACCCCCACCGCCCTTATCCCTGTTTCTCTCCACCTCTCTCACTTTCTCTCCACCTCTCTCTCTCTCTTCCTCTATCCCTCTTTCTCTCCACCTCTCCCCCACTCTCAACCTCCATCATTCTCTTCCTGCCTGTCGCACACACACACACACACACACACACACACACACACACACACACACACACACACACACACTCAACTCTCACCGATATCAAGCTCACAGGAACGATAACAGATGCCATCTTCCCAACAGGATATCAGAGCCTGAGGAAAGACAGGAAACAGAGGGGGGTGGAGAAGTGGCACTGCTCATCCAAAACTAATGCAATTTTGACGAGCTGAAGAGAGGAGACAGAGGAAAAACAAGAGACTACATAATAGGAACACTTCAGTCTGGAGGTCCCAGGGTGGTAAATGCAGTGATGTATAACCCACCACAGAACAGCAAGAGTATTATGAGAGTAACAGAGCGATGGTTGGCACACTGGCTGAAGTGGCCAGAAGGGCTCATTCGACTTCAATTACAAAGAAATTGACTGGGAGAAATTGGAGCCACTTGGGGGCCCAGAAACGTGGAGGGCTAAGATGATGGAGGTGTTACTGGAAAACATCATGTACCAACACGTAAGGGATACTACTAGAGAGAGAGAGAGAGAGAGAGAGAGAGAGAGAGAGAGAGAGGAGAGGATGAACCAGCAAGACTGGACCTAGTACTCACCTTGAGTAATGCAGATATTGAGGACATCACATATAAAAGACCCCTTGGAGTCAGTGACCACGTGGTTCTGAGCTTTGAATACACAGTAGAGTTACAAGCAAAAACGGAAGCAGGAAGTGCGGGACGAATGAAACCATACTATAAGAGAGGGTACTACAGAGGCATGAAGAATTTCCTGCACGAGGTTCAGCGGGACAGAGCACTGGCAGGGAAGTTAGTATATGAGATGATGGAATATTTGACAATATGGGAAACAGAAATAACAAGTAGGCCAGGAGGAGCCCTTTGTTCACTCAAAGGCGTAGAAAGGACAAAATCAAGTGTACTAGAGAATGGAAGAAGTGTAGAAGGCGAAGGACACAGGAGAATTAAGAGAGCAGTCGTAGAGCAAGAAATGTATATGCACAATTATGAATGGAGGCCCAACGACAGTACGAAAATGACACAGCAGCGAAAGCCAAATCAGAAGAAAACGACAGACAAGGACCTGGTAATCAGGCTAAGGTAGAAAGGAGGAGAGATCACAAGAAATGACAGAGAAGTATGTGAGGAACTCAATATGAGATTCAAAGAAGTATTCACAAAAGAGACATTAGGCACTCCAAAAAGACGGAGAGGTGAGGTACACCATCAAGAGTTGGACACAATATATACAATCGAGGAAGAAGTGAAGAGGCTGGTAGCGAGGTAGATACCTCAAAGGCGATACGGCAGGATAACATCTCTTCATGAGTCCTGAGAGAAGGAGCAGAGGCGTTGTGTCACTAACAACAATCTTCAACACATCTATCGAAACAGGGCAACTACCTGAGGTATGGAAGACAGCAAATACAGTCCCAGTCTTTAAAAAAGGAGACAGACACGAAGCATTAAACTACAGATCAGTGTCACTGACATGTATAGTATGCAAAGTCATGGAGAAGATTATCAGAAGAGTGGTGTAGCATCTAGAAAGCAATGAACCATCAACGACAACCAGCACGGTTTCAAGGACGGGAAATCCTGTGTCACAAACCTACTGTAGTTCTATGACAGAGTGACAGCAGCAAAACATGAGAGAGAGGAGTGGGCAGATTGCGTTTTCTTGGACTGTAAGGCTTTTGACACAGTTCCAAACAATAGATTAGTGCATAAGCTGGTGGACCAGGCAGGTATAACAGGGAAGGCAATGCAATGGATCAAGGAATACCTGTCGGGAAGACAGCGAGTCAGGGAACGTGACGAGGTTTCAAAGTGGGCGCCTGTGACGAGTGTGGGTTCCACAGGGTTCAGTCCTAGGATCGGTGCTGCTTCTGGTCTATGTGAACAACATGACGGAAGGAATAGACTCAGAAGTGTCCTTGTTTGCAGATGTGAAATTGATATAAAGTATTCAATCGGACCAGGACCAGGCAGAACTACAAAGGGATCCGGACAGGCTGCAGGCCTGGTTCAGAAACTGGCTGCTTGAGTTCAACCCTACCTGGTGCAAAGTCATGAAGATTGGAGAAGGGCAAAGATCGCAGACGGAGTAGAGTCTAGGAAGCCAGAGACTACAAACCTCACTTGGGGAGAGTATAACACCGGGTACATCTGCTGAGGTGCACATCAACCAAATAACTGCTGCAGCATATTGGCGCTTAGCAAACCTAAGAATTGCATTCCGGCATCTAAATAAGGAACCGTTCAGAAATCTGTACACAGTGCATATCAGGCCTATATAGCTAAGGCGCATGTCCTACGAGGAATGGTTATGGGAAATTAACCTGACGACACTGGAGGACAAGAGAGATAGGGGGAATATGATTACGACATACAAAATACTGAGAGGAATTGACTAGGTGGACAGAGACAGGATGTTCCAGAGATAAGACACAGCAACAAGGGGTCACAGTTGGAAGTTGAAGAGTCAGACGAATCACAGGGATGTTAGGAAGTATTTCTTCAATCAAAGAGTTGTCAGGAAGTGGAATAGTCTTGGAAGTGATTTAGTGGAGGCTGGATCCACACATAGCTTTAAGAAGGGGTATGATAAAGCTCAAGGAACAGAGTGACCTAGTAGCGACCAGTGAAGAGGCGGCGCCAGGAGCCGTGATTCGACCCCTGCAAACCACAACTAGGTGAGTACACACACACACAAAATATATGTGTATATATATATATATATATATATATATATATATATATATATATATATATATATATATATATATATATATATTATACACACACACACACACACACACACACATATATATATATATATATATTATATATATATATATATATATATATATATATATATATATATAATTATACACACACACACATATATATATATATATATATATATATATATATATATATATATATATATATATATATATATATATATATATATGTCGTGCCGAATAGGCAGAACTTGCGATCTTGGCTTAAATAGCAACGCTCATCTTGTCATATAGGACAAGTGAAAATTTATGTATGCAATAATTTCGCCAAAATCATTTTCAACCTAACGAAAAAAATATATTTGATTGTGTTTGTTTAGTACTAAATTATTGTAAACGTATTTAAAATATATTTAGTTGGGTTAGGCTAAAATAAATTGATCTTGTTATAATAAGGTTAGGTAAGTTTTCTAAGATTTTTTTGGTGCAAAATTAAAATTTTTTTCATTAACATTAATGAAAAAAATATATCTTTAAACGTATAAGAGAAAATTTCAGAAAGGACTTAATTTTAAATGAGTTCTTGCTAATTGACCAGTTTTACATATTCGGCACGACATATATATATATATATATATATATATATATATATATATATATATATATATATATATATATATATATATATATATATATATATGCAATAAGATCACAGTAAACAGGCGATTTCAGAATATGCAAAACAACCACTGTGAAAGACTAAAAAAATTCCAAGCGCTCTCGTGACTACTCACATTATCAAGGAACGATAAAAGTAATGCATCAAAGGCAGGCATATAAAGGATCTAGACCACACCTCACCATCACATCCCACAACAAAGCAACACCTGACGCGGGACTCCTAAGAAAGGGAACACGGCAGCAGGCCCACTGGCCCAACTAGACAGGTCCTTCACACAACCCATGAACTATTCTACCCAAGAATTAAGAATTTTAAAATTTATTATTTGTCCAATGTATTAAATTCTTCAAAAACTCTATTAATTATAAATGGATCTAATTTTCATAAACCAAAGGAAATATTCATATTATTGTCATAACTGCTTTTTATGAAACAAGATTCAATTATATTCCTGTCGACCATGGACTTGCTTGATACAACTTTCTCAACTTTTTGAAAATCAATTGGATGGTTTAAAATCTCTCACATGAATAAATAGAGCATTGGAATCTTGTCCAGTTCCAATGCTATATTTATGTTGGTTTAATCTTAGTTCGAGACTTTTACCAGTTTGACCGTAATAAACTTTATCGCAAATTTTACAAGGAATCTTATAGACACCTCCATCAGAATTTTGGGGGGAATTCTTTATCAAAAGTTTTTTTACTGTATCAAGATTTTTAAATACAACTTTGATATTAAAAATCTTAAGAGAATGCATATCAACCAAGTTTTCATGGTAAGGGAGAACCTACATATTTTTAGTTGAATAAGGCTGGTTGTCCCTTTTTGGATTGTAAAAAGTATTTCCAGCAATTTTAAAAGATTTATCAATTACGTTTCTTGGGTATTTCAAATCATTAGCTATTTCAAAAATTTTGGATATTTCCTCATCTATCAACTCTGGACTACAAATACGTAAAGCTCTCAAAAACATTGATGAGAAAACAGACAGTTTAACTCTATATTGATGTGAAGAATAATAGTGGACATAGGAACAGTTATTTGTAGGTTTTCTGTAAATTTTAAATTTGAATTCGTTATTACCCTTAATAATTAAAACATCTAGAAAAGGCAATGAGTTATTATCTTCAAACTCAACAGTAAAGTTTAGAGAATGGGCTAAGCTATTTGCCAAGGAAATGGTGTATATCTACATTCTTGGGCATAAGACACAAAATATCATCAACATATCTGAACTATTTAGCTCTATTAGGGAGGATTGTGTTAAGCAGCCTTGTTTCAAAAAATTCCATGTATAGGTTACTAAGAACAGGTGAAAGAGGATTTCCCTTTGCCATACCAAACTTCTGAGTGTAAAACGTATCATTAAATACACATTTTGTATCAACAATGCAAAGTTTAATAAGTTTAATGATAGTAGGAACTGGCAATGGTAAATCATAATTAATTAACGAGTTTTTCAGATGAGAAACTTAAATCTTCAACAGGAACTTTCATAAACAAAGAAGTAACATCAAAACTAACCATGTTAAAATCATTTAAGTCAGTCAATGAGCTTAATTTATCAACTAAATCTATGTTTTTTTAACATTAAAATAAGAAATTTTGCCAACAATAGGGCTCAAAATGTCAACAAGCCATTTGGATAATTTATATGAAACTGATCCTATGGAGCTAATAATTGGACTGACTGGATTCCCTGGTTTGTGTATTTTTATTAGTCCATACATGTAAGGTAAAGATGGATTAGTGGAAGTAAATTGTTTAATTAATTCATCTTTGCCTTTCAGTAGAAGTTTTGTTTTATTGAAATTGCTGTTAACGGTTTCTAGGGGATTTTTCCTAAGTTTAGAATAGGTTTCAGTATCATCTAAGAGATTATTCATTTTTTCTTGGTAATCATTTTCTTTCATAATTACTTTAGCATTCATTTTATCTGCTGTAGTAAGGCGCAAATTTTTATTGTCCAATCACTATTAAAAATAGTGATTGGACAAAGCATGCTAATAACAATTTTGTACTTAACTTACCAGATGAAATATTAGATGAAAATACAATGGCTGCTCCAGGTTTTGGCCTAAGTTTTGCAACTTCAAAAAAAATTAATAATGTTGAAATTGCAAAAGCCTTTTGGAACTTTGAAATTTTTTCTGATTTATCAGATGATGAAACTAATATTAGTAAGGGAATGGTATGTAGCTCTATGTTAAAACCAAACATTCCCAATTGCTCTCAAGGATTCTTTAAGTCTTATGATACACTTAATAATAATAAAAATTTACACCTTACTAAAGCAGATAAAACAAATGCAATAGTAATTATGAAATAAAATGATTACCAAGAAAAAATGAATAATCTCTTAGATGATACTGAAACCTATTCTAAACTTAGAAAAAATCCACTAGAAACCGTTAACAGCAATTTCAATAAAACAATAAAACTTCTACTGAAAGGCAAAGATGAATTAATCAAATAATTTACTTCAACTAATCCATCTTTATCATACATGTATGGACAAATAAAAATACACAAACCAGGGAATCCAGTCAGACCAATTATTAGCTCCATAGTATCAGTTTCATATAAATTATCCAAATGGCTTGTTGACATTTTGTGCCCTTTTGTTGGCAAAATGTAACTTTAATGTTAAAAACAACATTGATTTAGTTGATAAATTAAGCTCCTTGACTGACTTAAATGATTTTAACATGGTTAATTTTGATGTTACTTCCTTGTTTACGAAAGTTCCTGTTCATGATTTATTTTTATTAAGTTTCTTATGTGAAGAACTCGTTAATTATGATTTACCACTGCCAGTTCCTACTATCATCAAACTTTGAATTGTTGATGCAAAATTTGTATTTAATGATAAGTTTTACACTCAAAAGTTTGGTATGGCAATGGGAAATCCTCTTTCACCTGTTCTTAGTAACCTATACATGGAATTTTTTGAAACAAGGTTGCTTAACACAATCCTCCCTAATAGAGCTAAATGGTTCAGATATTGATGATATTTTGTGTCTTATGCCCAAGAATGTAGATATACACCATTTCCTTGGCAAATTAAATAGCTTAGCCCATTCTATAAACTTTACTGTTGAGTTTGAAGAAAATAACTCATTGCCTTTTCTAGATGTTTTAATTATTTAGGGTAATAATGAATTCAAATTTAAAATTTACAGAAAAACTACAAATAACTGTTCCTATGTCAACTATTATTCTTCACGTCAAGATAGAGTTAAACTGTCTGTTTTATCTCATTACGGTCAAGCTGGTAAAAAGTCTCGAACTAAGATTTAAACAACATAAATATAGCATTAGAACTGGACAAGATTCCAATGCTCTATTTATCCATGTGAGAGATTTTAACCATCCAATTGATTTTCAAAAAGTTGAGAAAGTTGTATCAAGCAAGTCCATGGTTGACAAGAATATTGAATCTTGTTTCATAAAAAGCAGTTTTGACAATAATATGAATATTTCCTTTGGTTTATATAAATTAGATTCATTTATAAGTAATAGAATTTGGGAAGAATTTAATAATACATTGGACAAATAATAAATTTTAAAATTCTTAATTCTTGGGTAGAATAGTTTGTTCGTGGGTTGTGTGAAGGACCTGTCTAGTTGGGCCAGCGGGCCTGCTGCAGTGTTATCTTTCTTATGAGTCGCACGTCAGGCGTTGCTTTGTTGTGGGATGTGATAGTGAGGTGTTGTCTAGACCCTTTATATGCCTGCCTTTGATGAATTATTTTTATTGTTCCTTGATAATGTGAGTAGTCACGAAAGCGCTCGGAATTTCCCTATTCGTTCACAGTGGTTGTTTTATGTCTGAGTGAGGTGAAAGTGTTGGATGATGATGAAAGTATTTTCTTTTTGGGGATATATATATATATATATATATATATATATATATATATATATATGTGTGTGTGTGTGTGTGTGTGTGTGTGTGTGTGTGTGTGTGTGTGTGTGTGTGTGTGTGTGTGTGTGTGTGTGTGTGTGTGTGCAAAATGACCAGAGGAGTTCAATAATAGCTCTAGGCCTTTCGTATTGTAATGAAAACGTCAACAGCAGCTTGCAATGTTGCAGCAATGAGTAGAAAGCCCAGACGGATTCTGCGCCGAACCGAGTGCCAAATGCTAGAAAACTCAGGCTGCATTTTGAAGCGTTAGAAACAAAACGAGCTGTTCATTACCACAGATTATATAGTAATGGACTAGGGAAAACAACATTAGTGACATGTCACTTATCACGATCAAGCAGTCATACTCACACCGTTTCGCTTTAGAAGACTAAATTCTGATTATTAATGTCTTTGGCAGTTGTATTAAGGAAATTTTCATCCTTCGATTAAAGAAATGGATCGAGGACCATCTCACTTAAACGAGAGGGAGAAATTCCCATGTTATCAAACAAAGAGGATAACCTACCCAACTCTTGAACAGACGCTGGTCAAACACAAAAATATGGCAGGAAATGAAGACCCTAAGCACGCCTAAATTCGTCACTATGGAACTACGACATTATCGACAGTATAAAGAATTCGTATAGGAATTTGGCTCATTTATAAAAGTAAAGTTTGAACAATCCAAAACTATTATATAGTGAATGTTTACAACATTTTATAATTGTCGAGTATAAAATATTTCTCTTCAGCCAAGAGGTACAAGGAACTAGGAATTTGTCTTATGACCATTTTGCAGTATTATTGCAATTCCAGGAGTGGCTGAATATCGCATTTAATTCCTGAGTTGGTCGTACTGAATATCAGTGTTGTATTATCCTAACATCTAACCTGCCCTGGGCTCAACACCAACACAGTGCTCAGAGGAATTCTTGACCAAAATGCTTTTAACCGTTCCTGAATTCTTACAAACTATTTGTACATTTAATATTTTAGGTCATTCAGAAGATAAATTCTCATTCTATGAGAAAACCAGCACATTATTAATCTAAGGGGACTTATCCTAGGTTCAGTGTTACGGAAATTTTTCCTAGCCGCCAACAAAGCACTTTGTACAAACTCCTTAGCTTACTGTAGTTTGGTTCAGTTAAACACACCAGATGTCATTCACATATCTGAACCACTTAGCTTCCCAGGGAAGCTAAGTGGTTCAGATAGAGTTAATAGATAAGGGATAAATCACAGGAACACCGCTTAGCCCTATATTCAAGTTATAACTTGACAAGCTCTACAGACAGCGAAACATTGTCCCGCTATCTTTCAAAAGCTTATTCTCAAAAAACTCCATATACAGATTACTTACCAGGAGAGAGAACGGACTTCCCATGGTCATTCACTGCCTTAAGCGTTATATTTTCCCTCAAACTCTAACTTACATTAAGCTTCACACAACAATGGTTTTCTTATCATACGGCAGGGGGAGCTCATCTAATTCTTCATCAAAGCAGGATAACAGATCAAGAACAGGAACACAGGTCCTTGAACAGGTTAATGGTAAGTTAAATAAACAACTTAAAACTTTATTGAGAGGTAATGAGGAATTGATTAAACAATTTCCAGTCTGGTCTGCGACACTCCCTTATATGTACGGCATGATTAAAACTCGTAAACCGGGATTTACCAGTAGGTAAAACTTGCGATTATGGTTTAAATAGCAACGTTCTTCTTGCCGAGTAAGGCAAGCGATAATTTGTGTATGCAATAATTTCGCAAAAATCATTCTGAACGTAATGAAAAAATATATTTCATTATGTTTGTTTATTCTTAAATTATTGTAATCTTATCTAAAATATATTTAGTTGCATTAGGCTAAATTAAATTGCTCTTTTTATAATAAGGTTAAGTAAGTTTTCTAAGGTTCTTTTAGTACAAAATTATTAATTTTTACATTAACATAAATGAAAAAATATATCTTTAAAATTATAAAAGAAAATTTTAGAAATGCCTTAATTTTAAATGAGTTCTTGCTAAATGACCAGTTTTACCTATTAGGCACGACATATATATGTCGTGCTAGATATATATATATATATATATATATATATATATATATATATATATATATATATATATATATATATATATATATATATCCAGTTTAACGCCAATTTTCTTCCTTATTTCAATCATTTTCCTCCTTATTTTGGTCCTTCCCTCGTAAGACAATCACTTGTGCTCTCTCAATTCTATTCCCCTTGTAATGACCATCATTTTCCCCACTACGGTTGTTATTAACACTTTATTACGTGGTATTTCAGCACTTAAGGCAATTAGTTCTCATCTCTTTGTCTCTATCTTTGCCACATAATAATAAATTCTGATAATTGACTTGTAAATCTAAATCTGTAATTAACTTAGAATGCTATACATGCGTTCGTTATTCAACGTGAGTGTTGTAATTGCGATGATAATTTCGCTATAGGGTTAGAGTAGCTACGAAAAGGCATTCGTAGTATTACAATTCTGATAATTTAATTATGTCTTTCTAACAGCTATGATAATTGAACTGTAGTGGTATAATGGAAACGATAATTCAAGAGCAGTGCTAAAATAACGAGGTTAATTATATCCTAAATATTAATGCCACACTTGTAGTGATAATTATGATATATCCGTTGTATAATAATCGTGCTGATAATACTGTCTATCCGTAATGATATAGTCGTACTTATATGATAATTATTCATGTTGGTAATTTATCCGCAGTGTTTATACTCATTCCGTTAAAAGTTTCTTGTTTATCTTGATTTTCGACTCGTATTTGATCATTGGTTGATGCTGATTAAGAATGTTAAAGTATCTATCGTTTTTAGATTTTTTAAAGCCCATCTTCATGCATCATAACACTGCACGTTCTCGCATTACATTTCTAATTATTAAATTTTAATTGTAATTCCTATAATTTATAGTTATATCACTATTAAAAAATAAATAATATATATTCGTTACACTGTACTTTGTAGATAATGTTTTACATTTTAGCTAAATACTCTTATTGTATAATTTGTGCACATCTTTTCAGACAGAGCTGCCAGAAAAGTCTGTAAACTGTCTCGAGACTCGTTCTGTTACGTCTACGGATACAAAATTGGTCTTAGAGAGATACTATGTTTTGATTTGTATTGGATGTTTTTTTTTTAAATGCCTATTAGTCACATTCCTTTTTCGTATGGTAGCCTCTTGATTTGAACCATCTATTGAATCTGAAGAGAATTAGCATCCCACCACAAAGATTGATGCTTTTAATAACAGACAGTTAAAAGAAGAAAAAGATAAAGACAGAAGAAATATCATTTATCCAAACATTCAATGAGCCAGTGTCCCAGTGCCTTAAAGTCAAGATTTACTAATTCCTAGTTTACCGTCAGAGGTTCTGACATGTCTCAAAGAGTGGAATGTACTGGATCCTAGCTGACAGAAATCTACCTCAAGCGTATTTGCTGGACTACAGATTAGGCTGTTGGCATCTAAACTATTCGAAACAAAATGACTGTTGTTGAAAACAGTGCCTGGGAAACATTTCAGTTGGTAATGCACTAATTTCTGGGTAACAACATTAGTGAATACTACAAAGAGCTGGTTGAAGATTCAATTGAACAGTGTAAAAAACAAGAGAAAAGAATGTCCCTCAGTGCATTATTTGCTTTCATACCCGAGCTTCTCTTTCACAGAATTTGCGAGACGTGAATGAAGATCAGGATGAATATTTTTATGAGTAAATTAACATCATGGAGAAGAGGTAACAGAGGAGATGAGATGAAGTCAAGGTGTGTGATGTTTATATGTACAAATAAATTAGATGACCATTTGTTCAAGTACTTATAATATGTTCCATATAATAATAAGTATCATTAATATTCGAATTTTGACAAACCTTGGAATCAGCATCACCAAAAAAAAATACAGATCGCAAAAAAAAAAAAAAAAAAAATATGTATATGATAAACACATCTCTGACAATGCTATACTTGTGCTTATATCCGGACTGATAAAATAAAGTGCTATACATACACTGATAAACTAATTGTATTGCTAAATTTTGATACCTTGATACTATACTCATTATACAATCAGTGCTATAATGGAGCTAATAATGTAACCATAGTGAATACTTATGAGAATAATAACATAGCAGTGCTATACTCGTGGTAATAAAATAACCTGTGTTAAATTCATGGTAATAAACTCAATACTTATCATTCAATACTGAGGACATTGTAATCCGAAGAAATGGTATACAGAGAGCTGGAAAACTTGACCTCCAGGTCACAAGCTTATAGTACATAATAAAATGGAAGACCTGGATTCCAGGTTACAGCAAGCTCGCAGTACACAATGAACTGGAAGACCTGGCTTCCACGTCACAACAAGCTGGCAGTACACAATGAACTGGAAGACCTGGCTTCCATGTCACAACAAGCTCGCAGTACACAATGAACTGGAAGACCTGGCTTCCATGTCACAACAAGCTCGCAGTACACAATGAACTGGAAGACCTGGCTTCCGTGTCACAACAAGCTGGCAGTACACAATGAACTGGAAGACCTGGCTTCCATGACACAACAAGCTCGCAGTACTCAATGAATTCGAAGACCTGGCTTCCAGGTCACAAGTTTGCAGTACACTGTAACTGGAAAACATGACTTCTAGGTCACAACAAGTTCGCAGTACAAAATGAACTGGAAGACGGCTTCCAGGTAATGTCCGGTACTAACACAGACCCCGGAGCTGATACAGAATTTAAATCTAATTCTACGCTCATCGCTTTAGAGGATGAGAGTGGATGAGAGTTAGGAGGAAGGGGAGTAAGTGGAAATGTGAAAATAATTAAGAGGAAAAAAGAGAAAGTAAGCTAAGATTACACTAACACAGGGTTGGAAGGGAGCACTGTACTGGAAGTATGTTCTGGCTTGTTTCTCTCTCTCTCTCTCTCTCTCTCTCTCTCTCTCTCTCTCTCTCTCGTTTCAATTTTCACTAACCCTGGTTCCTCCTTCTGCCTCCCTGATCACTCGCGGAACGCTTGTCCACCCGTTCGTTCATCACACCCGTATTGTTTACAGTCTCTCGAGTCCTTCCTTGTTAGACTTCTCTCTTTGATCACAAACTTTCTGCCTTTAAACGTCATGAAGAGACTGAGAAATAGGAATGAAGGGGAGCAACGAAGGAAAGGGAAGGCGTGAAGGAGAGATTGAAGAGAGGGAGGGAAGGCGTGAAGGAGAGATTGAAGAGAGGGAGGGAAGGAAGAGAGGGAGAGAGGGAAGAAGGGGTAAAGAAACAGACTACAATTCACAATTTGGGAGCAGCTGCAGAATCTCGTGGAAATATCGTGTATAGCGCCAGACACTAGAGGCTGTGCACGTCTTCAGGAAGGATTTTCTCGTGAGAGGATTTTCCTATGAGAAGATTTTCCGAAGAGAGGATTTTCCTACGAGAGAATTTTCATGAGTGGATTTTCCTCTTATATAATGAACAATTATCATGTTTTATAATTGCCGTTTATGCAATATTCCATTCAATGCAAGTGGAACAAAAAATAATGACTTTGGCTTCCGACAAGTTTGCCGAGTTATTACAGACTCTAAGGTGGCTGAAAATTGCATTTGATTCTTGGGCAGCTTATAATGAATGTCAGTGTTGTGATATCCTAACATCTAGAGGTTTCCCAGCCTGTCCTACATGTGATATGTTGCAACCATTGCAACCAATTCTGTAAACCCCAACCATACATTGATGAGGAGAATTCTCTATCAAAATGCTTTTAACAGTCCATAAAATCTTAAAAACTAAATGCTAAATTTTTTAAGGGCATTCAGCAGGGCATATAAATTCTCATTGTATGGGTAAACCAGCACATTATTTATCTGATTATTTTTCCTAGTTGCCAACAACGCTGATTCCACGGACGTCTTAGGAGACCGGAGTTTCGTGGCAGTGTCAAATATTTTCCTATTTTCGTCGAAAAACTTGAGGCTGCACACTCGGTAAACTCTCAGAAACGTAGTGAGAAAAATACTCCTTTTCACTCGTCTCATGGTTACAATAGTAGTGAATGAATGTATGAGGACACAATATTAAAGGCCTTCCTATAAACTGTAAACTTAAACTTTCTATCAACATTACATATCGTGCCTAATAGGTAAAAAATGCGATACTGGCTTAAATAGCAACGCTCTTCTTGCCGAATAAGGCAAGCGAAAATTTGTGTATGCAATAATTTCGTAAAATTCATTCTGAGCATAACGAAAAAGTATTTTTCATTGCGTTTATTTATTAAGTTATTGTAAACTTCTCTAAAATATATTTAGCTGCATTAGGTTAAATTAAATAGCGCATGTTTTAATAAGGTTCCGTAAGTTTTCTAAGGTTATTTTGATACAAAATTATTAATTTTTACCTTAATAAAAATGAAAAAAATATATCTTTAAACGTATAAGAGAAAATTTTAGAAAAAAATTAATTTTATATGAGTTTTTGCTAACCGACCACTTTTCCCCTAATATATATATATATATATATATATATATATATATATATATATATATATATATATATATATATATATATATATATATATATCGTGCCGAATATGTAAAACTGGTCACTTAGCAAGAACTCATTTAAAATTAAGTCCTTTCTAAAATCTTCTCTTATACGCTTAAAGATATATTTTTTTCATTAATGTTAATGTAAAAATTTATAATTTTGCATCAAAAGAATCTTAGAAAACTTACCTAACCTTATCATAACAAATACAATTTATTTTAGCCTAACCCAGCTAAATATATTTTAGATTTGCTTACAATAATTTAATACTTAGTAAACACAGTGAAATATATTTTTTTTCGTTAGGTTCAGAAAGATTTTGGCAAAATTATAACATACAGAAATTTTCGTTTGTCCTATATGGCAAGATGAGCGTTGCTATTTAAGCCAAGATCGCAAGTTCTGCCTATTCGGCACGACATTATATATATATATATATATATATATATATATATATATATATATATATATATATATATATATATATATATATATTTATGCAATAAGATCACAGTAAACATATGATTTCAGAATATGCAAAACAACCACTGTGAAAGAATAGAAAAGTTCCAAGCGCTTTCGTGACTACTCACATTATCAAGGAACAATGAAAGTAAAGCATCAAAGGAAGTTTTATAAAGGGGTAGCCCACACCTCACTATCAGATCCCACAACAACGAAACACCTGACGCGAGACAGCAGGCCCGCCGGCCGAACTAGACATGTCCTTCACACAATGCACCAATAAACTATTCTACCCAAGAAATAAGAAAAATTATTTGTCCAATGTATTATTAAATTCTTCCCAAATTATATTAATTATAAATGGATCTAATTTATATAAACTAAAGGAAATATTCATTTTATTGTCAAAACTGCTTTTTATTAAACAAGATTCAATTATATTCATGTCGACCATGGACTTGCTTGATACTACTTTCTCAACTTTTTGAAAATCAATTGGATGGTTAAAATCTCTTACATGAATAAATAGAGCATTGGAATCTTGTCCAATTCTAATGCTATATTTATGTTGTTTTAATCTTAGTTCGAGATTTTTACCAGTTTGACCGTAATAAACTGTATCGCAAATTTTACAAGGAATCTTATAGACACATCCATCAGCATTTTGGGGGGAATTCTTTATCAAAAGTTTTTTTACTGAATCAAGATTTTTATACATTTTTTTTTTTTTTTTTTTTTTTTACACAGGGTTTGACAAGGTTAAGGATCCCTAGCTTTAATGACAAGCTATTTACAGGTTAAGGATTCCTAGCTTTATTGGCAAACTAAGAGCTGTTACTTACATCAGCTCATTTGAAAGCATTTTTATTGTTATGAGACATACAAGTAGGGAACAGGATGAAGTTGGAGCCATCTGTGGGCCAGCATTTTCATTTGATCAACTGACTTTATCTCGTTGACATCATTATGCTATACGAATGTGTTCCATACTCGAGTCATCCTCGGTATATAGGATCTCAGATGGAGTGAAGTTCTGTAGAAGGGTACAGCCAGAGTGATGTTGCTGCTTTCTGCCCGTCTTGTGGCATAAAAGCTTGTTTCACGCTGTCCTCGAAGTGGATCCAAGTGTGTTACTTTGACAATATTGGCCTTGTACATAACAGTAAGGCCACCCACATCCCTCCTATGTTGAAGGGTCTGCTGAAATGACAGATCTATCTAGGATGGGTCCAGGCGAGAGATGAGACGTCTTGCTCTGTTCTCTACTCTGTCAAGCAGTCACAGATGAGAGGGGGGGCAGGCAAACCAAGAAAGTGGAGCATACTCAAGATGCGAGCGTACTTGTGCCTCGTACAGAATCTTGCAACCCCTACTGTCAAGTAGATGCGAGATACGGCGAAGTGCTGTAAGCTTCCTGGCTGCCTTGTTTGCAAGATTTGCAACATGGTTCTTCATGGTTAGTTTGGAGTCAAATTTCGCCCCAAGGATATCAACTTCTTCTCCAGGTGCCAACACCCTCCCATTCATCCTTACTACTGCACCAGCATTACCATCATGGTGCCTAGAGACGATCATCATTTGCGTTTTCTCAGGTGCAAATGTTACTTGCCATCTATTTCCCCAAGCTGATATAGCTCTCAGCTGGTGATAGATGTAGCTTAGACCAGCTGGCATTTCTTCTCTTGGATAAGTGAATGTCAGTGTGCAGTCGTCTGCATATGCATGTGATTCTGGGATGAGATGAAGAAGGTCGTTGAAGTAGACATTCCATAACAATGGTCCCAGCACGCTTCCTTGTGGAACACTTGCCCCAATAGGATGTCTTGCTGATTCCGTTCCATTGAGAATTACACTTAGAGATCTACCATGAAGGTAATCACTGAGGAGACATAGCGTAGAGCCTGCAATTCCCAGTGCTTGAAGTTTTGCTAAGAGGCCCTGGTGCCACACCCGGTCGAAAGCGCCAGCAATGTCCAGTACTACCACACAGCTGACTTTGGATTCATCCAGTGACTGGTGCCACTTAGTGGAGAGGTTTAACAACAGATCAGCAGCAGAGTAACCTTTCCTGAAGCCATATTGACGATCACAATTTGTCTTGAGATTATTGACTCAAGGATCTTACCAGTGATTGACAGGAGTGACACTGGTCTGTAGTTGCTGATTTCTGCTCTGCTCTTCTTTTTGTGAACAGGGACTACATTTGCCTCTTTCCATAGAGAGGGCCATTTACACTGTACTAGGCAGTGCTGGTCTGCACATCTTCTCAGCAATCTTGGGCTCAACTTGTCTGGGCCCACAGCCTTTTCTTGGTCAAGCGAATTAAGAAGGAAATGCACTTCCTCCTGCCTTATTGTCACCACTGACAGTTTTGACAAAGTTCTTGCAGCTAGCCAAGGAGAGTCCCTTGCTGGATCAGGAACTTGCATTTTGGTAGCAAAGTGTTCAGCAAAGAGGTCCGCCTTCTCTTGACTACTAGTAGAGGTGGTCCCATCCTGTCGATTTAGAGGTGGAATGAGTTCATCAGGCAGATAACCTTGTCTGTCCTTGACCAGGGACCACCAGGTTTTGGAGCCTACCCTACCTGATGCTAGCTTTAATATTAAAAGTCTTAAGAAGAGAAGGCATATCAACCAAGTTTTCATGGTGAGGGAGAACCAACATATTTTTAGTTGAATAAGGCTGGTTGTCCCTTTTTGGATTGTAAAATGTATTTCTAGCAACTTTAAAAGATTTATCAATTACATTTCTTGGGTATTTTAAATTTCATATCATAAATTTTGGATATTTTCTCGTCTATGAGTCAGGACTACAAAATCGTAAAGCTCTCAAAAACATTGATGAGAAAACAGACAGTTTGACTTTATTTTGATGCGAGGAATAATAGTGGACATAGGAACAGTTATTTGTAGGTTTTCTGTAAATTTTAAATTTGAATTCATTATTACCTTTAATAATTAAAACATCTAGAAAAGGCAATGAGTTATTTTCTTCAAACTCAACAGTAAAGTTTATAGAATGGGCTAAGCTATTTAATTTTCCAAGGAAATGGTGTATATCTACATTTTTGGGCATAAGACACAAAATATCATCAACATATCTGAACCATTTAGCTCTATTAGAGAGGATTGTGTTAAGCAACCTTGTTTCAAAAAATTCCATTTATAGGTTACTAAGAACAGGTGAAAGAGGATTTCCCATTGCCATACCAAACTTCTGAGTGTAAAACTTATCATTAAATACAAATTTTGCGTCAACAATGCAAAGTTTAATAAGTTTAATGATAGTAGGAACTGGCAATGGTAAATCATAGTTAACGAGTTCTTCATATAAGAAACTTAATAAATCATCAACAGGAACTTTCGTAAACAAGGAAGTAACATCAAAACTAACCATGTTAAAATCATTTAAGTCAGTCAAGGAGCTTAATTTATCAACCAAGTCTATGTTGTTTTTAACATTAAAGTTAGAAATTTTGCCAACAATAGGGCTCAAAATATCAACAAGCCATTTGGATAATTTATATGAAACTGACCCTATGGAGCTAATAATTGATCTGACTGGATTCCCTGGTTTGTGTGTTTTTATTAGTCCATACATGTAAGGTAAAGATGGATTAGTGGAAGTAAATTGTTTGACTAATTCATCTTTGCCTTTCAGTAGAAGTTTTATTGTTTTATTGAAATTGCTGTTAACGGTTTCTAGGGGATTTTTCCTAAGTTTAGAATAGGTTTCAGTATCATCTAAGAGATTATTCATTTTCTTTCATAATTACTATTGCATTTATTTTGTCTGCTTTAGTATGGCGCAAATTTTTATTGTTATTAAGTGTATCATAAGACTTAAAGAATCTTTGAGGGCAATTGGGAATGTTTGGTTTTAACATAGAGCTATATACCATTCCTTTACTAATATTAATTTCATCAGAGGATAAATCAGAAAATTTTTCCAAGTTACAAAAGGCTTTTGCAATTTCAACGTTATTAAGTTTTTTGAAGTTGCAAAACTTAGGCCAAATCCTGGAGCAGCATTTGTATGTTTGTCTAAAATTTCATCTGATAAGTTAATTACAAAATTGTTATTAGCATGTTTTGTCCAATCATTATTTTCAATTAAAATGTCTAATTTTCTTTGTAGTTTGCTCTTGAGTTCATTACAAATTCTTCTGAGTTTATTATAGCAATGATCCAACATACTGTGTTTCCATTCTGATGGAATGGCCTGATTAAAAGAGTATTTTTTGTTTCTCAATATTCTGAATGCTTCCTTCTCCTGTATTTTAGTTATTTCAATATGTTTCTGAAGATTAATTCTCATAAAATCATCAAAAGGACGATCTCTCATGTCAAGGAGTCTATTGGGTAAAAGAGACTTGTTCAGAACTTGTTCATTTAAATAATTTTTTAAAAAATTAAGTCGAATTTTTAACTTGTGGGACTTGATCAGTGCAGAAGAAAACTGTGAAACAAAAGATATATGATTAGGAAAGCTTATCGAGAACATTCTGAAGAGTCGTGTGGTATCCATTAATGCAATAAGATCACAGTAAACAGGTGATTTCAGAATATGCAAAACAACCACTCTGAATGAAAAGAGAAATTCCAAGCGCTTTCGTGAGTACTCACATTATCAAGGAACTATGAAAGTAAAGCATCCAAGGAAGCTATATAAGGGGTCTGGCCAACACCTCACTATCAGATCCCACAAGGGTTAAACACCTGACGCGCGCCGGCCCAACTGGACAGGTCCTTTGCACAACTCACCAACAAATTATTCTACCCAAGAAAATTTAAAAATTATTATTTGTCCAGTGTATTATTAAATTCTTCCCAAATTCTATTAATTATAAATGGATCTAATTTATATAAATCAAAGGAAATATTCACATTCATCAAGCAAGTCCATGGTCGATAGGAATATAATTGAATCTTGTTTCATAAAAAGCAATTTTGACAATAATATGAATATTTCCTTTGGTTTATATAAATTAGATCCATTTATAATTAATAGAATTTGGGAAGAATTTAATAATACACTGGACAAATAATAATTTTTAAATTTTCTTGGGTAGAATAGCTTGTTGGTGAGTTGTGCAAAGGACCTGTCCAGTTGGGCCGGCGCGCGTCAGGTGTTTAACCGTTGTGGGATCTGATAGTGAGGTGTTGGCCAGACCCCTTATATAGCTTCCTTGGATGCTTTACTTTCATAGTTCCTTGATAATGTGAGTAGTCACGAAAGCGCTTGGAATTTCTCTATTCTTTCAGAGTGGTTGTTTTGCATATATATATATATATATATATATATATATATATATATATATATATATATATATATATATATATATATGTATATATATATATATATATATATATATATATATATATATTATATGCAAGACAAGCCACGGAGCTACAAATTCCCCGCCCTCCCCCCCCCCCCCCCCCCGTGACTTGTCTTGCATAGTTAAGATCGCCCGTCTGCGATTATTTTAAGTATTCGTGACTGGTAGTGAACACGACATGTGCCGCTTTAATGACCTTCATGTAAAATAAAAGTGAGCAATACCTGAGGAGACTAAGCATTTATAGTGTTAAGGTATTACCTGGGAAAAGTTTCATTGCTCTAGAGGTGACTTATTTAGCACTTCCTAGCTCTGGGTATACTTTCGTCGCTGTTTTAAAATTCATGAAGCTCTACACAAAGAGAAGTATTGTCTGAATAAATCAGCTCCCTCCAGAGTGTGTTTTTTCTTTCTACGACTGACGAGGTTAGGACGTTGATGTTCATCTGCTGTGATTGTGAGTCGTCTACATATACAGTGGGAAAGTGGCGACCACACCCACAGTGGTAGTGTGGCTATCAATCCCACAGTGGTAGTGTGTCAACCACTCTCATAGTGGGAGATTGGTGACCACTCCCGTAGTGGTAATGTGTCAGCTACACCCACAGTGGTAGTGTGTCGACCACCCCCACAGTGGTAGTGAGTCGACCACACTAACACTGCATTTTTAATTCTACCCCATACCTTTTCGACCTCCCCTCATTACCTATACTCTCTCTAGCCCACCTTTCTATCAAAAGTTCCTTACGTCTTGCCCAAACTTCATTCTCCTTCAATTTAACTTTCCCCTCTTTCTTACTCACTGATGACATTTCCCCTCTTACCCTACATCTGCCTCTCACTCTCACTGTAGCTACAGCTAAATATCTGCTGCCTATCTGATAACATACACATCCAAAAGTCTACACATCAACATTTTATCCACCAATACATAGTCCAACAAACTGTTGTCATTATGCCATATATATATATATATATATATATATATATATATATATATATATATATATATATATATATATATATATATATATATATATATATATATATATATATATATATACGTATATATATATATATATATATACGTATATATATATATATATATATATATATATATATATATATATATATATATATATATAATTAATATATATATATGTGTGTGTGTGTGTTTCCTGTACTTATTTATCCTCGTTTTTTTTAATTACACATTTCATATTAAGAATCCTCTTTCTATACAAAGTTGAATCCAAGACCCCCACCCCTCCCCCCATTTTAATTTACCCCTGGCATCCGAAACTTACCTACTACGCTCTCTACAACAGTTTCTTGCACTTTTGTATTTAGGTTCCCTACAACACTTTATCACTTGGTTTTTAACCTTAAACACTTGTTTAACATCTCCCAAAGCCCCCCCCCTCTCTCTCTCTCTTTCATTTCCAAACGCATAAACACTTAATATAACCCACTTCTCGTATCCGACCCCTATTTTAATCCACATAATCCTTTAATTTACACATTGATGTTCCCTCTTTTTCTTTCCAAAGGTGATGATTCAACATTATCGCTTCTCCTTAGCTCTAACTCTCTCAGATACTAGTGACTTAATCTCATTTATTTCTCCTCGATGTAAATCTCCAATCTTCTTCAGTTCTGTATCGCTTAGAGCCAGGATACTTTTCATTCATAACATTCACAGTCATCTCCTTATCTGTACCAAATCAGCGAACATCTAACATCTCACCTTAATAATTTTCTTTTTAAGTTTAGCAATTAATACAGAAGAAGGGGTTACTAGCTCCTTCCTCCCGACATTTTAGTTGGCTTTTACAACACACTTGGCTTACGGAGAAGGGATTCTTCTCCAATTAACCAAGGAAACGATAGAAAATAATCTAGAACAAGAACTATTAAAAAGCTAGTAGAACAGATGGTTGTGCAAACATATACGTGTATATGCTTGTTTATAATGAACTAAGTAAACATCTCTTAAAAAGGAAGAACATTTCTTTCTCATTGTCAATAAGGAGTCCAGAATAAATTTTAAGCGTTGTCTTCCTGGTTTTTCTTCCTGTGCATCTGAACGAATCTTTCGGGGTTAGTCTTGGAATAACTAGTCAATTTAAATTCATAGTTTAATTAAGACTTAATTCTCCATTTCTCTTCTTGTCCTGTAAAATGAATATACTGGTGAGTCAAGTGACCCTCTCCTCTTCTGACTCACTTGTAAATCTTCTCTTATCTTATATCTACAGTGTTGTTATAGTCAACTATTCATTCACTTGGGATCGTATTTATTGTACATCTAATAGGAATACTCGTACTTTTACCACACTGGATATTATTAAGAATGTCTTATTACATGATAAACTCAGTTAATGCCAGGCAGGAATTCCTTGAGTTCGTTATAATCAGCTGATCGATAATCCGGAATCTTTTCTGTATTTTCCTTATTATCAAGTTCTAAGTTTATTTTAAATGTCATAGATTTGTTATCACTTGCGCCATAATCTTAGTGATGTCTGCATCTTTTACAAAGGTCTTATTTGAAAAAAAATGTCAGGGATATTATTCTTTCTGGGTGGTTCTGTTACAACTGCTTCAAGAAAGTGTCTTGAACTACGTCCAGACAGTCATTGGACTCTAGAATTATAGTTGAAGAAGTCCAGTCAATACGGATAAAATTAAATACCCCTAGAATAACTACGTTATCGCGTCTTCAAGCTTTAATGATTTCCTCCCAAAGAAGTCTTCTTCGATCAATGGACAAATTCGTACGTGAGTATATTACATCTAAATCGTCTCCTAATGTCTTTTTACAAATTATACCCGATAGATTCTGTTTGTGTTCCCGATGATTTAATTCTTATTTTTATGCTGCACTTCGTGAAGTTACCTGGAACATACAGAGTCACCCCCGCCTCCTTTCCAGTTGCCTGGAACATACAGAGCCACCCCGTCTCCTTTCCAGTTATTGCTAACAACGTACAACAACTTAAATCTTTGTATGTTGAAAACGAAAAGGCACGATACCGTGACTGGAACAATATGTAAATAAAACGCACATAGGAGAGAGAAGCTTACGACTACATTTCGGTTCGACCTGAACCATTTACTAACACTTTGTAAATGGCCCAAGTCGGGTTATTTGTGTTTTTAATGTGGATTCGGCAGATATTTCCTGACTCTTCAAATTAAACCACTTCTTAGTGCAAAAATGTTAGTGTGTCAACTCATTCATCTTATTTCTAATGCAAAGAGATATTGTGTAATAATTAAGAAATTTCCTCTGTAGTATCTAGAGTCTAGACCGTCAAACCTAAGACGGACTTAGTGTTGAGAGAACGCACAAGAAATATGGTGTCTTGACTGGACACTCCAGGGAACCGGTCGCAATAATCTGAACATAAGAACATAAGAAAGGAGGATCACTGCAGCAGGCCTGTTGGCCCATACTAGGCAGGTCCTTGACAATCCATCCCACTAACAAAGCATTTCCTAACTCAATTTTCAGTGCTACCCAAGAAATAAGTTCTGATAACTCTATCCACTCATTTGCAAGTCCCACTCAAATCCAACCCCTCTCATTCATATATTTATTCAACCTAAATTTGAAACTACCTAAAGTCCTAGCTTCAATAACCCAACTAGGTAGACTGTTCCACTCATCAACTACCCTATTTCCAAACCAATACTTTCCTATGTCCTTTCTAAATCTAAACTTTTCTAATTTAAATCCATTACTGCGGGTTTTCTCTTGGAGAGACATCCTCAAGACCTTATTAATATCCCCTTTATTAATACCCATCTTCGACTTAAACACTTCTATCATGTCTGCCCTCATTCTTCGTCTAACAAGTGAATGTAATTTAAGAGTCCTCAGTCTTTCTTCATAAGGAACATTTCTAATGCTATGTATTAATTCAGTCATTCTACGCTGAATGTTTTCTAACGAATTTATGTCCATTCTGTAATATGGAGACCAGAACTGAGCTGCATAATTTAGGCGAGGCCTTACTAATGATGTATAAAGCTGCAGTATAACCTCTGGACTTCTGTTACTTACACTTCTTGATATAAATCCCAATAATTTATTTGCCTTATTACGTACGCTTAGGCATTGCTGTCTTGGTTTAAGGTTGCTGCTTACCATAACCCCCAAGTCCTTTTCGCAATCTATATGGCTAAGTTCTACATTATTTAACTTATAAGTACTAGGGTTATGGACATTCCGAGCTTCAGAACCTTGCATTTATCTACATTGAACTGCATCTGCCACTTTTCTGACCAAGAATAAAGTTTGTCTAAATCCTCCTGAAGTTCCCTAACATCTACGTTTGAATCAATTATCCTACCTATCTTTGTGTCATCGGCGAATTTGCTCATCACTAGTAATACCCTCATCAAGGTCATTGATATATATTATAAATAACAACGAGCCTAAGACTGATCCCTGTGGTACGCCACTTGTTAAAGATCCCCACTCGGATTTAATCCCACTTAAGCATACTCTCTGCTTCCTATTAGTGAGATATGACTCAGTCCATGACAGCACTTTTCCCCCATGAGCTGCCACTTTCTTTAACAGTGAGGAAATGGTATGGTGATACCGACAAGATGTGGAAAAAGACACTTATGTACGGTTCAGGACATTTATTAAAGGAAACGTTTCGCCACGAGTGGCTTCTTCAGTCCTAATACAGAGAAAACTAAGAAAACGCGTATATATAGTGGCAGGAGTCAGGTGAAGTGACGTGTGGGTAGAGGTGGTAGTAGTAGTAGTGGAACTAAGGAGGTGAGACGGATGGCTAGAGAGGGACCTGCTGACATCATGTAACAGCAGTTTCCAGAATTGGTAATATCCTGTTGATTAGCAATTTTGAGATACTGTAACTACCGGATTTTTGTTTTATAGTGTTACTGAGAGCGATTAGTGCAGCTTCAATGCATTTTCTCCGTCTTAAGTAGGCTTCTTTAATCACTAGTTTAGCTTCATTGAATTTCATGAGGTATCCAACATCGTCCCTATGTTGAACACACGCGTTTTTACAGTCATCATTTCTGCAAGCATTTTTGTGTTCTGCGATCGTAATGTCCAGAGATCTGGCTGTTTCTCCTACATATACTTTGTCACACCCTCCACATGGTATAGTGTAAATTCCTGCACTTGTGCCAGAATCATGCGGTAATCTATCAAAAGCCTTATGTGAAGGCTTACTCAGCCTTGTAACAACTTCAGACAGTATTACCAAGGCTAGCTCCTCCTCAGGAAAATTAATGAATAGAAAAAGAAATAATAACAGACAAACATAAACACTTTATTATATAGAAAAAATAAAATATAAAACACTTAAATATGAAATATTAATCCTACATTAAAGAAAATGAAAAATGAAAAATATAAATGATAACTGAATTCAACGCTAATATAAAACTTGGGTGTCTGGTGTTGGTGACACTGCTTCTTGAAATCGTAGCCGTTGTCGATGATGGGGAGGGGGGTCGCAGGTGTTGGTTACGACCCACTGGTTAGTTCTTCACAGTATAGCCTTGAGTATTCTATCCCGATGACAGGAAAGCAGGTTCTTTACCGCTGCAATGATGAGGGGTTATGTCCTGCAATTTCATACAGGTACACAGGTAATTAAATCCAAAAAGGGGAAGTCTCAGGACGTTAGTCCATCTCCATCAATTCTACTCGTTGATTGGCAGGTGACCCTCTCTGTCATCCAAGCTGAAAAGATAGACAGGTTACCCACTGCTTAAGAAATCACTCTCCATGATAAGTACAATACCTAAAAGATGTGGTGATTATTACAACAGTCAACTTAGAGCAAGACTGAAAGGACTAAGTTTATTATTGGTCAAAAGTGAAGCTTTCAACCAATAAGTCCACTAGAATACAAGGCAGGCATGTACTTACAGTAGTGCTACCTTAACAAGTAGCCGGCAATGAAACTGTTGTTACTATATACTCCCTCGCTACTCCTATCTATTGAACTTTTCCCTCACACTCCCCCATACCAAGACTTATAGTCAAGGATTATAAGAAGAATAGGCGAGGAAAAAGTTCTAACATGTGGAAGTCGCGTAAGGCAACAAATCTTCTACTGACTGTCACGACTTAACCAGTCAGAGAAATAATTGGATGAACCAATGATATACACAATATGAAACTTAAAAGCCTGGAGTGCCAATGTCCACCTCAAGAGGCGACTGTTGGTTCCCTTAAAAGTTTCTAGGTATATCAAAGGTTTGTGGTCCGTTTCTAAAATGAATTCTTTTCCCAGCAAATAAAATTTAAGTTTGGAGATACCCCACACAAGGGCTAAACATTCCTTTTCTATTGTGGAGTATCTCGTTTCTGCGGGAAGGAGTTTCCGGCTTAGGAAGCATACAGGGAAGGGAGTACCATCATGGTATTGTAGTAACACTGCACCTAAGCCAGTATGGGGAGGCATCAGTTCTTAAACAAAATGTTTTATTAATATCTGGAATCTTAAGTATAGGGTCTTTCGAAAAGATACTTTTAATCTCATTAAACTTTTCCCGAGCTACGTCGGAAAGTTCAAAAGGTTCCTTCACAGACTTTTTAAGGAAGTCAGATAAGATGCCTGTAAGATCAGTAAGGTTCGGGATAAACGGTGCATAAAAATTTACAGAACCAAGAAAGCTACGCATGAGCTTCTTGGTTTTGGGGAGTTTAAATTCTAATAAAGCTTTGATCTTATTGGGGAGAGGCTGCAGAGAGTTATTAGAAAGTATCAGTCCAAGATATCTAATCTTGTTATACCCAAGGAAGCATTTCTTCGGCTTGGCAGTGAGGCCATGTGAGCGTAACCTACGCAAAACTGATGTTAATGTTTGGATATGTTCGCCCCATGTGGATGTCATTACGTAAATGTTATCAAAATAAACTGAAACATTTGGCAAATTACCCAAGACCTTTCTCATCAGTCTCACGTAGGTAGCACAGGCAGTTACAAAACCGAAGGGCATAGTTCTATATTGCATCAGTCCTTGGTGTGTAGGAAAAGCGGTGTACTGCTTAGAAGAAGGATCTAACATTACTTGATGATATGCCTGCGCAATATCAATCTCTGAAAAGAAGGAAGAGTCATAAAATTTGTGTAGATCGCTATCTATTAAGGGCATAGGCTCAGCATCCCACCGAGTTATAGCATTAAGGCCTCTGAAGTCAATAGCAAGTCTATATGAATTATCCTCCTTCTTAACCATGACTACTGGTGAACAATATGAAGATACTGAAGGTTCAATGATCTTTAGTTTTAATAATTTGTCTACCTCTCTTCCCTACTCAAACTCTCATTCTAATCTCCATTTATCATCTATTCATTCTACCCAGGTCCCAAGCCCAAATCTTTGTCATGTCTTGAACCACCAGCATCCAGAACCTGATCCCACAATATTCTCACCACTTTCTCTTAATCAAAATCTTCTCACCCCACTAGTACTACTTCCAATCCTACCCGAACCTCGTTCACACACCACTCATAAATCACACTCTTATCCATGATCTCCATTCACACCCATTAGCCCAAATCTTCCCTTTGATTCCCATCTCTCGCCTTAGTTCCCTAAGCCTCTTATGAAACCCATATGCAATGGGCTCCCACAAATGTCATTTCTGATTCCCACTCTCCCACACATCGTCCAGACAGTGCTATACCAGCAAACTCAATTCTCTCCACAACATACACACATAAACCTCTAAACAAAAGAACATTATTGTTTTTTAATTTTTTAATGTTTCTCGTATTTTTAAAAGAAATCATATGAAATATTCAATAATAATGCAAATGTTTATGGATTTTTCACGTGATATTTTAAAAATACTTACAAATACAGAAAAATATGCATATAACAGCTAGACAAATGTAACCAAGTTAAGAAAGAAAGACAGGAAGCGGAGTGTAAAATACTCAAATACGTACTTAGAGCATACTATAAAAAAGTAAGGAATCAGAGAAAAGAGTGGAGAAAAATAAGCGAGAGAAGGGGACTACTAGGTCCAAAACATTTGAGAGGAATAATAAACAAAAGTATCCCTGAAGGAAGGACTTTTTAGTAGTTGCCTGATACACATTTTTTATTCAATGTTTCGTTTTCATTTCGTTCATGACATAAAAAAAAACTCATTCACTCTGGTTTAAATCTTCAACGCTGGTGTATGGCAACTAAGGCAACTATTGGTATGTGCAAGAGTCCTGTAACCAAAGTTGTAGAACGCATTCCAAGTTCCTTCAAATGATTTTGTTACGCCTAAAAAGCCCTTTTTTCTTGACTATAAAATATGGAAAAGTAGAGTGAAACTGAAATAAGTGTACATTTGCCAATTTTATGCTTAAAATAGTGTTATATTTTGATTCCCATTAAATTATGCTACACATATTTGAGTCTGTCTCATCAGAACAGAATCAGATATTATAGACAGGATAGTACCCATTAAATTTACCTTGTGTAAGGGATATTTTGTCAATATATTAGAGGTTTAAACAATGGAATCATTAGAATCTGTACAATAAGTAGAATGTATTCTGTCTTGCATCAAATTTTCAAGCCTGAAATGTTTTTCAGAATTCAAGGTTCACGTTATTAGGCTACAAAAGCTCAATTTGCTAGTCTCACGAAGATAAATAGTGATTTGATTTCTATTCAATTAATAAAGAATGTATCTTGTGATTGACATATTTCATAAGAATATCACCGTAAAATATTACCGTGAAATATTACATTGTTGAAAAAAAAAATTGAAATTGTTGAATTTATAAAGATCAACTGCTACAGAATGACTTTTCTGATAGGCTTTAAACTTTCCACGATGGGGAAGGGGGTTTATCAGAGCAATATAAATTTTAATTTGCTTCAAACAATAAGTGATGGTGCATCTGAACTCAAAGTATTTTTGCACTATATTTGGGCTGTGTGAGCTCAAACTGTGCGTCTAATTTGGTAAATGATGGTCACCTAAATTTACAAATTGGGATCATTAGCGTTTTCTTAGCATCTGAAAACACATTACACTGTGCAAACACTCAGACAATTATGAAGTAAAATAACAACCAATAAAATAGTTTTTGGATATGTGCGGTGCTCAGAGAAATGAGTTGAGTCAAAACATTAAAAATTATTTTGATGGATAATGAAAGAGAAAGACGACACATAATAAATCAATACATTCCCGTGAAAAAAAAATTACAAGAAATTAAAGATTTTTGTAGAGCCGGCAGAAAGCGGAACAAGACGCCATATTTGTTAAGAAAAAATGCCGAAAGGGTGCTTCAGTATTTTTATTCACAAATATTGTAGCAGTTTGCTGGAAGAAGAGTCAAGAACAGGTAGTGTGTGCTCCAACCTCTGCCAACTTTTTTATATACATTTGACAAAACCTTGAAGACAGAACACCACCAGCACAAATATGTTCTTGTAGCTAACTAGCTCTCTCTCTCTCTCTCTCTCTCTCTCTCTCTCTCTCTCTCTCTCTCTCTCTCTCTCTCTCTCTCTCTCTCTCTCTCTCTCTCTCTCTCTCGTTACCACAACCTCACTTGATCTGATGAGGTTCCAGTCAGTCTTCAGGTGAGCTAATTGCTGGACCTTGACGTCATATCATCCAGGAAGGAATGTGTGAGGAGATGGAATAATAGCGAGAGTGGAGGGATGATAAGATGAGGGTATAGGGCTAGGGAGATGAAATGGCGGAGGGGTGGTAGGAAGGAAAAGGGTAGAGTGGTGCTTGAGAATAGAAAGGGGTATTAGGAAGGAGTGCTTAGAAGGGAAACAGAGAGGAGATTAGACGATAGATTTGGTTTACTACAGAGGGAAAAGAAACAACACAGAATTTAGGGAGATGATCCAAACAGTAGGGTGACGATCCAGGCAGGAAGGAGATGATTCAAGCAGTACAATGAGGATCCTGGAAGTAGGAAGAGGATCCAAGCAGAAGGAAGATTATTAATACCGTAGAAAGATAATATAATCAACAGGGAGAGTATCCTGACAGCAAGGGAGATGACCCAGACAGTAGGAAGATCTCCAGAGAATAGGCAGGAGATCCCGAACAACAGGGAGGAGTCTCCAGGGAATAGGGAGAGGGTCCAGTGGAGAGATAAGATGCGTTCTGGAAGCAGGGAGAGCGAAAAGGAAATTGGCACATTTTCGCAATTCTCAATTCGGGTTGTCCGGAAGCAGAAGCTTTCACATCGAATTAAAAGCCAACACGATGTAAAAATATACAAATGTAGAATAATCCTATTCTTCACTGACAACGTTTCTCCTACACTGTGTACATTTTCAAGTCACAAATAAATCTGTCAACTTGTCACATTAGCTGCACTTGTGTCCTTTTACCTAACATATTTACGGTTATTCTACCAACATTAATACAACTTGATAATGGTACGTGATGTAAATGGTTTAGAATGGTATACAACACAGACAAGTTTATAAGACACCTGTGCAACAGTTAGGTATCATTATTTCACAACGTAGGCTTCTTCAGTCGAATACACAGGATGCGGTAGAAGTAGTAGATATGTAAAAACGATGTAATCAGTCCATCACCCTTGAAGTAATAGTTTTTGAGGTTGTCAGTCCCTCAGCCTGGAGAAGAGTTCTGCTCCATAGTCTGGAAACGTTGCACATATGTCTTATCAAAAAACAAATCTAGCTGGGAAGAGAAGAAGTCCGTATGTATGTACAGGATGGGGTTCACCTCTGGTGTAAATTGTGGGACCCATTGCCTCGGGGAAGTGGATAAAAAGACTTCAAGGAAGAATATTTGGATTTCTTCCTGAAGCCGTTTGAATATTCCACTTCCCCTACCACCCCATCTTTTCATTCTTTTTTACCAATAGGTATATTTTATTACATAATATTGTACAAAAGGTTTAAGAGATACATTGTTGATATAAAAATGGCATATACAGTACATGAGATGTGAGAGATACATGTCTATACATATATATATATATATATATATATATATATATATATATATATATATATATATATATATATATTTGTGTGTGTGTGTGTGTGTGTGTGTGTGTGTGTGTGTGTGTGTGTGTGTGTGTGTGTGTAGGGTAAGTAGTGATATGAGTTAGGTTAAGAATGTTGAAGTTGATGGCTGAGAAAAGGTTGTATGTGAGAATGACCTACCCTGCATGGGCCTGTAAGACTACTGCTGGGCTCCTTCATGCTGTGGCCTTTTGCTCTGTAGCATTACGCTGAAGACATCTCCTGGTGAGAGGTTCACCAAGGTTTCAGACGTTATTCTGGGTGAAATGTTTGAAATGCAGACGAGTGATAGTTCCAAGAACCTACAAGGTGACTTGTACCATGTGAGGACGCACCTTGTGAGTTCTCTGTGAAAGGAACCAACGATAATCTCCATCGAGCAGTCATAACAGCAGATTAAGGAGTTGAAAGAATCCAGGCGAGAAATACCGTGGCTGACTATGGAAAACAAGAGAATTCGTATTCCTCCTATTGTTGTGATTAATTAGGGCAAAAAACGAAGCTGGACACTGGTATGGCAGGAAAGAACGAAGCTGAAGAAGGTAATGAAGGAGCTCCAATAGACAGCTGTAGAAACCTTAACACGTTCTCCGGACTGCATGGCAAATATGAGTCGACTACTCGGAACGACACTACAAACTACACAAGGGGAGGTAAGAATGTTATACTTGTTGGGGACAGATAAGATTTATGGACAGGACTTTCTGCTTGAAGGATAGGTGTAGAACACAGATTTTTTCCAGGGGATAGGATGGAGGAAATAAATCTTTAATTCTTAAAAAGGATTTGTGAAGCAGAGACACTGAAACGTGGCAGACAGCTACCGTAGAGGTATTTTCGCAATATAAATTGTGCATAGGGTGCTTGACAGAGTCCTAGGGTACCTTGAGGAGGTTTCGGGGATCAACGCCGCCGCAGCTCCGTCTGTGATCAGGTCTCGCGGTGGATCAGGGCATGAACAACCAGTAAGTTACTGCTGGCCGAACGCACGAACTACAGCCCGGCTGATCAGGTACTGATTTTAGATGCCCGTGAAGCGCCTTCTTGAAAACAGCTAGGGGTCTTGGTAATCTCCTTTATGTATGCTAGGATGCAGTTAAACAGTCTTTCGCCCCTAACACTTGTCTTATCTCTTAGCGTACTCGTGTCGCCCCTGCTTTTCATTGGGGGATGTTGCATCTCCTGCCGAATCTTTTGCTTCCGTAGGGAGTGATTTTCGTTTGCAAATTTGGGAATACTTTCTGTAGGATTTTCCAAACATATATTATTATGTATATTTCTCGCCTGCATTCCAGGAAGTACATTTCAAGGGACTTCAACTATTCCCAGTAATTTAGGTGCATTATCATACTAATATGACATAAAAGTCTCTGTACATTCTCCAGGTCTGCAATTTCGCATGCCATGAAAGGAACCTAGAGATAACAAGTGATTTGAAGAGAATCATCATGAGCTTGGCATCCCTAGTTTTGAGGGTTCTCATTATCCATCTTATCATTTTTCTATCAAATGTGGTAGACACAATTTGTGAGCTTTGAAAGTGAGATCCTCTGACATTATCACTTCCAAGTCCTTCACAATCATTTTTTGCTCTGTGTGGTTGCAATTTATTTCATACTCAGATATAGTTTTAATTTCTTTGAGTTTCCATAATGAAATTTCTCTTCATTGAACTTCACATTGTTTTATGCCACTCATTTAAAGATTTGGTTGATGTCTGCTTGTAGACTTGCAGCGTCTTCGATGCATCATCTTTTAGACTAAATGTATAGTAGAGAGGAATATAATTGAATTAACCTTCATTAAAAGTATTGATTCTAATATGAATAAGAGTTTATGGTTATTCAAATTAAATTCATTTATAATTAATAAAGTTTGGGAAGAATTTAAGCTATGCATGACAGGTCCTTAACATTCAAACCCAATTTTGGCCGAATTATGAATGCTAATGGAGTCAATCCTATTTCCCTCAGTGCAGGAAACAATAATGTTGGAAGGCATGGGAACGAGCATTTCGTTAGCAGGTATAGGGCGGCAATAGATATATTTAGGAAGAAGGGAGGCCACACTGTAATATATGGCATTTTGCGAGAAGGGGAGTTGGAAATGAATGATTTTCCAGAGCTTTGGGTGTTAACTGCTGGCTGAAGAAACACTAAGGATACTGCAATACCATTCAACGACATCTGGGACTACGTCGACAACAGACATGACCTGTATCCCAAAGATTAGGTCCATTTATCTGGAGCTGGGATGAAGACATTGGCTGGTTTAGTGGAAGTAACTGTTAGGGAATTAAATTAGATTTCATTTAGAGGTACAGGTTTTCGTGGAAAAAGAATAAAATAAGGTAAACAAACCACGGTACAGGTTGAGTCTGAACCGACAGCAAGTGAATTGTTAAAGTCCAGGTCAGTGCGTAAGCCACTGGACCAGCTGGTTACAATAAGATTCATTCAACTATGTATATTTATACACAACAGGGAAGTCAACATAGGCCTCACTGTGATCACATTTGCAAGTTTTTTACAGATGAATCTCCTGCAAACATGGTTGTAACGATCTCTAATCCAAGTCCCCTTAAAGCTGCCATCATGACTCACGTAATCGTAATAACACTACTCACGAAATCGTAATAACCCATAACCCGTTGGTCGAGTGGCTTACTCACTGGCCTGGAGATTTACGACTCACTCGTCATGGGTTCAAACTCCACCCGTTCCATGGTTTGTCTACAATCGTGTTATTAAGATTTCATGAGTCAAAATAAGGTAAAATAGAATTAACCAATGTGAACTATCAAGGTTGTGATATAATAAGTTTTGGGGATGTCTGTTGTAGGCAGAATGATGTAGGATTATTGGTAAATATTGGAATTTCGGAGCATTAGGTGGTAAGGGCAGCAGCAGAGATATTGGAAGAGCAAGGATAAACATGGAGAGGAAACTAAAATGAGAGTTTTTGAATATGTTTTGCACAGGTGGTCATAGCGCTAGAAACAAGATGAATACTGATGTATTTACAATAACTGAGACATAGTTTAATTTGAAGATTCGGGACTTGCCTGTTGAATGCCACATTCAAGGTTTCAAGTTGGTCTATATTGATATAAATAATGGAAGAGAGATGGGACAGCGCTATGTCCGAGAACACTTGAATTATTATACACAATCAGGCATAACGACTACAAAATATGGGAAGAGTTTGTCTGGGTAGAATTTTCGGAGGGATGTAAAAAATCAATTTTAGGCGCCATGTACCATTTCCTCAAAAATAGAATGGAACCAAGGGAGACAATTTTAGAAGGAAATTTTAAATATTAGAAGACACGATAAAATAGCAATTCTAGGAGGCTTTAAAGTATTTTGAGACAGTACCAACGAAGGGAAAATAACGTGCTTGACTTGGTTCTTGCTAACAAGAACCTTGAGGTTAATGATGAGCTGGGGAAAAGCTATCACATATCATTCAGTTTCAGTATGTTATGGAATAAATACAACCAAGTCAATGTCCGTGATTTCCACTTGGTTGATTTCATAGGCCTGAGAAATTACATAGGTGAGGTGAACTGGTGCGGTCTGACCGGTCCTAATCCTGGAGGTCTGGTAAGTGGTAATGGTTGCCAATATGATATTTTTCATAATACATTTCAATCTGCCCAGACTAATGTTCCAAATAGGGAAATCAGATAAACAAATGTGATCCTAAATGGATGAACAATAGATTAAAACATCTCATAGGTCACACGAGATCCATTTATAAGTGAATCAAAAAAGAAATCAATCTCTCCAATTAAAAATGAAAAAAAGGAATGAGAAAATCCAAGAGATTATGAATGTAAAGTCGCAAGGGATTCGAAGATTTACCCAAAAGGTTTCTTCAGGAATACAGGAGTAACATTAAGGACAAGATAAGCCCAATTAAAAACTGCTCAGGTCAGTTCACTGAGAGTGATAAAGAAATTTGTACAAGCTTCATCACTTATTTTCCTATCAGTTTTTATGAAGACACTACAGAAGTTCCAGAAGTAAAACATTATGTAGATCAGTACTAAAATGTCATATGGACAATCAGAGTCACTAGTGATATGGTTCTCAGACGGATTAATTTATACTTAACAAGTCTCCGGTGAGCGATGAGCTGTTCACGAAGGAATAAAGGAATGTAAGGAGGTTCTTAGCAAACCATTGGCTAGTCAATTCAACATAATCATTATAAACTAGTCTAGTGCCTGATAAGAGGAAAATAGCAAATGTGATACCTATCTACAAAGCTGGAGACAGATCTTTAGCTTCGAATTATAGACCAATTATCTTAACGTCCATTATCAGAAAATTGATGGAATCAGTAATTGCCGAGGCTATTCGATTTGGAGAGGTACATCATGGTAATTAATCCGATATTGTGTATATAGACTTGAGTAAGGCTTTGTTAAAGTTCCACATCGAAGACTGTTGAAGAAAGTAAAGGCAAACGGAATAGGAGGAGAATTTTTTTTCCTGGATAGAGACGTGGCTGACAAATAGGCAACAGAGAATTTGTTGCGTATATGAGGAGAAATCCGACTAGGGACACGTCACAAGCGGTGTTCCACAGGGGTCAGTGTTGGGCGCTTTGTTGTTCACAATATATAAAAACGAAATAGATGAGGAAATAAATAGCGACATAAGTAAATTTCTCCATTATTGCAAAATAGACCGTCAGATTAATTCTGATTTCACTAGATCGCTAAAGGAAAATCTGAATAGACAGATGCAGTAGTCGGAGAAGTAACAGATAAACCTTAATATAGACAAATCCAAAGTTCTAAGCCACGGAAAAGTAAATAACCTTGACGCTTATAACCTAAATAACATAGATCGTATTCACTCTGAATGCCAAAAGGTTTAGGAGTGCTGTTTAGCAGTAATATAAAACCAAGACAACAGTGCGTAAGTTTTTGCAATAAAACAAATAGAATTCTTGGCTTTATATCAAGATGTATAAGTAACAACAGTCCTCAGGTTATTCTTCAACTCTCTCGTTCCTTACGCCTCACTTAGATTATGTTACGTAGTTCTGATAATCGTATTATAGAATATAAATGCGCTGGAAAACATACAGAAAATGATTACAAGGTTGATCGCAAATATCAGAAATCTTTCCTACATGGACAGACGAGATCTTTGAATCTGTACTCTCTCTAGAAAGGCGTAGAATTAGGTGGAATATGAGTGAGGTGTATAAATGGAAAACAGGGATAAATAAAGAAGATGTAAATAAGGTGTTTAGAATATCTATCCAAGACATGACTCGCAGCAATGGGTTCAAGTGTGAAAAAATTAGGTATAACAAGGATATAGAAGCGCAATAGATTGGTAAGAGTTTTGGATGCGTGAAACAAACTCTGGCAAAAGAGGTAAGGTGATGCGTACATTGCGCTGTCTCTGGAGGCGGTACAAGGTCCTGGCCTGCCGCAGTTTGGTAAATGATTTAAAATCACTTGTTTCGTGATTTCATTGCAATATATATATATATATATATTGCAATATATATATATATATATATATATATATATATATATATATATATATATATATATATATATATATATATATTATATATATATATATATATATATATATATATATATATATATATATATATATATATATATTTTATATATATATATATATATATATATATATATATATATATATATATATATATATATATATATATATATATATATATATATATATATATATATATATATATATATATATTATATATATATATATATATATTATATATATATAAATATTTTTTTTCCTCGAACTAGATCTACGTAGCTGACTACTCACCGAGACATATTTTATAGTTCCTAGAGCTGGAAACATGCAGCTGCCTGTCCATCCAGATTTTAACTTGGATACCATCGCTGTGGCTACACAGGTGCTCGCCGCCCCGCCGTATAAATACGATACAACTGAATCTAAATGGGGTTCAGCTTAAACTAATTTACATATTATAACATTTGAAATATACAACATTTAATTTAAAAATATATTCAATGGATTAAAATAAAAAATGATTACGGGTTTATATTGGATGTTTTTGTTAGGTTCGTTGCCGAATTTGGAATATGTGGGTACAATGCATACCGAGGGAAGAATTGCAAGGACTGAGTAATTTTAACGCACTGGCTGGTTACCATTAAGACTGGAGTGACTATTCCTCCCCTCTTCCCCAAGAAAAAAAATCACCATCACTCATTCAGTAGCTGTTATGCCAGAGGTACGAATACATCTCAATATCTACGTTGCTCCGAACTACAATATCCCCATCCTTCTTTCAGTGTGCTGACATAATTCTCTACTTCAAGGACTCAAGTATGAACTACCGATTTCATGAATCTCTGTAAAAATCTTTCTAACATTCCAGCGTTACCTTTCTCACATTCCAGCATAATGTAATGCCATAAAAGAGCTAGCCTTCACTCTGATTTTACACATACAACCCTGCTGGATGCTTAAGCTTCTATTAATCAAAACCTTATTGACATACTCCTTCCCACTCCTCCTGGAGACACCCCCTACCCCATCCTTGTACTCTGGACGAATGCACTTGTTTTGTCATCCAAATCTGCTCCATCCTCTCGACACAACCCCATATTAGCCCTCTAAATTCTAAGTGTGGTAATGATACACTTCTTATTTTGACACTTTGAAACCACCGCATACTTTTCACACGATACATTGCTCTCAAACATATCATCCAATGCGTCATTGTCTCATACCTATATAAGTGTTGGTACGACTATGTCTTGGTAGATTTTCCTTTGGCCTTTGTAGATAAATTTTCTTTCGACAGACGCCCCAACACGACGCCTAACTTGTTTTCTCTCGTCTATTTTAATTAAGAGTCACCTCGACTTTCATAGAATAGAATAGGAGGAGAAATTTTTTCCTGGATAGAGGCATGGTTGACAAATAGGCAGCAGAGAGTTTGCATAAATGGGGAGAAATCAGAGTGGGGAAGTGTCACGAGCGGTGTTCCACAGGGGTCAGTGTTGGGCCCCCTGCTGTTCACAATCTACATAAACGACATAGATGAGGGCATAAAGAGCGACATCGGCAAGTTTGCCGATGACACCAAAATAGGCCGTCGAATTCATTCTGACGAGGACATTCGAGCACTCCAGGAAGATTTGAATAGACTGATGCAGTGGTCGGAGAAGTGGCAGATGCAGTTTAATATAGACAAATGCAAAGTTCTAAATGTTGGACAGGACAATAACCATGCCACATATAAACTAAATAATGTAGATCTTAATATTACGGATTGCGAAAAAGATTTAGGAGTTCTGGTTAGCAGTAATCTGAAACCAAGACAACAGTGCATAAGTGTTCGCAATAAAGCTAATAGAATCCTTGGCTTCATATCAAGAAGCATAAATAATAGGAGTCCTCAGGTTGTTCTTCAACTCTATACATCCTTGGTTAGGCCTCATTTAGATTATGCTGCACAGTTTTGGTCACCTTATTACAGAATGGATATAAATTCTCTGGAAAATGTACAAAGGAGGATGACAAAGTTGATCCCATGTATCAGAAACCTTCCCTATGAGGATAGACTAAGGGCCCTGAATCTGCACTCTCTAGAAAGACGTAGAATTAGGGGGGATATGATTGAGGTGTATAAATGGAAGACAGGAATAAATAAAGGGGATGTAAATAGTGTGCTGAAAATATCTAGCCTAGACAGGACTCGCAGCAATGGTTTTAAGTTGGAAAAATTCAGATTCAGGAAGGATATAGGAAAGTACTGGTTTGGTAATAGAGTTGTGGATGAGTGGAACAAACTCCCAAGTACCGTTATAGAGGCCAGAACGTTGTGTAGCTTTAAAAATAGGTTGGATAAATACATGAGTGGATGTGGGTGGGTGTGAGTTAGACCTGATAGCTTGTGCTACCAGGTCGGTTGCCGTGTTCCTCCCTTAAGTCAATGTGACCTGACCTGACTAGGTTGGGTGCATTGGCTTAAGCCGGTAGGAGACTTGGACCTGCCTCGCATGGGCCAGTAGGCCTTCTGCAGTGTTCCTTCGTTCTTATGTTCTTATGTTAGCTTGCACGTCCATTTCGAAGTATCTAAATATATTCATTCCTATATTCTCTCCTACTCATACCTTTGATATACGTTTAAAGAGTTTTTCGAGAGTTTCACTACTTTCGGAGCCCGGCCATGGGCCAGGCTCGTTTGGTGCTTGCCTAGTCAACGAAGCTGTTGCTGCTAAAGGGCCACTACCCCACACATCCATCACAGCCTGGTTGATCTGGCACCTGGTAAAGATTACTTGTCTAGTTTCATTTTGAAGGGTTCTACACTTGTTCCAGCCGTGCCTCTGATATCTTCTGGTAAGATGTCTGGGACCCCGAATGTTGATACAGTGTTCACTTATTGTCCCCACCGCACCCCTGTTTCTCACTGGGTTTATTTTACACTTCCACCCATATCTCTCACTCCAGTATGTTATGGCAGTGTGCAGATTTGAGACCAGGCCCTCGATTACTTTCCAGGTGTATATTATCACGTAACTTTCTCTCTTCCTCTCCAGTGAGTACATGTTCAAGACTTGAAGGTGTTCACAGTAATTTAGGTGCTTTACTGGCTCAATCTGAGCCATAAACGATCTGATGTTCCTCCTGCTTTGATCGGGGCCGTCAGCACTGAGCAATATTCTAAATGAGGGAGCACTAGCGATTTGAAGTGTCACCACTGGCATTATTTTCCTTGTTTTGAAAGTTCTCAATACCCAGCCCATCATCTTCCTTTTGAATTCTTCATTCTTTCCATATCTAAGCAGCTGGAACTTGCCACCATGATGTGCAGGTTTCCACTGTCTAAAATTCTTCTACGCGGCCTCCCAAATTAATCAATAACCATTGCATTTTTTTTAGAATCTCCGAAGAGCATTGTCGTCGGTAAAGAACAGCCGAGATAACTCCCAACTTGTATTGGAATAGTTATCTTTATATCTCATTTGTTTCTACAACCCGAACTATAAATATTTTGATCAACCCTGGAGACACATCACATTCCTAAGGCCTTTTATTACATTACTTAAACTAAGCGTCACTCTTCGCATTTGAGACATCTGTTACACTGATTCTCTATCTGCCCTGCTGGATGTGCGTCAAAAATTTATCATTCGAGTTGCAAAAGTTGAATATGTGGTCTCAAGTAGGCTGGACCCGCATCTGCTAGCAGGCACAAGCTACATCGGACAACAACTACTATTGCATCGCTCCATTTTCTTACCTCCGCTGCAGTTTGATGAAAATTAGACTTGTGCAAGATCTGGGTATCTTTATTGTAGACGTTTCGCCATCCAGTAGCTTCATCAATACACATTCGAGGACATGAATGGAAGACAGAAGAACTGTATACATAAGACGAGGTAATCAGTCCCTCAGCCTTGGAATTGGTGTGAAGTGAAGCACGGGCAAGAAGGCTGGTGCTTATACTATATATAAGCACCAGCCTCACGACAGAATATATTCTGTCGTGCGGTGGAAAGGGACGGGTAGCAAAAGAGGGCATAGTCACTGGTAGTTGGGATTCCCCAGTGGAAGTAGGTTAGGGAAGTTTTGCAAAACTGGTCAGCAAACAGTTTTCAATATAGATAAGTTTTAGTGTGCAATTTCTAAACTGTTTTTCGATTTTATTCTTCAATCATGTTCAGTTTTCCACATATACTGATCACAGTTAATGTCTTTTTATAGATGAAGTCAGGAGCCTTATATAAAGGAAGGTTTCAATTATTACTCGATTTATAATGAACATAAAAGCCGATTACCTATCGAAAATATGTAGTGACCCCTACATCTTTTGACTTATTTATATCGAATTTGATTAATTTTCGTATTTTAAGTACACAAACTAATTTTTTTTAATTTCCCAAAAAAACATTAACTCTTGAATATATATGAAATAATTAATGATCTAAAATATCCAAAATTCTTAAATGATAAATCCTTTAAATTTGATAGAAATACATTTTACAGTTCATAAAAGACAAACAACCATATTCAACCAAGAATATGTTGGTTTTGCCTAACCATGAAAAACCTTTCTGATATACCTTCTCTACTTAAAAATTAAAAGAGTTGTATTTAAAAATCTTGATACAGTAAAAAAAATCTGATTAAAACTTTCCATAAAATTACTGAATGCTGGGCCTACAAGATTCCCTGTAAAAATTGTAAGAAATTTTATTACGGGCAAAGTGAAAAAAGAAAATCCTAGCATTAGAACTTGACAAGAGCCTAATTCTCTCTTTACTTATGAGAGATATTTCCACCACCCAACTGATTTTCAAAAAGTCAATAAAATTGTATCATGCAGGTCTATGGCTGAGAGAAATGCAATTGAATCACACTTCATAAAAATAGTACTTTTATTATGAGTAATAGTCTAGGGTTATACAAATTTGATTCATTTACAATTACAAAAAATTGGGAAGAATTTAGGATATGCATGACAGATCCTTGACACAGAGTCTTGAGCTCCTACCTAGTCTCTCAAGCGTTCGAGCACTATTTTCTTGACTAATGCACTGGAAGCCAAACACGAAGACAGAAAAGCAGGTAAAGAAACATGCGTTGCTTTACGCACCCCTTGTGGAAATTTATTTGGTCCCTAAAGTTCCACAGGACAGATCCAGCATGGCCGTATGGGACGGCTGAGCTGGGCGGCCCTTAAACCCTCCCAAACAAACAAAGCATTCTCTGGTTGGCGATTGTTGGTAAGCTTATTTATTTATAGATTTACCCTTCAGGGAAGGAGTAGGTAGTTCTACTGATAGTATATTAATATTAGGTTTACTAAGGCAAATGTAGATAATAATAATGTAGACCTAAGACCTTAACATAGGTAGTAATAGGCCGTTAATGTAGGCAAACACTAGGATAAGTTAGCTAGGGAGAACTGGCAGCCCTAGTTTGAACGAAGAGACGAGGGTCTGCAAGAGGGACCAGCTCGTTCTTCTTAAGACGGACACCATCAAGACAAGACGTGCGGTGATCACCAGACAGCGCCCCCACGTGTCTTCACATCTGAGACTTGGGGAAATCTGGTAGAGGCACCTCGATGTACCGTAGATGACCTCCGTCAGGCCCATACAGTAAGACAAGACCTTCACTTTTTTCTCGTAGATTACTGGCCAGTGTCTGGGGAGATTGTGAGCGAGTCAACTGTGGGCCCGGTTGCAACAGGTTGAGCATGCCCAGTAAGTACCACTGCCTCAGAGCAGTCTAGAAGCTAGTGTCTGAGTCTGCATAGTTATACTAGGGGATACATACCCTCTTGGATATAGGAATTTCTGAGGTGCAGGCAGGACACTAATTACGATTGAATATTGCAGGAATTAATGCTCCCGGTTGCACGTGGTTTCTGAGGGGGAGTCCAAAGGGGCTAAGGCTAGCTTAGGGAAGTGAAGATCAGGATATATGCTGCAACACCAAGTAAGTTAGTCCTTTATACGTGCATGCAGGCGAGGTTTCTTGCAATACCAATCATTTGTGAAAATCTGTCCTATAAGCCACTTGTGAGGCTGAGGTACCCACCTCAGAGCTCGGTGTCAACAGAGTTTGCCAGGGTAGGCGACTCACTTGGAGGCAGTCCACACAAATTTTCACACCCCTATACCTCCCAGTCGCACTGGGAGGGTTGCCTGATCCCATTGCTCATCCTCTAGTGACAGGTTCAGTGCCTTCTTAAAAGTTGATCTCAGGTGTGCGTCATATTCATCGAGTGTTGGGTTATTAATAATATAAAAGTATCAAGTGCTTAAAGATCTAATAATAATAATAATAATAATAATAATAATAATAATAATAATAATAATAATAATAATAATAATAAAATAATAATAATAATAAAAAATCTGATAAGTGAAGCAACTACAAATTCTTTAGTTCGTCCAGCACTACCAAAGAAAACCAAGTAACACTGTCGGTAAAGAAAGGGAAAAGAAAATAAGACTTTCTTGCTATCACAGAAAACGGAAGTAGTCCAGTTCGTACGAGAAACTATGCTAAAATCATCTGTGTATGTCTTTCTCTCTCTCTCTCTCTCTCTCTCTCTCTCTCTCTCTCGCTCCTCTTTAGTTAAGGAAGAGGAAGGCTTTGATGTTTGTGAACGGTCCTTCATACAAGGAGGGAAGCCCAACTAGACATGGATGTTGTAGCGTGAAGTAAGTTTATTCAGGTATACACAAACAGTTATATAGATCATACATAGCTGCATATGCGTAAAAAACCTAGGATAACAAAAAAAAAAACAGGTTAAATGATGGTCTTGTATTGTTTAAGTCACGGTATTATGCCTTTTTATTGTTTAAGTGTCTTAGAATGTCAGCAGGGCATGAGAGTGATAATTCAGTTCTGTGTTTATAATTGTTAAATCACAGACTATTTTTCAGTTTGAAAAGGAAATAGATTAATCAGATGAGGATATATATACCCTGAGATGTGTGAGCTTCTCTCTCTCTGTATATACACTCAGTGTTTAGTTTAATCGGTATCCTGAGTGTAGTAGTATTCTTGACTGGTGGTGTACAGGTAACATGCAGCCTTAATGACCCCTTGTTTAGACGATAGGAATTAATCACGATCACCCACTGAGCCCAATTTACTAACCAGTCGACCGATGAGTCGGTGTCCAGTCTAATCTGCGCGCCTGCTCCACTGCACAAGTCAATCAAGTGTCTAATAGTTATAATTATAACAATAATCTTTAATAAATTAGACACATGTTCAACTCTTGGGTATCTTTATTGAGGAAACGTTTCGCCACACAGTGGCTTCATCAGTCCATACGTAGGAGAAACTTGAAGAACAGGAGGAGAATGAGGTAATCAGTCCCTCAACCTTGAGTCGATGTGTTCAGTCCATCAATCTTGAATAGAATACGGCATATAAGCGGAGAAGCAGCTTATAAACCGTATGGCAGGAGAGGTGCAGCAGTCATAGGTGGTGTCACATTTGTTCAATGTGGAAGTAGGTCGTGCCCAAGAATTAGGCAAGCGAAGAATTCCTAAGTATTAAGATCCCAAGAAGTTGCAGTGTCTGACAGGTTTGTAGATGAATGGTTCAGAGAACCGACATGTTGATAAATTAGACACGTGTGCAACTCTTGGGTATCTTTATTGAGGAAACGTTTCGCCACACAGTGGCTTCATCAGTCCATACGTAGGAGAAGCTGCTTCTCCGCTCATATGCCGTATTCTACTCAAGATTGATGGACTGAACACATCGACTCAAGGTTGAGGGACTGATTACCTCATTCTCCTGTTCTTCAAGTTTCTCCTACGTATGGACTGATGAAATCACTGTGTGGCGAAACGTTTCCTCAATAAAGATACCCAAGAGTTGCACATGTGTCTAATTTATCAACATGTCGGTTCTCTGAACCATTCATCTACAAATAATCTTTAAAGGGGTGGACCGATGAGCCAGTGGAAGGCTTCAGTCAGACGACCAAAGCCCTCCAGCTGCGGGTTATCTTATGACTAAGACCCACGCCAGGAAACACTTATCCGGTTTCATGAGAAATCTAACCTGCCGTGCACTAATCATTAACCCCGTGCACCTTCTCAGTTATTGCAACTTTAGCCAATCTTCTAAATGGTCTGCACTTGCAAAGCTTTATTTTTCATTGGTGAATATTTATTGTAGTTTCTACTTACCTATAACTATATACCCCATAGTAATACTATACGCATGTGCACCTTGCAACCTGTTGCACACTCGAATGTTGCAACCAGTAGCACAGGTTGCGCACGTTGCAACTGGCAGAGCACATACGTAGGCTGCAAGCAGTAGCCCATATACATTTGTTGCAATGGTTAACACACATGTGCAAGTTGTTACCGGTAGCACCCATGTGCATGTTGCCAAATAAACAGTCGCACGTTGCAACAAGGGCAAATGCACACGTTTCAACGAGTAACACTCAAACGCATGTTGCAACCGCTAGCACATGAGCACGTTGCAACAATTTTCGCTCAGACTCATGTTGCAACCAATACCACATATGACCACATTACCGCAGATAGCAAATGCACGTTGCAACTAGAAACACTTGTGTACACGTTGCAACAAGAAACACATGTGTGCAAGTTGCAACAGGCAACACATTGCGCACGTTGCAACCGGCAACACATTGCGCACGTTGCAACAAGCAACACATATGCGCACACTGCAACCTGTAGCACAAATGCGCACGTTGCAACCAGCAGTAGGCATGAGTATGTTGCAACCAGAAGGACATAGGTATGTTGCAGCTGGAACACAGGCACGCGTTACAAGCTGTAGCCCACCTGAGCAGATATGAGCGCAATGCAATTAATAGCACACATGCGAAAGTCACAACCAGTAGTGCATGCGCACTTTTCAACCAGTAGTACACCTGCGCACGTTTCAACCAGTAGTACACCTGCGCACATTTCAGCCAGTAGTACACCTGCGCATGTTGCAACTGCTAGCACGTATGCGCACATTACAACCAGTAATATATGCGCACATTATAACCGGTAGCTCACATGTACAAGTTTCTACCGGATATACACATATGAAAGTTGTTTCCGATAGCACCCACGCACATGCTGTAACATATAGCAAACATGCGCACTTTGCAACCAATACCTCGCATGCACATATTGCAACCAGTAGCAAACATGTGTGACTTGCTACCGTAACTCAAATGCAAAAATAACAGTTGGTACCATGCATGCACGCTTTGAGACAAATAGAACAAGCGCACATTGCAGCCAATAGAACAAGCACACATTGCAAGCAGTAGAACAAGCGCACACTGCAACCAATAGATCTAGCGGTAGCATTCAGGAGCACGTTGCAAGCGGTAGCAACCATACACACGTTGCAATCGATATTATTACATGTGTAAGTTGCTATCGGTAGTCTACATGCGCATGTTGCAACTGACAGCACATATGCGCATGTTGCAGTCATACTGCACGTGAACTAAGCACCCAGTCAACGCCGTTTACGTCCTGATAAGAATATAATGAACGAAGGCTGGTGTCCAAAGTGGTTCTGAATGTTTGCAAATCTTTCAAGAACTATAGAAAGGTGGAAATAGATGGTATAAAATACCGACACAATGGAAATATAAACACATATGCAGTATAATGTGATCCTTTATTGACTACGTTTCGCCCACACAGTGGGCTTTTTCAAGTCACAAACAGAACTACCTAGGGTGGAAGGAACGCGAGTATTTATAGTCCGGTTCAGAATGCTGAGGTCAGGTGGAGAATGCTGCATCTGATGATGTACCGAGTGGGGTTATAGAGTCTAAAAACTTGGGTAGCTTGGAAAGGAGATTGGATAAGTTTGTGAGCAGACCTTCTACAGTGTTCTTATGTGGGATAGCGATGAAGAAGTTTCTTGGCAAGTGGTTCAGCTATGTTATAGAAGCCACTATTCTGGTTGAAGTTGTCGGATATAGAAATAAGTGATGATTCCAGGATTCTTCGGTATTGAGTGTTGTCTTCTGTGGCGATAAGTCTTGAGTTTCTGTAGTTTATCAAGTGGTTGTGTGAATTACGGTGTTGTACGCAGGCATTCCTTCTGTCGTCAGACCTGCTTGCGTATTGGTGTTCTGAAATACGTGTTTGGAGGTCCCATGATGTTTCGCCCACTTATAACTTATTGCAGTCATTACAAGGGATTATGTATACCCCTGCAGAGGGTGGAAGCTTGTCCTGTCTATCACTGGTAATGTCCTTGATGGTCGTGGTTGTGGAGGTAGATACTTGAAATGAAGTATTGGAAAAGATGTTGGAAACGTGTTTGGCAATGGAGTTGGTGGGGAGGACTATGTATCTCTTCTCGGCAGTGTCTTCTCTTGGTGTGTTGAAGATGTTTAATGTCCGTCGTCTACAGTCTCAGATGAAGTGACGAGGATAGTGGAGTTTAGAAAATACTTGTTCAATCATCGTGCATTCTTCTTCAAGAAACTCAGGTCGAGCCTTCAATCCAGTTCACACTTGAAGAAGAAGTCGACAACACTCTTCCTTTCCTTGATGTTCTGCTTTGCAAAGCTGACCACGAACTTCGTTTTAAAGTCTATCGAAAACCCACCAACCAAAACGATCTTCTCCACTTTTACTCTCACCACGACACCAAAACCAAACGTGGTGTAATTATAGAACATAAGAACATAAGAATGTAGGAACACTGCAGAAGGCCTACTGGCCCATACGAGGCAGGTCCTTATCAAAACGACATCTACCTAATGCTACTCAAGAAACAACTCCCGCACCCCCAACACCAATCAAACCCAGCCCCTCCTGCTCATATATTTGTCCAGTCTCTTCTTAAAGCTTCCCAAGGTCCTAGCCTCTATCACCCCACTGGGAAGACTGTTCCACGCATCTACAACTCTGTTAGAAAACCAGTACTTACCTATGTCCTTTCTAAATCTAAATTTATCCAACTTAAATCCATTATTCCTGGTTCTTACCTGGTTCGACACCCTCAGTACTTTATTAATGTCTCCCTTGTTTATGCCCGTCATCCACTTATACACTTCAATGATATCTCCCCTCATTCTACGCCTCTCCAGAGAGTGGAGATTTAAGGCTTTAAGTCTATCTTCATACGGGAGGTTCCTTACACAGTAAATCATTTTAGTCATTCTTCTCTGTATGTTCTCTAATGAGTCTATGTCCATCCTGTAGTAAGGGGACCAAAACTGAGCAGCATAATCTAAATGAGGCCTCACTAGTGATGTATAGAGCTGTAAAATAACTTTTGGACTTCTGTTACTTATACTTCTTGAGATAAATCCAAGTAATCTGTTGGCCTTGTTGCGCACACTGAGGCACTGCTGTCTTGGCTTTAGATTTCTGCTTACCATGACTCCCAAGTCTTTTTCACATTCTGTATGACCAAGCTCTACCTCACCTAGATTATAGCTTCGAGGGTTATTTTCATTACCAAGGGCAAGTACCTTACACTTATCCACATTAAACTTCATCTGCCATTTCTCAGACCAAGACATTAATTTGTTCAAATCGTCCTGGAGTTCATTGATATCCTCCTCAGAGTGAATTATACGGCCTATCTTTGTATCATCAGCAAACTTACTCATGTCACTAGTAATCCCTTCATCAAGGTCATTAATGTAAATTATGAACAAGAGAGGGCCTAAAACTGATCCTTGTGGAACGCCACTAGTGACTAATCCCCATTCAGATTTCACTCCATTAATGGTAACTCTCTGCTTTCTATTGGTAAGCCATGCCTCAATCCATGCTAGAACTTTACCTCCTATACCATGAGCTGCCACTTTTCTTAAGAGTCTATTGTGAGGTACTCTGTCGAAGGCTTTACTAAAATCCAAATAAACAATATCATATTCCTTATCACTGTCAACTGCCTCAAATGTTCTATTGAAGAACGTCAGTAAGTTTGTCAGGCAGGAACGACCTCTCGTGAATCCATGCTGAGATTCATTTATCAAGTTATGCTCTTCAAGGTGACTTCTGATAATGTCAGCTATAATTGATTCTAATAACTTGCCCACTATAGATGTCAGGCTTATTGGACGGTAATTTGAAGGAGTGGACTTATCCCCTGATTTGAATATAGGAACCACATTAGCCATCTTCCACATCTCTGGCACAACACTGGTAAGGATGGACGCATTGAATACACTCGTTAATGTGGAAAAAGACACTTATGTACAGTTCAGGACATTTATTAAAGGAAACGTTTCGCCACGAGTGGCTTCTTCAGTCCTAATACAGAGAAAACTAAGAAAACACACATATATATAGTGGTGGGAGTCAGGTGAGGTGAAGCGTGGGTAGAGGTGGTAATAGTAGTAATGGAACTAAGGAGGTGAGGTTAGAGAGGGACCTGCTGGCATCAAGTAACACCAGTTCCCAGGATGGGTAATATCCTCTTGCTTAGTAATTTTGAAATACTGTAACTACCGGATTTTTGCTTTATAGTGTTACTGACAGAAATTAGTGCAGCTTCAATGCATTTTCTCCGTCTTAAGTCGTCTTCTTTAATAACTAGTTTAGCTTCATTGAATTTCATGAGGTGTCCAACATCGTCTCTATGTTGAACACATGCGTTTTTGCGGTCATCATTTCTGCAAGCATTTTTGTGTTCTGCTATTCTAATGTCCAGAGTTCTGGCTGTTTCCCCTACATATACTTTGTCACACCCCCCACATGGAATAGTGTAGATTCCTGCACTTGTGCTAGAATCATGCTTGGGTTTTTGTATCAGGTTCCTAATAGTAGTTGAAGAGCTGGTAGATATTTTAGCCAGTTTTCTGTCAAACAATTTTGAAACATTAGTGGCAACGTTGCTGACCGGTAAAACGATGTAACTTGGAGGCTTTTCTTCAATTTGATAGGTGTTGGTCTTGCTGAGGATACGTGTTGCACGTTTCCTGCAGTCACGTATGAAGTGTAGGGGAAAGTGTAGTGAACTAAAAGAGTTGGTGATGTATGTACATTCTTCTTCGAGGAACTGCGGACTGGAAATTCTGTAGGCTCTCAGAAAGAAGCCAATAACTACCCCTCTTTTAGTTCTTGTGTCATGGTGAGAGAAGAAATGTAGAAGATCATTCTTGTAGGTAGGCTTCCGGTAGACTTTAAAAGAAAGTTTGCTTTCCCCTGTGCGTAAGAGAACGTCGAGAAAAGGTAACTGGTTGTCCTTCTCCTCCTCTAGAGTAAATTTAATAGTAGGTTCCAGATTGTTGATGGTGTTGAGGATGCCCTGTACGTCAAGATTTTTGGGTACAATGACCAAAATATCATCTACGTACCGCATCCAAGTAACTGAACGAGGGATGTTATTGAGGATCCTTCTTGATTCCAGGTCCTCCATATATAAATTGGCAAGAACTGCACTAAGGGGGGATCCCATGGCTAGTCCGAAGAGTTGTTTGTACTTCTTGTCCTCGAACCTAAAACAGTTATAACGAACACAAAGTTCGACAAGGCTCACAAAATCTTGGCGGGGTACAGGTAACTCTGTATCATCTTTAATCACCCTGCGAAGAAGATCAATGGCTTGATCAACTGGGACATTGGTGAATAAGGCAGTCACGTCAAAACTTGCAAGCTTCTTATCACTCATGTCGAGATCCCTGATACGGTTAAGGAGGTCACCCGAATGCTTTAGATGAGCCTGACTGATTGTACCCAGGAGCTTTGACAAATATTTCGCCAAAACTCCTGCTAGACTGTGAGGGGCGCTGCCGATACCAGATGTAATGGGTCTCATAGGCACATTTGGTTTGTGGGTCTTTGGTAAACCATAAAGTCTAGCTGACTTGGGGTTGGTAGGGATGAGGCGCAAGAGCTTTTTACCTTCTTCTGATTTCCTGAGTATACTGCGGGTCTTACTGAGAAAAGAATCTGTTTCTTTCCTCCATGCGTGTTCGGGGATGGAAACGTATGTGTTGGCGTCGTTCAATAAATCTTGCATCTTACTAACGTAGTCTGTACTGTTGAGGATGACCACTCCTCCTCCTTTGTCCGCTGTGGTGATGAGAATATCATTATTGGAACCTACTATTAAATTTACTCTAGAGGAGGAGAAGGACAACCAGTTACCTTTTCTCGACGTTCTCTTACGCACAGGGGAAAGCAAACTTTCTTTTAAAGTCTACCGGAAGCCTACCTACAAGAATGATCTTCTACATTTCTTCTCTCACCATGACACAAGAACTAAAAGAGGGGTAGTTATTGGCTTCTTTCTGAGAGCCTACAGAATTTCCAGTCCGCAGTTCCTCGAAGAAGAATGTACATACATCACCAACTCTTTTAGTTCACTACACTTTCCCCTACACTTCATACGTGACTGCAGGAAACGTGCAACACGTATCCTCAGCAAGACCAACACCTATCAAATTGAAGAAAAGCCTCCAAGTTACATCGTTTTACCGGTCAGCAACGTTGCCACTAATGTTTCAAAATTGTTTGACAGAAAACTGGCTAAAATATCTACCAGCTCTTCAACTACTATTAGGAACCTGATACAAAAACCCAAGCATGATTCTAGCACAAGTGCAGGAATCTACACTATTCCATGTGGGGGGTGTGACAAAGTATATAAGAACATAAGAACGAAGGAACACTGCAGAAGGCCTACTGGCCCATGCGAGGCAGGTCCAAGTCTCCTACCGGCTTAAGCCAATGCACCCAACCTAGTCAGGTCAGGTCACATTGACTTAAGGGAGGAACACGGCAACCGACCTGGTAGCACAAGCTATGAGGTCCAACTCACACCCACCCACATCCACTCATGTATTTATCCAACCTATTTTTAAAGCTACACAACGTTCTGGCCTCTATAACTGTACTCGGGAGTTTGTTCCACTCATCCACAACTCTATTACCAAACCAGTACTTTCCTATATCCTTCCTGAATCTGAATTTTTCCAAATTAAAACCATTGCTGCGAGTCCTGTCTAGGCTAGATATTTTGAGCACACTATTTACATCCCCTTTATTTATTCCTGTCTTCCATTTATACACCTCAATCATATCCCCCCTAATTCTACGTCTTTCTAGAGAGTGCAGATTCAGGGCCCTTAGTCTATCCTCATAGGGAAGGTTTCTGATACATGGGATCAACTTTGTCATCCTCCTTTGTACATTTTCCAGAGAATTTATATCCATTCTGTAATACGGTGACCAAAACTGTGCAGCATAATCTAAATGAGGCCTAACCAAGGATGTATAGAGTTGAAGAACAACCTGAGGACTCCTATTATTTATGCTTCTTGATATGAAGCCAAGGATTCTATTAGCTTTATTGCGAACACTTATGCACTGTTGTCTTGGTTTCAGATTACTGCTAACCAGAACTCCTAAATCTTTTTCGCAATCCGTAATATTAAGATCTACATTATTTAGTTTATATGTGGCATGGTTATTGTCCTGTCCAACATTTAGAACTTTGCATTTGTCTATATTAAACTGCATCTGCCACTTCTCCGACCACTGCATCAGTCTATTCAAATCTTCCTGGAGTGCTCGAATGTCCTCGTCAGAATGAATTCGACGGCCTATTTTGGTGTCATCGGCAAACTTGCCGATGTCGCTCTTTATGCCCTCATCTATGTCGTTTATGTAGATTGTGAAAAGCAGGGGGCCCAACACTGACCCCTGTGGAACACTGCTCATGACGCTTCCCCACTCTGATTTCTCCCCATTTATGCAAACTCTCTGCTGCCTATTTGTCAACCATGCCTCTATCCAGGAAAAAATTTCTCCTCCTATTCCATGTGCTTTAATTTTCCTCAATAGTCTCTGATGTGGGACCCTGTCAAAAGCCTTACTGAAGTCCATATACACAATATCATATTCATTACCATGATCTACCTCCTCAAATACCTTAGTGAAAAAAGTTAATAAATTCGTAAGGCAGGAACGCCCCTTTGTAAAACCATGCTGAGATTCATTGATTAATTTATGCTTTTCAAGGTGGCTACGAACTGCCTCGGCAATTATTGATTCCATAAATTTTCCCACTATGGAGGTTAGGCTTATTGGTCTATAGTTCGAAGCTAAGGACCTGTCACCTGTTTTGAAAATAGGTATCACATTTGCCATTTTCCACTTATCTGGCACCATGCCAGTTTGTAGTGATATGTTGAAAAGATTAGCCAAAGGTGTGCTAAGCTCCTCTTTACATTCCTTTAGAACCCTTGCATACAGTTCATCAGGGCCTGGGGATTTGTTAGGTTTTAATTTATCTATTTGCCTAAGGACCATGTCACTTGTGACCCTAATCGTGCACAGTTTATTATTGTCCTGTTCTACATAATTTATCATTACTGGAATATCGCTGGTATCCTCCTGTGTAAAAACTGAGAGGAAGTATGTGTTAAAAATTCTACACATTTCCTTATCACTGTCAGTGAGCTGACCCGAGGAACTTTTGAGTGGGCCTATCTTGTCCCTGATCTTACTTCTGTATACCTGAAAGAATCCTTTTGGGTTAGTCTTCGATTCTCTTGCAACTTTAACCTCATAATCTCTTTTTGCTTTTCTAATTCCCTTTTTTATTTCTCTCTAACTGAATATATCGATTTCTTAATTGCCCCTCTCCTCTTTTGATTTGCCTATATATGCCTCTCTTTTGACCAATCAGATATATTAATCTATTGTTCATCCATTTAGGATCATTTTTGTTTGATCTGATTTCCCTATATGGAACATAATTTGACTGAGCAGCTAGAACTATGCCCTGGAAAGCATCATATCGGCAACCATCACCACTTACCTGACCCTTAGTCAGGTCATTCCAGTTCAGCCCACCTAAGCAATTTTTCAGTCCTATGAAATCAGCCAAGCGAAAGTCAGGGACGGAGACTTGATTGCCATATATGTAGGGGAAACAGCCAGAACTCTGGACATTAGAATAGCAGAACACAAAAATGCTTGCAGAAATGATGACCGCAAAAACGCATGTGTTCAACATAGAGACGATGTTGGACACCTCATGAAATTCAATGAAGCTAAACTAGTTATTAAAGAAGACGACTTAAGACGGAGAAAATGCATTGAAGCTGCACTAATTTCTGTCAGTAACACTATAAAGCAAAAATCCGGTAGTTACAGTATTTCAAAATTACTAAGCAAGAGGATATTACCCATCCTGGGAACTGGTGTTACTTGATGCCAGCAGGTCCCTCTCTAACCTCACCTCCTTAGTTCCATTACTACTATTACCACCTCTACCCACGCTTCACCTCACCTGACTCCCACCACTATATATATGTGTGTTTTCTTAGTTTTCTCTGTATTAGGACTGAAGAAGCCACTCGTGGCGAAACGTTTCCTTTAATAAATGTCCTGAACTGTACATAAGTGTCTTTTTCCACATCTTGTCGGTATCACCATACCATTTCCTCACACTCGTTAATGGCTGACTAAGCTCCATCTTGCATTCCTTAAGTACCCTTGAAAACAACTCATCGGGTCCCGGGGACTTATTTTGTTTCAGTTTGTCTATCTGTTTAATAACCATGTCCCTCGTGACAGTAATATTAGTTAACTTAAATTCATCAGGAACTAAATAATTGTTAATTACTGGAATCTCATTTACATCTTCCTGTGTAAAAACTGACAAAAAATAGTCATTAAATAAGGAACACATTTCCAGTTCATTATCCGTCAGCTGTCCATTCCCAGATTTCAGAGGTCCTACTTTTTCCTTCACCTTCGTCCTATACACTTGAAAGAACCCCTTTGGATTAGTCTTTGATTCATTAGCAACTCTAATTTCATAGTCACGTTTAGCCTTTCTAATCGCCTTTTTTACTTCTCTTTTAAGCTGAACATATTGGTCAGTAAGGTTAACCTCTCCTCTTCTGATGCGCCTATAAATTCCCCTTTTCTCCCCTAATAGATGCTTTAGCCTCCTGTTAACCCATTTGGGATCGTTATTATTAGACCTAATTTCTCTCTGGGGAATGTATATACTCTGGGCACTGTGTACATTATTAAGAAAACAATCATAAAAGCAGATCCCTTCATATTCATAAGTATGATTATCGTCAATAAAATCATTAGCTAGATAACCCCAATCAAGATTAGACAGATGTTCCCTAAGTCCATTATAATCGGCAGAACGAAAATCGGGGATTTTTACTGTATTATCATTATTCTTGCATTCCCAATTAATGCTAAAGGTGATGGATTTGTGATCACTTGCGCCAAGCTCTTCAGTGATCTCCAGATTATTCACGAGTGTTTCCTTATTTGACAAGACTAGGTCTAGCAAATTATTACCCCTGGTAGGTTCAGTTACACTCTGTTTCAGAAAACAGTCCTGAACTGTTTCCATGAAGTCACTGGACTCTAGATTACCTGTCAAAGAATTCCAGTCAATTTGGCTAAAGTTAAAGTCCCCTACTATGACTACGTTACTGTGTCCAGAAGCCCTAACAATTTCGTCCCAAAGAAGTCTCCCTCTATCGTGATCCAAGCCTGGAGGTCGGTATATTACACCTAGAATTAGTTTTTCTTGACCCTCCACGAACTCTACCCAAACAGACTCTGTTACTGCTCCATCTATTTTTATACCTTTTTTTATGCAACAATTAATATTTTCTCGAACATACAATGCAACTCCTCCCCCCTTCCCATTACATCTATCCACATTGAATAACTTAAATCCCTGAATATTACACTCAGCAGTCATATCCCGACTCTTTAAATCATACCACGTTTCAGTTAATGCAATGATATCAAAGTTCCCAGCATATGCTACCAAACGTAGTTCATTAATTTTATTTCTTGCACTTCGACTGTTAGCATAAAATACCATCATATGTTTTTTCTTCTGCACATTTTTCCTATTCATCTTTGTTTTTACACAATTTCTGAAATTATCATTACCCAGAGTTACTCCATGACAGTTACTATTAAGATTCTTAATATCAGAGCATAAGTCAATATATCCATATTCATTATTAATCATTTCAAAACCCATACCTCTAACTAATCCTAGTTTAAAGTCCTAACAACCCCCTCAACTGAGTTAGCAAGAAAACCCACACCTGCCCTGGATAAGTGAACCCCATCCCTGGCATACATGTCATTTCGGCCATAGAAGTTGTCCCAGTTGTCAATGAATGGTACTGCATTATCCTTACAGTGTTTATCCAGCCAACAATTAATACCAATTGCTCTGGACAACCATTCATTACCAACACCTCTTCTTGGCAAAATGCCACATATAACAGGGCGCCCCCCCTTCTTCCTAATCATGTCTATAGCTGTCCTGAACTTTCTAACTAAATCCTCACTTCTACGCTTGCCTACATCATTGCCTCCAGCACTGAGGCAAATAATAGGATTGATCCCATTACCGTTCATGATGTTGTCAAGCCGGCTAACAATGTCCTCTATCCCAGCCCCAGGAAAGCATACCCTTTGTCTCCTACTCCTGTCCTTCAAGCAGAATGCCCTATCCATGTATCTAACCTGGCTATCCCCAACAACAACAATATTCTTACCTTCCTTGTTGTCGTTTGCCGTGACAATCCCAGTAGTAGACTCACATTCGTCGGGTAGCACCGAGAATGCGTTGGAGGTTTCCACGGGAGTTTCCACAGCAGTCTCTTTCTTCTTCATCGTTTCTGGCTTTCCATTCGTCTTCTTGATCGTCAACTTCGTCGTACCCTGCTGTCCAACCACTGACCACGATCCCTTCTTGACCTGAGGACTCGAAACAGGAGGACTACTACGAATCCTCTTGTTTTCCTCGGTCAATCGCCGTATCTCCATCTTCGCTGCCCTCAATTCTTCCTTAAGTTGCTGGTAAAGTTGCTCGATGGAGGGCATCTTGGTTCAGTCCACGGGGGCAAACAAGACACTTCTTCACAGAGTTAAGTACAGGTCAGCACTCAAAGTACAGGTCACCACTCAAGAGCACACAAACAGGTCTTCACTGAGCTAAGTACACGTCACCGCTTCTTCCTGCGTGCACTCAGAATCTGCAGCAACGAGTTCCTTGAGGAAGAATGCACGATGATTGAACAAGTATTTTCTAAACTCCACTATCCTCGTCACTTCATCAGAGACTGCAGACGACGGGCATTAAACATCTTCAACACACCCAGAGAAGACACTGCCGAGAAGAGATACATAGTCCTCCCCACCAACTCCATTGCCAAACACGTTTCCAACATCTTTTCCAATACTTCATTTCAAGTATCTACCTCCACAACCACGACCATCAAGGACATTACCAGTGATAGACAGGACAAGCTTCCACCCTCTGCAGGGGTATACATAATCCCTTGTAATGACTACAATAAGTTATACGTGGGCGAAACATCAAAGGACCTCCAAACACGTATTTCAGAACACCAATACGCAAGCAGGTCTGACGACACAAGGAATGCCTGCGTACAACACCGTAATTCACACTACCACTTGATAAACTACAGAAACTCAAGACTTATCGCCACAGAAGACAACACTCAATACCGAAGAATCCTGGAATCATCACTTATTTCTATATCCGACAACTTCAACCAGAATAGTGGCTTCTATAACATAGCTGAACCACTTGCCAAGAAACTTCTTCATCGCTATCCCACATAAGAACACTGTAGAAGGTCTGCTCACAAACTCATCCAATCTCCTTTCCAAGCTACCCAAGTTTTTAGACTCTATAACCCCACTCGGTACATCATCAGATGCAGCATTCTCCACCTGACCTCAGCATTCTGAACCGGACTATAAGTACTCGCGTTCCTTCCACCCCAGGTAGTTCTGTTTGTGACTTGAAAAAGCCCACTGTGTGGGCGAAACGTAGTCAATAAAGGATCACATTATACTGCATATGTGTTTATATTTCCAACTATAGAAAGGTAATGGAAGGTCAGCTATCCTGTATGTGTGGACCTTCACAGCACCAGTTATGCCGAGTTCCTTGGTAAGCTGGATCTTCAGATAATTAAACTTAGTTAGATCGTCAATATCTGTCCGACTGTCAGAGAGAGATTGCAATGTTTTAAACTCTCTTAAATCACATGATGGCAGCGTTAGTCAGGGCAGGTATAGCAAAAGAAAATGCATGACCTGATTTTATTTCAGTCTATTTCAATACTTGAGACAACATTAGTGTATCATACTCTGTGATTAACATTCATATTCCTTACAATATTCGTCTCCTGTTGATAACAGCACACATTAGCAATTGTGTATCTTCCAAAACCAGCAAGGAATGTGCTTGAAATCTGCACACATCGACGTATGTGCGCCTGACATCCCACACAAACATTGTGTGTGACAAAGACACACACATATGAGTTCATGTGTTGCTAACTTGTAGATGAGTAAAACAAAATACGAAGGAGTATTAGTGAAGCGAAAATTTAATATTACACACATTTAATAAGTAAATAAGTAGGAATGATTGGTTAGAAGAAGGACTAACATCGTACTGATGTTCTCCTATATTAATATACTTTAATCAGATCGCACAACAAGCTTGAATCCTTTCAAAGAATGGACCGAAACACATTGAAGAAAAAGAGTATTTAAACAGTCCACTGCTGCTAGTTCAAGGTACTGGAACTTCACTTCTCTTCCTCGGGTTAAATTTGTTTAATCCTCAGTCGTGCCTAGCATTCTTATTACACTATATGACTTAGGCGTTTAACGCTTCCATGCAAACTTAATAACAATCCACTATCGTCGGACAGGAGAACAAGAGACATGTATCCTTATTTTTAAGAAGCGTTTAGAAGCTTGAATAACCCGTTTTATCATGATATATTTACGTTTTGAAGTAATGTACTGATGACCCCCAGGCAGGCCTTGGTTAAATACCTAAAAATTTCATGGCGTGAATCAACCAGTGACTGAGATCCTCATCAGAAGAAAAAACAAATCCATTTCTCATTACGAATCAAAATCACGACCACTATAACTGCATCCTTCTGATCGGATCTGAGGTGACGAAGGTACCTAGAAGAAATCTGGTAGACCCTACGGATTAGCACTTACTGAAGCACTGAAGTGTTCATCCTCATAAAAGCTTAGCAGCATCGGGAAATATAAACAATTCATGGTTTCCCCGAGATTTATGAAACTGAATGGCTTTCTTGGCCATAAAACTGCATATATCTTTTCAAGCAAAATGAGAATCTGAAGATTTAAGTTCACCAGTAAGAAAGTTCATATTTATGCAATCACTAAATAACCTTACAATTTTCCATGGTAAATGGAGAGAGAGAGAGAGAGAGAGAGAGAGAGAGAGAGAGAGAGAGAGAGAGATAGTGCAACAAATACAGACATCCCCCTTCAGATTTCCTGCATGACATTATGTTAGTCGTTATGTCATTGTATCATAATAATGAACACGACAGAGAGACTCGGAAAGATGAATGACCCAGTTATCAGTCATCATAAGGTCTATGATACTTGTACGCTGCGAATCTCAAACATGCGCTTGTCTTTCTTCTGTAATGACAACCACAGCACCGTAACGACACTAGATTAAAAAATACAAACGAAAATGGATGTGGGCCAGAAGTTCTGTTTTCGGACCTATCATATTAGAAACCTGGCAGCACAATGGAAAGTGCTGGACCTGCCATGGCTGCACATTCAGCTATATAGATCAATTAAAATTCAGTAAAATAAACACTTCTTCCCGATTCGATACAATTCCAATCGTTGTTGCTAGACTGAGTAAGATACAATATTCAGGCCTGTGGCTAATCTACGTTGTAAGCCTGATACAATGACAAAATTTGAACTTCAGTAAGTTCACACCACCTAGACTGTGAGCCTGATATAATAACCTGCATGAGCTTCAGTGAGCTCATACCACCTAGACTGTGAGCCTGATATAATAACCTGACAAGAGCTTCAGTAACCTCACACCACCTAGACTGAGCCCCTCACAGTAATCAGTCTTGCGACTCAAACTCTGGCATATAAGGTGCACAACAGAAATATCATTACGGTAAATCATGGGCTAATGACCCTCTTAATTTACGCTAAATCATAACCCAAAGCCTACCCTTGACCCTGACCTTGAGCATATAAGACACAGGGTGATTTTCCAAGATTTTCTGAGGGGACAAAAAGGCGCGTCTTATATGCCGTAAAATACTGTAATAATCTTGCTGCTTGCAACCACTTAAGCAAACATTACCCTCCCATTTCTGGTGATGGGCTCTTGATCATATAATTCAGAACTACCACGCTCTTTCATTTATGAAAACTAATTAACTTCTGTTGCTCAGGTGCTGCTATGATCCGTCATGGGTTTAACGTTTACTCATGTAAATATTAAATATACCCTGTTTTAGTAAATTATTTACTGGCGGTAAGCTGAATCAATGTACTGACTTACATACATTGCTTAAAGCGTTCATGATGCACACTAATACGTAATAAAACGAACGTTGGAATAAGAGTTGGAAGTGACTGTCCACGTCATCACAACCTATAACAGGAACCAACTGAGAATATAAACTATTAGCAAATAATAATCCATCACTACAACATTTTCTTCTTAATTATTAGCAGTCGTAGAAAATTATCATCAACGGTTACTTGTGAGTGATGAACGATCATTTGAAGCAAACTAGAATATGTAAATACCTAGTTGACAACCATCTATGAGAAACTACCCATGATTACTCCAAAAAAATGAGTATTTCAACCATGAAATAGCAACACACCATCTTGTGTACATTATCAATTAAAGTATATTGTACCAGAAACCCAAAATTTTATTAAATATCGGAATGAAAGCAAGAGTAAAATCATTTTTTTAAACCTCTTACTTAAAAAGAAAAAAAAACTGCTAAAACAAACATTAAAATATCAATATGTAAAGTCTGGAACTCTTTGCAAAAACATTAACTTATGACAATATACTTACCAATTAAAAATATCGTTGATGCTTTTCTGTATCTGATTACTGATAAAAAGAATAAACAAGCTTTTGTTTATGCAGTCACAAATATTAATACAGTCATTATACAATGGTGTATAAATAACAAAAATATGTGGAAAATCACTATTAGTGTGAATGTCAACAAACTATATCCAAATCATGCATTAATTTCTACAAAAATGTGGTCATAACACGATTATTTTAGAGGAAGATCCGTCTTTTCTAGAGTAAAATATAACATGAATAATGATTTCTGAGAAGAAAATAATAATACTTACCTATTTTGGAGACAGATCACCTTGATATAAATTTGAAATGTTTCTACGCATGCCAGCAAAACACACTCGCACATCGAAAAACTTTAACATACATCTTTTCTATGTGAGTGTATATACAATATATATATATATATATATATATATATATATATATATATATATATATATATATATATATATATATATATATATATATATATATATATATATATATAGATTAATACACACACATACATACTCACACACGTTGGTGCATCAAGGTGTAATGAACACTGATGAATGGGAGACAGAAATCCACAGGGAGTTAAAATGAACAAGATTGGTTGTCTGTATATTTTAACCTTCGACGGAGGTCGTCTTCAGCAGATATAAAAGAATGAGGAGAGAGGAGGTTCCTTGCAATATCTAAGATAGTTATCAAATAGGTGAGCAAAACATCGTATTGTGGGGCAATTATTGTGCTTTATAGCTGAAGACACTACAAGATGTAATTGGAAAAGCTGAATGAAAATTCCAATTACTGCTTTTGATAGTTTTAGCATCAGTAACTCGTCGGTATTCCCTGCTTCATCTAGTGTTTACATAATATGCTTTGATGACATCTCAGGGTAGAGGTTCATTAATTGGGGACTTGATGATACCTGTTTTATTATTATTTGAAGCGATCTTAGGATCGACTCTCCTTCCTTTGGCATGTATGATTGTGAGGGTGTGAGCTGTGGTTGTATGAGAACCTAACTAAACTAGGTGCTGGAATAGGTTTATTATTGTTTTTAGCGCAAATGTGTGAATATATTTATCTGTGGCTGTATGAACCATTCTGCATAGCCAAGTTTGGGGACATGGCTATGCAGATTGGACCAAGAGTTTGAGTGCGCATATCATCAAAGCTCTTAGAAAAAGAGTGGAAACTGTGCTACTCTTTTATTTTTGAGTTGTGTCTAAATAAAATGGATTGAATTGTTGGTGTACGTGGGTTTTGTGTATAAAGTAACTTCCAAGTGTTGTTCATTGTTGATACGTATGACACTGAGGAAAGGTAATTTGATGGGAGAGAGTAAAATACGTATTTTCCCAGATTAACTAAATCATCTACTTTCGAAATCATATTATAACTGATGGTTTGATTTCGGAATTAAGTTCGATTCAAAATGTGCAATGGATAAATAAAACAACAATGGTGAGAACTGGCTGCCCATGATGCAAACATTCTTTTGTTTGAGGAATTCTCTTATAACAGAGAAGATATTGTTGTAGACAAAGTATACAATCCACAATAACTGTCTGCATCTCATTTTCAAATATATTTTCATGGGTCGCGAACTCGTAATAACACTATTTCAAACAAACCATGGTATGGATGGGGTTTGAAACCATGACGAGTGACTCGTACAACTCCAGGCCAGTGCGTAAGCCACTTGGCCAGCTGGCCGAGTGGCTTACACACTGGCCTGGAGTTCTATGACTCATTCGCCGTGGGTTCAAGTCCCACCCGTACAGTGGTTTGTTTTCATAGAGATGCTGATTGTTGGCCAAGAATTATATTACATGACAAATCAATTTCCTGGCGAACCAGAAGTCAACATCAAAACTCAAAATTTCAAAAGGAAAGTTCAAACCAGATGAAATAAAAGATAAAGAACATTCCAGTACATTTACAGACATTTTCACAACCACGCGTCATTAACTAAGGACAGTCTACCCGGAGAAGCTGTCAAATCACCTTCAGAACCTAAAAAGGTCCACTCATCTACCTGCAAGGAACCTCCAACTAATCCTATTTACTTGTTTTCTCAACCATCTTTCGTACATCAAAAATAAGGTGGAAATATACAAAAACAATTCATCCTTGTTTTTGTCGCCATATGGATTTCTCATATATATATATATATATATATATATATATATATATATATATATATATATATATATATATATATATATATATATATATATATATATATATATATATATGAAATGTGATCTTAGAGATGCATATGTGATTAATAAAAAGTGGAAAATGACTAGTAAGATACACTGGTGAATATTTAATTAAGTGAGCATGAGAATAACAGGACCAAGACAAGAAGAGGAACATTCCCACTACAAGCTTGCACAGACATCAGCGATACGTCTCCCCAAAATACAAGCCCCAACTAAAATTTTGGTGTCAGTGGTAACAGTCTAAAAGCAGCCCTTAAAGATGACTACCAAGACCTAGTAGAACAAATGGCCAATCACAGGCCTGGATTACTTACCCCCCCACGCTCCCTCCAGCCTCAGCAGCCAATCACCGGTTTGCATTACTCACCAAGATCGCCTGGCAGAAGAACAAGCCAATCAGGGACCTACTGCACTCGCCTACATATTCTACGGTTAGAATTAGCCAATCAGGTGCCTAGATATATTCAACAACGGGAGTGCCCAGGCGGGAAAGACGCCAATAAACGGCTCCCCAACAAAAAAAAATATATTCACCGAAATATCCAGCGATAAAAAGGGCAAATCAGGGACTCTGTGAGACCCAGTGAGATGCCCAGCGGACAAAAACAAGACAAATTAGCCAATCAAGGGCCAACTTTACTCAACAAGCCCCTAGCAGCAGAAACAACCAATGAGCGACCACGATGACTGAGCATGGAGCGGCCAGTCAGCGCCCAGTGTTACTACTCACCGCGATGGCTTCAGCGTGGGTCACCGTGGAGAAGTTAGTGTTGTTGGCGGCTAGGATGAGATCCCCGGGACGAAGACCAGCCCTCCACGCAGGCCCTTCCTCCTCCACCCGTGACACGTACACTCCAATACCTGGAAGAACAATACACTCAAATGGTCTCTACTGCTTGATCTGACATCCTTGTACACAATAATACCAGTAATAACAACCACGTACACTTTCATACCTATACTAACACTGGTGAACCTTCTAATACTCTGACAACAATCATGTATTCACTAATATATGAAGGGCATAAACAAGGGAGACATTAATAAAGTACTGAGGGTGTCGAACCAGGTAAGAACCAGGAATAATGGATTTAAGTTGGATAAATTTAGATTTAGAAAGGACATAGGTAAGTACTGGTTTTCTAACAGAGTTGTAGATGCGTGGAACAGTCTTCCCAGTGGGGTGATAGAGGCTAGGACCTTGGGTAGCTTTAAGAAGAGACTGGACAAATATATGAGTGGGAGTGGCTGGGTTTGATTGGTGTCAAGGGGTACGGGAGTTATTTCTTGAGTAACTTTAGGTAGATGTCGTTTTGATAAGGACCTGCCTCGTATGGGCCAGTAGGCCTTCTGCAGTGTTCCTACATTCTTATGTTCTTATGTTCTTATAAAAAAAGAGTGTGTATCAATAGTAGAAAATTCAGGCAAGTACTTTACTAAGACAACATGCTATTTATTTATGAAATGTTTCATCCACCATGGGCTCTGTCAAATTATATACCTAAATAGAATTCTACAAGTGGTGTAATGCTACCTTCCTTGGACGACGCCAAGGAAGGTAAAAAAATTGTTGTTATTGGGGATAGCCAGATTAGGTACATGGATAGGGCATTCTGTTTGAAGGATAGGAGTAGGAGGCAGAGAGTATGTTTTCCTGGGGCTGGGATGAAGGATATTGTTAGCCGTCTGGATGACATCATGAGAGGTAATGGGAGCAATCCTATTATCTGTCTCAGTGCTGGAGGCAACGATGTTGGCAGACGTAGGAGTGAGGACCTGATTAGCAGGTATAGGTCAGCAATAGAGATAATTAGGAAGAAGGGTGGGAAACCTGTCATATGTGGCATTTTGCCAAGGAGAGGAGTTGGAAATGAATGGTTGTCCAGAGCAATTGGTGTCAATTGCTGGCTGGACAAATACTGTAAGGAAAATGCGGTAACATTCATTGACAACTGGGACCTCTTCTATGGCAGAAATGACATGTATGCCAGGGATGGGGTTCACTTGTCTAGGTGTGGGGTGGGAGCACTGGCCAACGCAGTGGAGGGAGCTGTTAGGTCTTTAAACTAGGAATAGTTAGTGGTATGGGTTTTGGCGGGAAAACTGTGAAGTCGCAGGGTAGTAACATGAGTACTAGGAGAACTAATAATGGGCGGAATGAGGAGGATATTGGAAAGCCAGTGGCACTAATTGACAATGACAGTAATAGGTTTAGTGAAATAACAGAAAGGAGCAGGAAGGGTAAAGAGATAGGAGGGTCATTAAATATTTATTACACAAATAGTCGCAGTGCTAGAAATAAGATGGACGAGTTGAGACTAGTTGCTAGTGCAGGTAACATAGATGTATTTGCCATTACTGAGACGTGGTTTAATTCAAAAAGTCGGGACATGCCTGCAGAATGTCACATTCAGGGTTTTAAATTGTTCCAAGTAGATAGAAGTATCGGGAAGGGGGGTGGGGTGGCACTGTATGTCCGAGATCGTTTGAACTGTTGCATAAAAATGGGTATTAAGTCTGAAGTAACACATACAGAGTCTGTTTGGATAGAATTTTCAGAGGGACATGAAAAATTAATTTTAGGTGTGATATACCGTCCCCCAAATTTAGATAGGGACCAGGGGAGACTACTATGGGAGGAAATTGTTAGGGCCACAAGGCACGATAATGTAGTAATTCTAGGAGACTTTAACTTTAGTCATATTGATTGGAATTTCTTGACTGGGAATTTAGAATCATACGATTTCTTAGAAGTAGTTCAGGATTGTTTTTTGAAGCAGTTTGTGACAGAACCTACAAGGGGTAATAACCTGCTTGACTTAGTTCTGGCAAACAATGAATCCCTTGTTAATAATTTAGAAGTTTCAGAGGAACTGGGTGCTAGCGACCACAAATCAATTACATGTAGAATTGAATGGAAGTATGATAGTAGGGATAACTCAGTAACAGTCCCAGATTTTCGCTTAGCAGATTACGATGGGCTTAGAGAACACTTATCATCTGTTGACTGGGGTAACGAAGAGAGCTATCAATATGACAGTTTTCTGAACACAATACATGCTGCTCAAAGAACGTTTATCCCTTATAAGGAAATTAGATCAAATAGAAATGACCCAAAATGGATGAATAATAGGCTGAAATATCTACTAGGGCATAAGAAAGGAATTTATAGGCGTATCAAAAGAGGCGAGGGTCATCTTATGAATCAGTATATTGACATTAAGAGGGACATTAAAAAGGGGATAAGAAAAGCTAAAAGGGACTATGAAATTAAAGTTGCTAGGGATTCTAAAACTAACCCAAAAAGTTTTTTCCAGGTCTATAGAACAAAAGTCAGAGATAAGATAGGTCCCCTTAAAAATAACTATGGGCATCTTACTGACAAAGAGAATGAAATGTGCTCGATTTTAAATAATTATTTTCTCTCGGTTTTTACACAGGAAGACACTAATAATATTCCGGTAATTAATTTTTATAGTGGATCAGAAGAAGATAAATTATATAACATCACAGTCACTAGTGAAATGGTTGTGAAGCAGATAGACAGACTGAAGCAAAATAAGTCACCGGGTCCTGATGAGGTTTTTTCAAGGGTTCTAAAGGAATGCAAAATGGAAGTCTGTGAACCATTAACTAATATTTTTAATTTATCTATTCAAACAGGTGCAGTGTCTGATATGTGGAAGATGGCTAATGTAATTCCTATTTTTAAAACAGGGGACAAGTCGTTACCGTCAAATTACCGCCCAATAAGCCTGACCTCAATTGTAGGCAAATTACTAGAGTCAATTATAGCTGAGATTATAAGAAGCCATCTCGATAAGCATAGCTTGATTAATGATACTCAGCATGGATTCACAAGAGGCCGGTCTTGTCTAACTAATTTATTAACTTTCTTCAGTAAAGCTTTTGAGGCTGTTGACCACGATAAAGAATTTGATATTATTTACTTAGATTTTAGTAAGGCATTTGATAGAGTTCCGCACCAAAGACTGTTGAAGAAAGTAGCAGCTCATGGCATTGGGGGAAGGGTGCTCTCGTGGATCGAATCATGGCTCACAGACAGGAAGCAAAGAGTGTCCATAAATGGGGTTAAATCCGAGTGGGGATCAGTAACAAGTGGCGTTCCACAGGGATCAGTCTTGGGCCCGTTGTTGTTTATAATATATATCAATGATCTTGATGAAGGAATTACTAGTGATATGAGCAAATTCGCCGATGACACGAAGATAGGTAGGATAATTGATTCAAACGTAGATGTTAGGGAACTTCAGGAGGATTTAGACAAACTCTACTCTTGGTCAGAAAAGTGGCAGATGCAGTTCAATGTAGATAAATGCAAGGTTCTGAAGCTCGGGAGTGTCCATAACCCTAGCACTTATAAGTTAAATAATGTAGAACTTAACCATACAGATTGCGAAAAGGACTTGGGGGTTATGGTAAGCAGCAACCTTAAACCAAGACAGCAATGCCTAAGCGTACGTAATAAGGCAAATAGATTACTGGGATTTATATCAAGAAGTGTAAGCAACAGAAGTCCAGAGGTCATACTGCAGCTTTATACATCATTAGTAAGGCCTCACCTAGATTATGCAGCTCAGTTCTGGTCTCCATATTACAGAATGGACATAAATTCGTTAGAAAACATTCAGCGTAGGATGACTAAATTAATACATAGCATTAGAAATCTTCCTTATGAAGAAAGATTGAAGACTCTTAAGTTACATTCACTTGTTAGACGAAGAATGAGGGGAGACCTGATCGAAGTGTATAAGTGGAAGATAGGTATTAATAAAGGGGATATTAACAAGGTCTTGAGGATATCTCTCCAAGAGAGAACCCGCAGTAATGGATTTAAATTAGATAAGTTTAGATTTAGAAAGGACATAGGAAAGTATTGGTTTGGAAATAGGGTAGTAGATGAGTGGAACAGTCTACCTAGTTGGGTTATTGAGGCTAGGACTTTGGGTAGTTTCAAATTTAGGTTGGATAAATACATGAGTGGGATGGGTTGGATTTGAGTGGGACTTGCACATCAGAGCTTATTTCTTGGGTAGCATTGAAAATTGGGTAGGTCAAATGTTTGTTAGTGGGATGAATTGTAAAGGACCTGCCTAGTATGGGCCAACAGGCCTGCTGCAGTGTTCCTCCTTTCTTATGTTCTTATGTTCTTATAGAAGGTACTTAGTTCTCTATCTGACATCTTAGACCACTCAGCTACAGAGGCCTCAAAACGGTAGGTAGCCTGGTTACAGGCTGTTTTTCTTCCCATCGCTGGGCACACCAGTGAGTCTTAGGCATGATTTCGAGTTTCATTTTTGACAGTATACAAGACTGCATTCTGTTATTCCAGCTTCACATTGTTCGAGACTATGGAGCAGAACTCTTCTCCAGGACTGACCACCTCAGAACTACGTCTTCGAGGGTGATGCACTGATTACCCTGTCTTTACTTCTTCATTGATCCTGCTGCTTCCTCCGTATTCGACTGAGTAAAGATATTTAACTGTTGAACATGCATTGTATTCATCAACGTGTCGGTAATGCATACATTTAGCATTACCAACATCATCAACCACAAACTATACAATAATAACCCCTACCACACATCATACAATACCTGCGAATACCGCCACACACTATACAATACAAACAACATCAACCATACTATACAATACCAGAAACCACTACCACGGACAATACCAGAAACCACCACCACACTAAATACTAGCAGCCACCCCCACTCACTTATAATACTAGCAACAACCCCCCACCCCCCCACATATTATAAAAAACAGTAACCACTCCCACACACTATATAATTCTAGAATCCACCAACACACACTCTGCAATACCAGAAAACACAGCCTCACACAATACAATGCCAGCTACCTACACACAGTCCACTGTGTGGTCGAAACGTTGAAAATAATTTTCTTTACTACATTTGAGTCCCCGTTTCTATCTTAACGGTATATTATACCATATATCTGCACACAGTAAGCAGTACCAACGACACCACCACCACCACTGCACACTATACAATGCCTACAACCACCACTGCACATTATACAATATCAACAACCACCACTGCACACTATACAATACCAACAACTACCACTGCACACTGTACAATACCAACAACCACCACTGCACACTATACAATAACAACCACATCTGCACACTATACAATACCAACAACCACCACTGCACACTATACAATACCAACAACCACCACTGCACACTATACAATACCAACAACCACCACTGCACACTATACAATACCAACAACCACCACTGCACACTATACAATACCAGCAACCACCACTGCACACTATACAATACTAACAACCACTACTGCACACTATACAATACTAACCACCACTGCACGCTATACAATACCAACAACCACCACTGCACGCTATACAATACCAACAACCACCACTGCACACTATACAATACCAACCACCACTGCACACTATACAATACTAACCACCACTGCACACTATACAATACCAACAACCACCACTGCACGCTATACAATACCAACAACCACCACTGCACGCTATACAATACCAACAACCACCACTGCACGCTATACAATACCAACAACCACCACTGCACACTATACAATACCAACCACCACTGCACACTATACAATACTAACCACCACTGCACACTATACAATACCAACAACCACCACTGCACACTATACAATACCAACCACCACTGCACACTATACAATAATAACCACCACTGCACACTATACAATACCAACAACCACCACTGCACACTAAACAATACCAACCACCACTACACACTATACAATACCAACAGCCACCACTGCACACTATACAATACCAACAACCACCACTGCACACTATACAATACCAACAACCACCACTGCACACTATACAATACTAACAACCACCACTCAACACTATACAATACCAACCATCACTGCACACTATACAACACCAACAACCACCACTGCACACTATACAATACCAACAACCATCACTGCACACTATACAATACCAACAACCACAACTGCACACTATACAATACCAACAACCACAACTGCACACTATACAATACCAACAACCACCACTGCACACTATACAATACCAACAACCACCACTGCACACTATACAATACCAACAACAACCACTGCACTCAATACAATACCAACAACCACCACTGCACACTATACAATACCAACAACCACCACTGCACACTATACAATACCAACAACCACCACTGCACACTATACAATACCAACAACCACCACTGCACACTATACAATACCAACAACCACCACTGCACACTATACAATACCAACAACCACCACTGCACACTATACAATACTAACAACCACTACTGCACACTATACAATACTAACCACCACTGCACGCTATACAATACCAACAACCACCACTGCACGCTATACAATACCAACAACCACCACTGCACACTATACAATACCAACCACCACTGCACACTATACAATACTAACCACCACTGCACACTATACAATACCAACAACCACCACTGCACGCTATACAATACCAACAACCACCACTGCACGCTATACAATACCAACAACCACCACTGCACGCTATACAATACCAACAACCACCACTGCACACTATACAATACCAACCACCACTGCACACTATACAATACTAACCACCACTGCACACTATACAATACCAACAACCACCACTGCACACTATACAATACCAACCACCACTGCACACTATACAATAATAACCACCACTGCACACTATACAATACCAACAACCACCACTGCACACTAAACAATACCAACCACCACTACACACTATACAATACCAACAGCCACCACTGCACACTATACAATACCAACAACCACCACTGCACACTATACAATACCAACAACCACCACTGCACACTATACAATACTAACAACCACCACTCAACACTATACAATACCAACCATCACTGCACACTATACAACACCAACAACCACCACTGCACACTATACAATACCAACAACCATCACTGCACACTATACAATACCAACAACCACAACTGCACACTATACAATACCAACAACCACAACTGCACACTATACAATACCAACAACCACCACTGCACACTATACAATACCAACAACCACCACTGCACACAATACAATACCAACAACCACCACTGCACACTGTACAATACCAACAACCACCACTCAACACTATACAATACCAACAACCACCACTGCACACTATACAATACTAACAACCACCACTCAACACTATACAATACCAACAACCACAACTGCACACTATACAATACCAACAACCACCACTGCACACTATACAATACCAACAACCACCACTGCACACTATACAATACCAACAACCACCACTGCACACTATACAATACCAACAACCACCACTGCACACTATACAATACCAACAACCACCACTGCACACTATACAATACTAACAACCACCACTCAACACTATACAATACCAACCATCACTGCACACTATACAACACCAACAACCACCACTGCACACTATACAATACCAACAACCATCACTGCACACTATACAATACCAGCAACCACAACTGCACACTATACAATACCAACAACCACCACTGCACACTATACAATACCAACAACCACCACTGCACACTATACAATACCAACAACCACCACTGCACACTATACAATACCAACAACCACCACTGCACACTGTACAATACCAACCGTCACTGCACACTATACAATACCAACAACCACCACTGCACATTATACAATACTAACAACCACCACTGCACACTATACAATACCAACAACCACCACTGCACACTATACAATACCAACAACCACCACTGCACACTATACAGTACCAACCATCACTGCACACTATACAATACCAACAACCACCACTGCACATTATACAATACTAACAACCACCACTGCACACTATACAATACCAACCACCACTGCACACTATACAATACCAACAATCACCACTACGCACTATACAATACCAACAGCCACCACTGCACACTATACCATACCAACCACCATTACACACTATTAAATGCCCAAATTCAATACATATGCAACTTACATGAGGGAATGAATAGCGACTTAAGCAAGTTTGCAGACGACACAAAAACAGGTCGTCAAATAAATTCTGGTGAGCACAGAAGAGAAGTAAACACATAGTGACTTAGATACGTTGGTGTTTTGGTCGGAGAAACGGTAGATGCATTTTAATTTAGACAAATGTAAGGTTCTTTTCTCGGTAGAAGAAAATTATTGTGGCAATATAGACCTCGAATTAGACACATGTAAAACATCTGGGTAACTTTATTTATAAATGTTCCGCCAACCAGTGGCTTTATCAATATAAGGACATAACGTGAAGAATATAGAATATTATACAAAAGATGAGGGAATCAATCCATCGGTCTTGGAGATGGTGAAGAGCACCTTAGTCTTGAAGAATCTGAAGCACAGGCATGAAATTTGTGTCTTATATACCAGCATCAGGTGAGAAGACATCGTCATATCCTTCATGCTTACTACTGGCGCATCCCTTGTTTGTGATTTACTTCCACTGGGGAATCCCGACCACAAGTGGTAATGCCTTCGTTTGCTACACGTCCCTTAGCTGACGCCGGTATTTAAGCGCCAACCTTCATGCTTGGGCTTAATAGCCTTCAAAACTACAGTACTCTTCACCAACTCCTAAAATGAATAACTGTTTACCTCATTTTTTTGCATAATTCTACAGTCTTCGCATTATGTCCATGAGTTGTATTGATAAAGCTACTGGTTGGTGCAACGTCTACAAATAAAGATACCCAGATGTTGCACATTTGTCTATTTTTTTCCTCGTGTGGGTATTATATACTATTCATGTACAATATAGATGTTAATCAAACTGAGTGCGGGAAAATCTTAAGAGTTCTGGTTAGCAGTAATCTAAAGCCATAGCAACAGTGTTGCTAATAAAGTTAATGGAATACTTGGCTTCATATCAACAATTGTAAATAATGAAAGTCCTTAAATTATAATTCAGCGTTGTGTATTGATAAGACCTCAGTTACATTATGTTCCACAGTTTTGGTCTGCATATGCGCTGGAAAATATTCAGAGAAAGATGAGGATGATGTTACCGTTTATCAGAAACCTTTCCTGCAAGATTAGACAGAGGACACTAAATCTGCACTCTCTGGTAAGGTGTAGAATTAGAGGGGGTAGGGGGGTAAGAGTGAAGTGTATGTAGATATAAACAATGTGCTGAAAATATCTAGCCGAGACAGGACTCGCAGCAATCCTTTCAAGCTGCAAAAATTTACGTTTAGAAATGATACAAGAAAGCACTGGTTTGATATTAGAGTTGAGGATGAGTGGAACAAACCCTCGAGTAGCGTCAATGAAGCGAGATCCTTGGGTGACTTTAATAATAAGGTAGACAAGTACAAAAATGGGTGTGAGTTGGCCCTTCCTAGCATGAGAACATAAAATGCTGCAGGAGGCCTATTAGCCCATACAAGCAAGTCCTTCTCAAACCTTAACGCAGTATTAAAAAACGTTTTCCCATTATCAGTGTTACCCAAGGAATAAGCTTTAATCAAATCAAATCAAATCAAGTTTATTCTCTGTAAGGGTTACAATGTGGGGTTCACAGGATTTGGATATTGTGTGGTTTACATGTTATAAAATACTAATTACAGAGGGGGCCACTAGGACACCTAGCATGGCTAGGCATTTTGGGCAGACTTAGATTAATTCTTAACATTAAATCCTTACAGATAATGGTATTAAGGCTAGGTGACTACATTATAATTTGTGAGTTTAGCAATGTGAATGCTTTTGTTTTAGCACAATACAAAGTGTCTATATTGGAGTATCATAGGCAAACTTATGACTAGTTAGGATTCATTATTTTAAGATTAAGATTAGTATTTCTGTGTTTATAGTCAATGGGTGAGTGAGTGTAATTGTGAACCACCAAGTGGTTATCATGTAGTTAGTTGTCGGGGTGGATCAGGGAGATAAGATGTTTTCTAACTGTAATTTTGAAAGTGATGAGTGTGTCTGCAGTTCTCGAGTTTTCAGGTAGGGTGTTCCAGATTTTAGGTCCTTTGAAATACATTCAATTTTCGTAAAGGTTTAGTCGGACACGGGGAATGTCATAGAGATGTTTGTGACTGGTATTATGCCTGTGGATCCTGTCACAACTATCAAGAAAGCGTTTTAGGTCAAGGTTAATATTGGAATTTGAGGTCCTGTAGATGTAGATTGCACATTAGTAAGTGTGGATGTTCTGAACAGGGAATAAGTTTAGATCTATGAAGAGTAGGGGGGAGGGGGTGTTGCCAGGGATGGGATTTAGTGATTATTCTTACTGTGGCTTTTTGTTGGGTTATTATTGGCTTTAGGTGTGTTGCTGCAGTTGATCCCCAAGCACAAATAGCATAGGTGAGGTATGGATATATAAGTGAATGGTATAGTGTGAGAAGGGCAGTTTGCGGCGCGTAGTATCGTATCTTGGAGAGGATCCCCACCGTTTTGGATACTTCTTTTGTTATGTGTTGGATATGGGTGCTGAAATTTGGGTTGTTGTCGAGGTATAGGCCTAGGAATTTGCCCTCATTATGTCTGCCAATTAGAGTGTTGTCGATATAAATGTTAAGTTGCGCAACACGTGCTCTGCTACCAAACATAATATAGTAGGTTTTGCCAGTGTTAAGTGTAAGTTTATTGGCTGTCATCCAAGTCGATATTTTGAACAGCTTCTCGTTAACAATGGTGTTGAGGGTGGCAAGATTAGGGTGGGAGATGACATAAGTCGTGCCGTCAGCAAAGAGAATGGGTTTCAGGTGTTGAGATATGTTTGGAAGATCATTGATGTAAATGAGGAAGAGCAGGGGTCCAAGGACACTTCCCTGCGGAACTCCAGTATCAAATGGCCGTATTGATGAGGCTGTGTCTTTAATGGTGACATACTGATACCTATTAGAAAGGTAGGATTTGAAATATGCAAGCGCATGGCCTCTTATGCCATAGTGGTCAAGTTTGTGGAGTAGGATGCCGTGGTCAACTGTGTCAAACGCTTTTCTTAGGTCAATAAAAATTCCTAGCGGATATTCCTTATGTTCCAATGCTGTGTAAAGCAGGTCTAGCATTTTTATAATTGCATCATTAGTGCTTTTATTTTTCCTGAATCCAAATTGGCAGGGATTGAGTATGCTTTGTGCCGTTATAAATGAATACAGTCTCCTGTGCACGAGTTTCTCGAATATTTTGGATAGCAATGGTAAGTTTGATATTGGCCTATAGTTGTTTACATCTGCAGGGTCACCACCTTTATGTATTGGTGTAACCCTTGCTGTCTTGAGTAGTGTCGGGAAAGTGCTAGTTTCTAGTGACTTGTTAAAAAGTAATGTAAAAGCATGGGAAAGGACATGGGCCGCTCGCTTGTACAATAATGGTGGGTCGTAAGACAGATTCCCCGAGTTATTTTTAAGTGACTTTATGATCGTGGTGACTTCCGTGGGCTCAGTTGGTACAAGATACAAGGAATCTGGGAAATTCCCATCTAGGTTGTCCCCGGCACGGGCATTGGTACGTGGGATTTTACTGGCGAGATTAGATCCAATGTTTGAGAAGTCGTTTATCTTGTTAGCTGTATCAGTGGGATGCAGTGGTGTTTCATGAGGATTAGTTAGGACAATATTCTTGTTTTTTTCAGTTTGTGGGTCCCTAGAATCTGAGAGAGTGTTTTCCAGGTCTTTTTTATGTCTCCTCTTGTGTCAGTGAATCTGCTGGAGTAGTACAGTTGTTTGGCTTTCTTTATTACTTTGGTGAGAACTGATGAATAGTGTTTAAGAATATCTTTGTGTATTAAGCCCTGTCTATACTGCTTTTCATATTGGTGTTTCTTATCGGTGGATTTCAGAATGCTGCTGGTTATTATTATAATCAAAAAGAAGCGCTAAGCCACAAGGGCTATACAGCGGGCTGCTGGTTAGCCATGGGCAACCGAGCCGTTTATTCGTGATCTGTTTCGTTTTAATGGGACAATGTTGTATAGTCTAAGTATTTTGTTAAGAAAAATGTCTGTCCAATCTTCAATACCATTGGCATTGGAGAATTCTGTAGGCCAGTCAACAGTCTCTAAGTGTGCTGTGAAATTCCTTATTGAGGCCTCGTTATGGAGTCTAAATGAAACTTTGCTGTATTCGAGTGGTGGCTTACTAATGTTTGTTAAGAGGAAGGTTGGGTAGTGGTCAGTAGTGCTGTCTGTGATTATCCCTGATTTAAGGGGGGCTAGTATATTGGTCCATATGTGGTCTATTATGGTTGCACTTGTCTCAGTCAGCCTGGTTGGTTTAGTTATTGTTGGTATGAGAAGTGTGTTGTTCATATTGTTGATGAAATCAGTTGCAGGCTGATCATCTGGTAGGCCAAGGTTGATATTGAAGTCTCCAGCTAAGAGAAGGTGGTGCTTGTTCATTTGTCTGTTTGTTATTAGTGCCTTGAGATTCTCACTGAAGTTTGGGATGTTTGTGTGGGGTATCCAGTAAATGGCACCGATTGTTATAGGCGTCTTGAGGTTTTTTTTGAAGTAAAATTAGCAAAAATGTATTCCCCATATTCATCACTAAAGCAAGTGTTGCTAATACAAGATAGTTGGTTAGAGTAATAGATTGCAGTATCACCCCCAACTTGGTATGGTCTGCAGTTGTGGATTGCTGTGTATCCTGGTAGTGGTTAGATGTCTACTGTGTCCTGCTTAAGCCAGGTCTCAATAAGAATAATAACCCTATTAACTCAAATGCAAGTCCCGCTCAAATCCAGTAAGCCTTCTGCAGTGCTCCTTTTTCTTATGATCTTTACTGAGAGCGCTGGCGTTTCTCACCCCATGACAGTCGCAACGTACTGCATGCATTCCATGCTGCCCAACTTGATTACCGTAAGATAAGATATTAATTCGAACTGTTGATTCCGATGCTGTGTTGGCTATGTAAGTGGCCCAGATGATACAACTAGAAAATGAGCTTAGCTAGTAGTATTTAGAGCTGGCAAGAACATTCATGTTGGCTCATGAGACAGCACCTGACCTGGAACCTAAGAAGGCATGTGCACTGCCTACTTTTCACGGTCTGACAGATTGTGATATTGCTATTTTACCACGTCCAGTTATGCTGGACGTGGTAAAATAACTGTCCTGACAGTAGTATGCTGCCAAAACTGACAATGGCCCTACTGATGTTATCCTTAGCACCGAGTGACATACCAGAAGTTGTCATACACACAACTGAGGATTTATTTTTTATCTACGACAGAACCGGCACACGAATGGACATTTATAAGACACAAAAGATTCTCATTACGAGGGGCAACATGCAGCTTACTGCCCTTACGAAGACAGCACCGGAAGACAATGTCAGGAAGGATACCTATCAGTGAATTAATAAAAAGGGCATTTGCAATTAATGTGACATTTTATTGTGGTAACATGACGCTCTCCAGGAACTTTATCAAGCTGGTACAAAGTACCTGGAAAGCAAAACGTTGCCACAATAAAATATCACATCATTTGTACATGTGTCCTTTTACCTAACAATCTACCAACATTATTACAACCAATCAGAGAGGCAATGTGTGAAGTCACTCCATCATAATAGTAGTTGAACCGAATTACACAATCAATTTTGGCAGGACTGAGAATAATGAAGAGCTATACGAGCCATAGTGGACGAGATTAAGAGTCAGCCAACACCTTCTACAAACTGGTGTCATAGATTTCCAAGAGAAGCTGTGTAAAGTGAAGAAGATAAGAAGACTAGTCATAATATATGTAGCTCTGCCTGTAAGTGCTCACAAAATTAACTTCCTGGACATACAACCCTGATCAATAAAGATTAACATTGTGGCAGCTGATCTGAATTATTTTCTTTTGATGGCAATTTTCTAATCTTGATTGATTGTTTTGTATACTTTGAGAATAAATCTGACATACAACATAAATCTCATTTTAGATCATCACGGTAAAGTTAAAAAATAAATCTCATTTTAAATAATTAAACTGTAATAAGAATATGGCATAATGTACTGGGGTTGAATGTATTAAGTTAATTACAGAGTACATTATGTGTAATAGACGATGGTTGACTTCTACTAGACGATAAAATACCTAATAGATTAAAGTGTCTGATTTATGATAGTTTAAAAGTTTAAAGAAAGCATTATTGTTCAGCATATACTTTACTTTCCTTGATTAATCTTTACAGAGATTTAACGTCAGCTATCAAAACCCGAGGTCAACTTGTTTCTCCGCATTTGGTTACTCTGAACACCGACTGAATTTCAAGGACGCCATTTTTTTGAATGGCCACCACAGCCGTCCTGGATGTGAAAAATTTGGTGCTTATTATAGTTTGATATGCAGTCCCACTGAGATAAAAAAATTACAAAAATAAAGTAGCATTTTTTAATTACTTTGGCTGCCTCCCATCAAAGAAGAAAACGCTTTCACTGTCACTCATTCAGTCTCTTCTCTGAGATAAAAAAAATAGTTCTAATATAACCATTAATTTTTAAAGGGGTGGATCGGTAGGCCAGCGGAAGGCCTCAGTCAGATGACCAAAAGCTCCAGTGGCGAGTCATCATATGACTATCACCCGGGTCAAGAATTACTTGCCCAGTTTCCTGACAAATCTTACCTAATCATTCTTTGCCAAAAGGGCGCAGACATCAAAGTTCTAATGACCCTCCAGACTGCAACCTATCTACCCTTCATTCAATGTGCAGGTACTGTACTTTCTACCTGCAGGACTCGAGTCTGGTGTCCCTGAATCCTTTCATTAAATGTTACTTTGCTAACACTCCAACACCAAGTCAAATCATGAAAACGGCTTGACTCCACTCCTAACACTCTCACACAAGCCTGTTGGATGTTCAAGCCGCTAGCACACAAGATCTCTTTTACACTACCACTCCACCTCTCCCAGGACGACATCTACACTTTCCTCCCTCCCTCCAATAATATGTCTCCAATAATAATATATCTCCAATAATATATCTAAGTAGAATTGCTAATAAAATTCAACACTTTTGGACGAGTTGCAGCTCGATAAATTAAGAATGTTTTCGTGTGGTGAATCCACACAAGGACGAGTGAAGATGTTGGACGACTCTCCCCCTCTCTTGTAATTAAGTAATTATCTGCTGAAGACGCAATTTCCGAGGAATTCCGGAGGCAAAAAAAAAAAAAAACCACAAGAGTGAAGTTTGGAAGGTTGGTGGCGAGGAAGGAATGGGCCGATGGTGGTAGGCAGTGGGTAGTGAGTAGGGGGAAGTGGTTGGCAGATAGTTCTTGGAGTGGTAAGAATGTTATCATTGGAGGCGAAGAGGTTAATGCATTAGAGTTTGTGATACCATCAATCTTATATGGATGTGAAGTATGGGTTATGAATATTGCAACAAGGGGAGCTGGAGGCAGTGAAGATATCGTGTCTCAGGGAAATGTGTGGTGTGAATATTACGCAGAGAATTCTTAGTTTGGAGATTAGGAGGAGGTACGAGGTCACTCAATATATTATATAGAGGGTTACAAAAATGGCTGTTGAGATGGTTTCGACATTAAGAGAGAATGGATCAAATAGAACGACTTGGAAGGTGGAGGGAAAGCGGGGTGAGGGTCGTTCTAGGAATGGTTGGAGGAAGGGGACAAAGCTGGTTTTGAGGGTGAGAGGCTTGAATATCCAGCAGGCGTGTGTGAGCCTGTTAGGTAAGAGTGAACGCAATGGTTTTTGCGATTAGATGAGCAGTTGGAATGTAGCAATGTAACAAAACTGTGAAGGAATTCAGGCAAACCAATTAGCCAGACTTGAGCCCTGAAGGTGGGAAGTACAGTACCTGCAGTCTGAAGGAGGGGTAGGGATATTTACAGTTGTGGAGAGATATCTGAACTGTCGTATTAAGGTGTCTTTGTCAAGACAGTGATAAAGTGAATGACAGTGAAAGTGTTTCTTTCTCTGGTCACCCCCAACTTTGTGGGAGATGGTTATTGATGATGATGACTGTGAAACAAAAACCTGTAACTGTTTTGCATGATGGTAGGATTGCTGGTTTCTTTTTCTGTCTCATAAACACGCTAGATAACAGGGATATCTTGCTACTCCTACTTACACTTTGGTCACACTTCACAGACACGCACATGCATATATATATATACATACATCTAGGTTTTTCTCCCTTTCTCTAAATAGCTCTTGTCCTTTTTATTTCTTCTATTGTCCATTGGGAAGTGGAAAAGAATCTTTCCTCCGTAAGCCATGCGTGTCGTATGAGGCGACTAAAATGCCGGGAGCAATGGGCTAGTAACCCCTTCTCCTGTATACATTTACTAAAAAAGAGAAGAAGAAAAACTTTATAAAACTGGGTTGCTTAAATGTGCGTGGATGTAGTGCGGATGACAAGAAACAGATGATTGCTGATGTTATGAATGAAAAGAAGTTGGATGTCCTGGCTCTAAGCGAAACAAAGCTGAAGGGGGTAGGAGAGTTTCAGTGGGGGGAAATAAATGGGATTAAATCTGGAGTATCTGAGAGAGTTAGAGCAAAGGAAGGGGTAGCAGTAATGTTAAATGATCAGTTATGGAAGGAGAAAAGAGAATATGAATGTGTAAATTCAAGAATTATGTGGATTAAAGTAAAGGTTGGATGCGAGAAGTGGGTCATAATAAGCGTGTATGCACCTGGAGAAGAGAGGAATGCAGAGGAGAGAGAGAGATTTTGGGAGATGTTAAGTGAATGTATAGGAGCCTTTGAACCAAGTGAGAGAGTAATTGTGGTAGGGGACCTGAATGCTAAAGTAGGAGAAACTTTTAGAGAGGGTGTGGTAGGTAAGTTTGGGGTGCCAGGTGTAAATGATAATGGGAGCCCTTTGATTGAACTTTGTGTAGAAAGGGGTTTAGTTATAGGTAATACATATTTTAAGAAAAAGAGGATAAATAAGTATACAAGATATGATGTAGGGCGAAATGACAGTAGTTTGTTGGATTATGTATTGGTAGATAAAAGACTGCTGAGTAGACTTCAGGATGTACATGTTTATAGAGGGGCCACAGATATATCAGATCACTTTCTAGTTGTAGCTACACTGAGAGTAAAAGGTAGATGGGATACAAGGAGAATAGAAGCATCAGGGAAGAGAGAGGTGAAGGTTTATAAACTAAAAGAGGAGGCAGTTAGGGTAAGATATAAACAGCTATTGGAGGATAGATGGGCAAATGAGAGCATAGGCAATGGGGTCGAAGAGGTATGGGGTAGGATTAAAAATGTAGTGTTAGAGTGTTCAGCAGAAGTTTGTGGTTACAGGAAAGTGGGTGCAGGAGGGAAGAGGAGCGATTGGTGGAATGATGATGTAAAGAGAGTAGTAAGGGAGAAAAAGTTAGCATATGAGAAGTTTTTACAAAGTAGAAGTGATGCAAGGAGGGAAGAGTATATGGAGAAAAAGAGAGAGGTTAAGAGAGTGGTGAAGCAATGTAAAAAGAGAGCAAATGAGAGAGTGGGTGAGATGTTATCAACAAATTTTGTTGAAAATAAGAAAAAGTTTTGGAGTGAGATTAACAAGTTAAGAAAGCCTAGAGAACAAATGGATTTGTCAGTTAAAAATAGAAGAGGAGAGTTATTAAATGGAGAGTTAGAGGTATTGGGAAGATGGAGGGAATATTTTGAAGAATTGTTAAATGTTGATGAAGATAGGGAAGCTGTGATTTCGTGTATAGGGCAAGGAGGAATAACATCTTGTAGGAGTGAGGAAGAGCCAGTTGTGAGTGTGGGGGAAGTTCGTGAGGCAGTAGGCAAAATGAAAGGGGGTAAGGCAGCCGGGATTGATGGGATAAAGATAGAAATGTTAAAAGCAGGTGGGGATATAGTTTTGGAGGGGTTGGTGCAATTATTTAATAAATGTATGGAAGAGGGTAAGGTACCTAGGGATTGGCAGAGAGCATGCATAGTTCCTTTGTATAAAGGCAAAGGGGATAAAAGAGAGTGCAAAAATTATAGGGGGATAAGTCTGTTGAGTGTACCTGGTAAAGTGTATGGTAGAGTTATAATTGAAAGAATTAAGAGTAAGACGGAGAATAGGATAGCAGATGAACAAGGAGGCTTTAGGAAAGGTAGGGGGTGTGTGGACCAGGTGTTTACAGTGAAACATATAAGTGAACAGTATTTAGATAAGGCTAAAGAGGTCTTTGTGGCATTTATGGATTTGGAAAAGGCGTATGACAGGGTGGATAGGGGGGCAATGTGGCAGATGTTGCAAGTGTATGGTGTAGGAGGTAGGTTACTGAAAGCAGTGAAGAGTTTTTACGAGGATAGTGAGGCTCAAGTTAGAGTATGTAGGAAAGAGGGAAATTTTTTCCCAGTAAAAGTAGGCCTTAGACAAGGATGTGTGATGTCACCGTGGTTGTTTAATATATTTATAGATGGGGTTGTAAGAGAAGTAAATGCGAGGGTCTTGGCAAGAGGCGTGGAGTTAAAAGATAAAGAATCACACACAAAGTGGGAGTTGTCACAGCTGCTCTTTGCTGATGACACTGTGCTCTTGGGAGATTCTGAAGAGAAGTTGCAGAGATTGGTGGATGAATTTGGTAGGGTGTGCAAAAGAAGAAAATTAAAGGTGAATACAGGAAAGAGTAAGGTTATGAGGATAACAAAAAGATTAGGTGATGAAAGATTGAATATCAGATTGGAGGGAGAGAGTATGGAGGAGGTGAACGTATTCAGATATTTGGGAGTGGACGTGTCAGCGGATGGGTCTATGAAAGATGAGGTGAATCATAGAATTGATGAGGGAAAAAGAGTGAGTGGTGCACTTAGGAGTCTGTGGAGACAAAGAACTTTGTCCTTGGAGGCAAAGAGGGGAATGTATGAGAGTATAGTTTTACCAACGCTCTTATATGGGTGTGAAGCGTGGGTGATGAATGTTGCAGCGAGGAGAAGGCTGGAGGCAGTGGAGATGTCATGTCTGAGGGCAATGTGTGGTGTGAATATAATGCAGAGAATTCGTAGTTTGGAAGTTAGGAGGAGGTGCGGGATTACCAAAACTGTTGTCCAGAGGGGTGAGGAAGGGTTGTTGAGGTGGTTCGGACATGTAGAGAGAATGGAGCGAAACAGAATGACTTCAAGAGTGTATCAGTCTGTAGTGGAAGGAAGGCGGGGTAGGGGTCGGCCTAGGAAAGGTTGGAGGGAGGGGGTAAAGGAGGTTTTGTGTGCGAGGGGCTTGGACTTCCAGGAGGCATGCATGAGCGTGTTTGATAGGAGTGAATGGAGACAAATGGTTTTTAATACTTGACGTGCTGTTGGAGTGTGAGCAAAGTAACATTTATGAAGGGATTCAGGGAAACCGGCAGGCCGGACTTGAGTCCTGGAGATGGGAAGTACAGTGCCTGCACTCTGAAGGAGGGGTGTTAATGTTGCAGTTTAAAAACTGTAGTGTAAAGCACCCTTCTGGCAAGACAGTGATGGAGTGAATGATGGTGAAAGTTTTTCTTTTTCGGGCCACCCTGCCTTGGTGGGAATCGGCCAGTGTGATAATAAAAAATAATAATAATAATATATATATATATATATATATATATATATATATATATATATATATATATATATATATATATATATATGTATGGTGCCGAATATGTAAAACTGGTCAATTAGCAAGAACTCATTCAAAATTAAGACCTTTCTAAAATTTTCTCTTATGCGTTTAAAGACATATTTTTCATTAATGTTAATGTAAAAATTTTTAATTTTGCACCAAAAGAATCTTAGAAAACTTACCTAAACTTATTATAACCAGAACAATTTATTTTAGCCTAACCCAACTAAATATATTTTAGATTTGTTTACAATAATTTAATACTAAACAAACACAGTGAAATATATTTTTTCGTTAGGTTCAGAATGATTTTGGCGAAATTATTGCATACACAAATTTTCACTTGTCATATATGGCAAGATGAGCGTTGCTATTTAAGCCAAGATCGCAAGTTCTGCCTATTCGGCACGATATATATATATATATATATATATATATATATATATATATATATATATATATATATATATATATATATACATGTATATATATATATATATATATATATATATATATATATATATATATATATATATATATATATATATATATATATATATATATATATATATATATATATATTTATTATCACACTGGCCGATTCCCACCAAGGCAGGGTGGCCCGAAAAAGAAAAACTTTCACCATCATTCACTCCATCACTGTCTTGCCAGAAGGGTGCTTTACACTACAGTTTTTAAACTGCAACATTAACATCCCTCCTTCAGAGTGCAGGCACTGTACTTCCCATCTCCAGGACTCAAGTCCGGCCTGCAGGTTTCCCTGAACCCCTTCATAAATGTTACTTTGCTTACACTCCAACAGCACGTCAAGTATTAAAAACCATTTGTCTCCATTCACTCCTATCAAACACGCTCACGCATGCCTGCTGGAAGTCCAAGTCCCTCGCACACAAAACCTCCTTTACCCCCTCTCTCCAACCTTTCCTAGGCCGACCCCTACCCCGCCTTCCTTCCACTACAGACTGATACACTCTTGAAGTCATTCTGTTTCGCACCATTCTTTCTACATATCCGAACCACCTCAACAACCCTTCCTCAGCCCTCTGGACAACAGTTTTGGTAATCTCGCACCTCCTCCTAACTTCCAAACTACGAATTCTCTGCATTATATTCACACCACACATTGCCCTCAGACATGACATCTCCACTGCCTCCAGCCTTCTCCTCGCTGCAACATTCATCACCCATGCTTCACACCCATATAAGAGCGTTGGTAAAACTATACTCTCATACATTCCCCTCTTTGCCTCCAAGGACAAAGTTCTTTGTCTCCACAGACTCCTAAGTGGAACACTCACTCTTTTCCCCTCATCAATTCTATGATTCACCTCATCTTTCATAGACCCATCCACTGACACGTCCACTCCCAGATATCTGAATACATTCACCTCATCCATACTCTCTCCCTCCAATCTGATATTCAATCTTTCATCACCTAATCTTTTTGTTATCCTCATAACCTTACTCTTTCCTGTATTCACCTTTAATTTTCTTCTTTTGCACACCCTACCAAATTCATCCACCAATCTCTGCAACTTCTCTTCAGAATCTCCCAAGAGCACAGTGTCATCAGCAAAGAGCAGCTGTGACAACTCCCACTTTGTGTGTGATTCTTTATCTTTTAACTCCACGCCTCTTGCCAAGACCCTCGCATTTACTTCTCTTACAACCCCATCTATAAATATATTAAACAACCACGGTGACATCACACATCCTTGTCTAAGGCCTACTTTTACTGGGAAAAAATTTCCCTCTTTCCTACATACTCTAACTTGAGCCTCACTATCCTCGTAAAAACTCTTCACTGCTTTCAGTAACCTACCTCCTACACCATACACTTGCAACATCTGCCACATTGCCCCCCTATCCACCCTGTCATACGCCTTTTCCAAATCCATAAATGCCACAAAGACCTCTTTAGCCTTATCTAAATACTGTTCACTTACATGTTTCACTGTAAACACCTGGTCCACACACCCCGTACCTTTCCTAAAGCCTCCTTGTTCATCTGCTATCCTATTCTCCGTCTTACTCTTAATTCTTTCAATAATAACTCTACCATACACTTTACCAGGTATACTCAGCAGACTTATCCCCCTATAATTTTTGCACTCTCTTTTATCCCCTTTGCCTTTATACAAAGGAACTATGCATGTTCTCTGCCATTCCCTAGGTACCTTACCCTCTCCCATACATTTATTAAATAATTGCACCAACCACTCCAAAACTATATCCCCACCTGATTTTAACATTTCTATCTTTATCCCATCAATCCCGGCTGCCTTACCCCCTTTCATTTTACCTACTGCCTCACGAACTTCCCCCACACTCACAACTGGCTCTTCCTCACTCCTACAAGATGTTATTCCTCCTTGTCCTATACACGAAATCACAGCTTCCCTATCTTCATCAACATTTAGCAATTCCTCAAAATATTACCTCCATCTTCCCAATACCTCTAACTCTCCATTTAATAACTCTCCTCTCCTATTTTTAACTGACAAATCCATTTGTTCTCTAGGCTTTCTTAACTTGTTAATCTCACTCCAAAACTTTTTCTTATTTTCAACAAAATTTGTTGATAACATCTCACCCACTCTCTCATTTGCTCTCTTTTTACATTGCTTCACCACTCTCTTAACCTCTCTCTTTTTCTCCATATACTCTTCCCTCCTTGCATCACTTCTACTTTGTAAAAACTTCTCATATGCTAACTTTTTCTCCCTTACTACTCTCTTTACATCATCATTCCACCAATCATCATTCCACCAATATGTATATATATATATGTATATATGTATATGTATATATATATATATGTATATATGTATATGTATATATATGTCGTGCCGAATATGTAAAACTGGCCAATTAGCAAGAACTCATTTAAAATTAAGTCCTTTCTAAAATTTTCTCTTATACGTTTAAAGATATATTTTTTTCATTAATGTTAATGTAAAAAAAAATAATTTTGCAGAACTTGCGATCTTGGCTTAAATAGCAACGCTCATCTTGCCATATAGGACAAGTGAAAATTTGTGTATGCAATAATTTCGCCAAAATCATTATGAACCTAACGAAAAAAATATATTTCACTGTGTTTGTTTAGTATTAAATTATTGTAAACAAATTTAAAATATATTTAGTTGGGTTAGGCTAAAATAAATTGTCCTTGTTATAATAAGGTTACGTAAGTTTTCTAAATTCCTTTTGGTGCAAAATTATAAATTTTTATATCAATATTAATGAAAAAAGTATATCTTTAATTGTATAAGAGAAAATTTTAGAAAGGACTTAATTTTAAATGAATTCTTGCTAATTGACCAGTTTTACATATTCGACACGACATTATATATATATATATATATATATATATATATATATATATATATATATATATATATATATATATATATATATATATATATATATATATATTGTTCGCATGAGGTAGGAGGAAGGCAGGAGACATAAGTGCCCCAGGCACACCAATCCTTAGTACCTAGTGCCCCATGCCAGAAGATTGAATTTTAAAGCATTACAGGACAGCCAGCCCATAAGCACTGATAATGTAGTAAAAACCTGACAAACTTAAGTTAACATTAGTTACATGACAATTATCAAAAATTCGCTCAGGCCTCGATTTACTGTAAAAAACTTAACATTATAAATGTACATGTATCCGGCAACTGTCTTAGGAATTTTTCATACATCTATAAAGGGACACTTAAAGGGGAAACATTTGTAGTTTATCCAAAAGGAAGACGGCCATGATTTGTCTATCCCACAAGATTTTGAGGCAGACACTGGTTTAAAAATCAAAACCAGCAGTAAAACAGACCCTAATTCCTCGGTGTGGCACTGTGCCACTTAAATAACACATTCCAGGCGTTGGTATAGTAGTCCAGTTTTAACCTATACACAATAACCTCTGTTATAAACGAGTCTAATTTGAATAAGCCGCCACTATTATTATATAATGAACGTTTATCATACTTTATAATTGCTGATTCTATAATATTCCGTTCAAGCCCTGGGGCGATGACTTTGGCTTCCAATCAATTTGCCAAGTTATTACAGTCTCTAAGGTGGCTAAATATTGCACTTGATTCCTGGGCAATTCATATCAAATATTTGTGTTGTGATATTCCAACATGTAGAGGTTTGACAGTCAGTCCCACATAATATAAGGTGTACCTATTACAACCAATTCTGTACGCATTACCAACACATTAAGGATAATTCTTTATCAAGATGCTTTAACACTCCATGAAATCTTAAATAACTACTTGTATGTTAATTTTTTTAAGATCATTCCGCAAGACAGATAAATTCTCATTGTATGGGAGAACCAGCACATTCTTGATCTGAGGTGTTATCCTAGGTTCAGTCCATTGATAAGTTGCTCTAGCTTCCAGCAATGCTGTTTCATGAACTCCTTAGGATACCACAGTTTAATGGCAATATCATTTATCTTCCTAATTTCTTCATCGAGAAACTCAGGGCTGCACACTCGGTAAAGACACTAGTTTTTACTCCAGTCTCTTGGTTGGAATAATAGTGGATGTATGTGCACACATTAGTGGCCTTCCTGTATATTGTAAATTTTAACTTTCAGTCAACCCTGTGCATCAGCACTTCTAAGAAAGGCTATTTAGATTTCACTTAACTCTACACGGTGATTTTAATGGACGGGACCAGGGCATTAAGTCTCCGTAAAAAATGTATCCAGGGCCATATCATTCGGCCAAACGTAAAAGATGTCATCTACATATCTGAACCATTTAGATTCACAGGGAAGGATGTCTTTCAACAACCTAGCCTCGAAAAACTCCGTATGAAATTGCTCAATGGATTTCCCATAGCAATTCCCTGTCTTTGAGGGTAGTATTTTCCTCTAAGCTCAAACTAGCATTCAACTACAGACAACTTAATCAGCTCAGTAATGGTATTCTTATCAAAAGACATGGAAAATTCATCTAATTCTTCTTCCAAATAAGATAGCAAATCGGGAAAAGGCATTCAGATGATCAACGCCGTGACATCAAAACTTACTATTTGAAATCATTAGACATGTTAACATTTAGCAATTTCTCAACGAGATTAACATTTTTTATGAAGGGCTTCAGAAATGTTAGCCAATCCTAAGCTAACAATAGCGCTCTCTGGAAAAACCTACCTTGTGGGTTTTAATCTAACAACATATCAGGGAGTGTCGCCGACCTAACTGATCAATGTTTAATCAGTTCCTCATTACTTCTCAGTAAGGTTCTCAGTTGTTTATTAAACTTGCTAATAACCTGGACCAATGGGTTCTTATTAAGGGGCACGTAAATTTCCCTGTCATCTAATAAAATGTTCATATTTCCGCTATAATCTACCTTGTCCATAACTACTATCGCATTTACTTTCTCTACTTTCGTAAGGTGAAGTCTAGGATTTTCTTTAATTCATGTTATGACTTAACAAATCTTTGAGGACAGTTCGGTTCCACAGGTCTGAGCAAAGCCCCATATACCATGCCTTTGCAAAAGTTCAGCGTTTCAGGGGATACGTCCCCTTGTTTTTACACATTGCAAAAATCCAGACAGATTGGTTCAGGTGAACGACTCTCTGGTTATTCTGAACCTTTTATAGCTCATTCGTGATTATTCTATCTATCTATCTATATATATATATATATATATATATATATATATATATATATATATATATATATATATATATATATATATATATATATATATGTATATATATATATATATATATGCCAAACAACCACTCTGAAAGAATAGAGAAATTCCAAGCGCTTTCGTGACTACTCACATTATCAAGGAACTATGAAAGTGAAGCATCCAAGGAAGCTATATAAGGGGTCCGGCCAGCACATCACTATCAGATCCCACAACGGTTAAACACGTGACACGCGGCGAGCCAACTTGGATAGGTCCTTTGCACAACTCACCCCCAAGCTATTCTACCCAAGAAAATTTAAAAATTATTTGTCCAGTGTATTATTAAATTCTTCCCAAATTCTATTAATTATAAATGGATCTAATTTATATAAACCAAAGGAAATATTCATATTATTGTCAAAACTGCTTTTTATGAAACAAGATTCAATTATATTCCTGTCGACCATGGACTTGCTTGATACTACTTTCTCAACTTTTTGAAAATCAATTGGATGGTTAAAATCTCTTACATGAATAAATAGAGCATTGGAATCTTGTCCAGTTCTAATGCTATATTTATGTTGTTTTAATCTTAGTTCGAGATTTTTACCAGTTTGACCGTAATAAACTTTATCGCATATTTTACAAGGGATCTTATAGACACATCCATCAGCATTTTGGGGGGAATTCTTTATCAAAAGTTTTTTTACTGTATCAAGATTTTTGAATACAACTTTAATATTAAAAGTCTTAAGAAGAGAAGGCATATCAACCAAGTTTTCATGGTAAGGGAGAACCAACATATTTTTAGTTGAATAAGGCTGGTTGCCCCTTTTTGGATTATAAAAAGTGTTTCTAGCAACTTGAAAAGATTTATCAATTACATTTCTTGGGTATTTTAAATCATTACCTATTTCATAAATTTTGGATATTTCCTCATCTATGAACTCAGGACTACAAATTCGTAAAGCTCTCAAAAACATTGATGAGAAAACAGACAGTTTGACTCTATCTTGATGCGAGGAATAATAGTGGACATAGGAACAGTTATTTGTAGGTTTTCTGTAAATTTTAAATTTGAATTCATTATTACCCTTAATAATTAAAACATCTAGAAAAGGCAATGAGTTATTTTCTTCAAACTCAACAGTAAAGTTTATAGAATGGGCTAAGCTATTTAATTTTCCAAGAAAATGGTGTATATCTACATTTTTGGGCATAAGACACAAAATATCATCAACATATCTGAACCATTTAGCTCTATTAGGGAGGATTGTGTTAAGCAACCTTGTTTCAAAAAATTCCATGTATAGGTTACTAAGAACAGGTGAAAGAGGATTTCCCATTGCCATACCAAACTTCTGAGTGTAAAACTTATCATTAAATACAAATTTTGCATCAACAATGCAAAGTTTAATAAGTTTAATGATAGTAGGAACTGGCAATGGTAAATCATATTTAACGAGTTCTTCAGATAAGAAACTTAATAAATCATCAACAGGAACTTTCGTAAACAAGGAAGTAACATCAAAACTATGTTAAAATCATTTAAGTCAGTCAAGGAGCTTAATTTATCAACCAAGTCTATGTTGTTTTTAACATTAAAGTTAGAAGTTTTGCCAACAATAGGGCTCAAAATATCAACAAGCCATTTGGATAATTTATAAGAAACTGATCCTATGGAGCTAATAATTGGTCTGACTGGATTCCCTGGTTTGTGTGTTTTTATTAGTCCATACATGTAAGGTAAAGATGGATTAGTGGAAGTAAATTGTTTGACTAATTCATCTTTGCCTTTCAGTAGAAGTTTTATTGTTTTATTGAAATTGCTGTTAACGGTTTCTAGAGGATTTTTCCTAAGTTTAGAATAGGTTTCAGTATCATCTAAGAGATTATTCATTTTTTCTTGGTAATCATTTTCTTTCATAATTACTATTGCATTTATTTTGTCTGCTTTAGTAAGGCGCAAATTTTTATTGTTATTAAGTGTATCATAAGACTTAAAGAATCTTTGAGGGCGATTGGGAATGTTCGGTTTTAACATAGAGCTATATACCATTCCTTTACTAATATTAATTTCATCAGAGGATAAATCAGAAAATTTTTCATAGTTACAAAAGGCTTTTGCAATTTCAACATTATTAAGTTTTTTTGAAGTTGCAAAACTTAGGCCAAAACCTAGAGCAGCAGTTGTATGTTTGTCTAAAATTTCATCTCATAAGTTAATTACAAAATTGTTATTAGCATGCTTTGTCCAATCACTATTTTCAATTAAAATGTCTGATTTTCTTTGTAGTTTGTTCTTGAGTTCATTACAAATTCTTCTGAGTTTATTATAGCAATGATCCAACATACTGTGTTTCCATTCGACAGGAATATAATTGAATCTTGTTTTATAAAAAGCAGTTTTGACAATAATATGAATATTTCCTTTGGTTTATATAAATTAGATCCATTTATAATTAATAGAATTTGGGAAGAATTTAATAATACACTGGACAAATAATTTTTAAATTTTCTTGGGTAGAATAGCTTGGGGGTGAGTTGTGCAAAGGACCTATCCAAGTTGGCTCGCCGCGCGTCACGTGTTTAACCGTTGTGGGATCTGATAGTGAGGTGCTGGCCGGACCCCTTATATAGCTTCCTTGGATGCTTCACTTTCATAGTTCCTTGATAATGTGAGTAGTCACGAAAGCGCTTGGAATTTCTCTATTCTTTCAGAGTGGTTGTTTTGCATATTCTGAAATCACCTGTTCACTGTGATCTTATTGCATATATATATATATATATATATATATATATATATATATATATATATATATATATATATATATATATATATATATATATATATATATATAATGTCGTGCCGAATAGGCAGAACTTGCGATTTTGGCTTAAATAGCAACGCTCATATTGCCATATGGGACAAGTGAAAATTTGTGTATGCAATAATTTCGGAGAAATCGTTCTGAACCTAACGAAAAAAATATATTTCATTGTGTTTGTTTAGTATTAAATTACTGTAAACGTATTTAAAATACATTTAGTTGGGTTAGGCTAAAATAAATTGCACTTGTTATAATAAGGTTAAGTAAGTTTTCTAAGATTCTTTTGGTTGAAAATTAAAAATTTTTACATTAACATTAATGAAAAAAAATATATCTTTAAACGTATAAGAGAAAATTTTAGAGTTCTTGCTAATTTACCAATTTTACATATTCGACACGACATATATATATATATATATATATATATATATATATATATATATATATATATGTACATATACATGTATATAATGGGGTCCACCTCTGGTGTAAATTGTGGGACCCATAGCCTCGGAGAAGTGGATAAAAAGGCTTCAAGGAAAAATATTTGGATTTCTTCCTGAAGCCGTTTGAATATTCCACTTCCCCTACCACCCCATCTTTTTATATTTTTTTTTTTTTTTACTAATAGGAATATTTTATTACATAATATGGTACAGAAGATCCAAGAGATACACTATTGATATAAAGGTGGCACATACGGTACATGTTGTTACGTGTGTATCACCGATTATAAGGCGAAAATCTCATCCAGCTCCTCAGAGCTGGGGCGTGTGCCCAAAATACAGCAGGCATTACCACTTTGAACAGCCGCACTGAGCCGCTGGAACAGAAAACTAGCTGCCCTGGGATCCCTAGTTACCCTGATGAGTCTTTTTCCCAGCTCCTTAAGGAATTTAGATGCACTCTTTCCCCATGAGCCAAGGGTCTCTGAGCCTATGGGTACAAACATATAATGATGGGCAAGTTCTCCATATTTTCTAGACTTTTGGGACTCCCTGAAGCTGGCAGCTGCCCCTCCTTCCTCCCTGGTGTATTGGAGATAGGTATCAGCCAAGGTAGATGCACATGTATAGTCCCACACCACCTGCTTCCCATCTGTCCAGGCTTGAAGGGTGATACCATCTGGACACTTCTGGCTGCCATCAGATCTGCATAGTTGGTGTGGCTCCCTTACTGCTGGGCATCCAGCTGTTGTGAGACTCCTCTTGATAATGTTATTAACCTCCTCATGTCTTGCAATCTTTCCCTCGGATTTACGGCACACAAGACCATGGTACTAGAATCGGTCTGCTGCTTCACTGCCACAAATACACCTGTGTTCGGCGAGAATAGGGGCGGCAAGTCGAAGGGCAACACCGATGCGGATGGTCTGTGGGTCGAGACGTGTGCCAAGGCTGGAGTTGGGAACAGCCAACAGAAAGTCCCCAGCATGAGGGGCTCTCACTGCCAGGAGGCGGGCTCTATCCTTCCCTGACACACTCTGAAGCATTGTTGAGGCAATATTTTCCACTATTGGACCATCCCAGTGCGATTGTTTGTAGTTGTTGGGGGGAGCAGGTCTGGCTCCAGAGCCCGTTAGATTATCCCAGATCATTGCTCCATCAATGAATTTTTGGTCCTGGACTCCTATCTTGTCCCTAAGATGTTCAGGGAGAATCGCTGCTACAAGCTCTCTGGATGCAATACACGAGGACAGAAAAGCAGGTAACGCAATCTGTGATGACTTGCGGACACCAATGCCTCCTAGTCTGACTGGAAGTGTAGCTTGGTTCCACTGCCAGTCTTCTAGAGTAAGGTTAAGTACTTTCGTAAAAATCTGCCTCAGAATACTGTCATATTCGTGCAGTATAGGGTTATCATATGAAGGTGCACATCTTAGGAAATATGTCAACCTGGGCAGACTCAAGCACTTTGTGAGAAGGTACAAGGCATCGTGGGTGTCCAGATTGCAACCACGATCAGTTGAGTACACACACACACACACTCATATACTATAGGCCTAGTGTCTAATCGACATGTGCCTAGGATAAAATGGTAACTAATATATATATATATATATATATATATATATATATATATATATATATATATATATATATATATATATATGTTAGTTACCATTTTATCCTAGGCACATGTCGATTAGACACTAGGCCTATAGTATATGAGTGTGTGTGTGTGTGTACTCAACTGATCGTGGTTGCAGGGGTTGAGACTCGGCTCCTGGCCCCGCCTCTTCACTGAGTGCTACTTGGTTCTCTCTCTCCCCACTCCATGAGTTTATCATAGCTCATCTTAAAGCTATGTATGGTTCCTGCCTCCGTTACCCCACTTGCTAGGCTATTCCACTTCCTGATTACTCTATGTCTGAAGAAATACTTCTTAACATCCCGTTGACTCGCTGGGTCTTCAACTTCCAATTGTGGCCCCTTGTTTCTGTGTCCCCTGAGGGCAATGTGGTGTGTGAATATAATGCAGAGAATTGGTTGTTTGGAAATTAGGAGGTGCAGGATTACCAAAACTATTATCCAGAGGGCTGACGAGGGGTTGTTGAGGACGTTCGGACATGTAGAGAGAATGGAACAAAACAGAATGACTTCGAGAGAGCATAAATCTGTAGCAGAAGGAAGGCGGGGGTAGGGGGTCGGCCTAGCAAAGGTTGGAGGAAGGGGTTAAAGGAAGTTTTGTGTGCAAGGGGCTTGGAATTCCAGCAAGCATGCGTGAGCGTATTTGATAGGAGAGAATGGAGACAAATGGTTTTTAATACTTGACGAGCTGTTGGAGTGTAAGCAAAGTAACATTTATGAAGGGATTAAGGGAAACCGGCAGGACGGACTTGAGTCCTGGAGATGGGAAGTACAGTGCCTGCACTCTGAAGGAGGGGTGTTAATGTTGCAGTTTATAACTGTAGTGTAAAGAATCTTTGGCAAGACAGTGATGGAGTGAATGATGAAAGTTTTTCTTTTTCGGGCCACCCTGCCTTGGTGAGAATCGGCCGATCTGTTTATATATATATATATATATATATATATATATATATATATATATATATATATATATATATATATATATATATATATGTCGTGCCGAATATGTAAAACTGGCCAATTAGCAAGAACTCATTTAAAATTAAGTCCTTTCTGAAATTTTCTCTTATACGTTTAAAGATATATTTTTTTCATTAATGTTAATGTAATTTTTTTTAATTTTGCACCAAAAGAATCTTAGAAAAGTTACCTAACCTTATTATAATAAGAACGATTTATTTTAGCCTAACCCAACTAAATATATTTTAAATACCTTTACAATAATTTAGTACTAAACAAACCCAATCAAATATATTTTTTCCGTTAGGTTCAGAATGATTTTGGCGAAATTATTGCATACCCAAATTTTCACTTGTCCTATATGGCAAGATGAGGGTTGCTATTTAAGCCAAGATGGCAAGTTCTGCCTATTCGGCACGACATATATATATATATATATATATATATATATATATATATATATATATATATATATATATATATATATATATATATATATATATATATATATATATATATAACCTTAACTTATATTATGCAAAATTAACATTTACAATGCAAAACTCTTCATTTTAGAGAATAATAATTTCATTGTTTTTTTCCCCGAGGCGAATGAATATTGCCGAGCACCATCGTTCTTACAAAAGAAAAAGTGTATATCCGGATTTTAGGCGTGCTTTCGCGAGTGCCGTGATAAAATGATTTTTTTTATCCTTGCAGACTTCCGGCAAACACTGGCGCCAGGAATATCAATAAATATTTTGGAAAATAGCGCAAGCGCTTTAGGCGGAAAGGGGAGGATTGTGCCGTCCCAAGCAATATACATCGCAGATTTCTTTTAAGACCTTGAGTTATGGAAGCTGTCTGGATGTCTAATATAAATAATGCGAATTACATACTCGTTGCTCGCTTA
>NC_091361.1:12013617-12223617 GCF_038502225.1 Cherax quadricarinatus | reverse complement strand
ATTTTGAAGGACTACATTTGGTCTTTTTCAGATACTGTTTAATTCTTGGGAAATCGCTCAGTCCGTTCTCTTTATGCAGCAACTTTGAAACTGGAATCAGAGAAGGGAAGGGAAGGGAAGGGAAGGGAAGGGAAGAGAAGGGAAGGTAAGGGACGAGAAAAGCAGTTTCATTTTTCTGCACTAAATCCTTCACAAACATTAAAGCATTCCCTTTAAAGGGTTCCTCTATCAAACGGGGAATCTCATGTCATTATATTAAATCGTTGAAACGTTCCAAGAAACGATGAGGAAATGTTACTACCAATCGTTTTGTGTTTGTCCGGCTGCCTCATACTGATCCACTTTCATAAATTACTTAACTTCGGTCTTTCAGTCCTTCAACTGTCTCTCACAACTGTATCCCAGCAATGTCCATCACAAGTACCTCGTAACTTCTCCTCGTCTCTGAAAGATCCATACGCTCTTTCCAAGAATATATTAATTATTATGAAGCAGCATTAATCGTTACGTCTATTTCAGCTGAATCCTAATCACTGAAGACCTTAGCTTAGCTTTTCTTTCTCACAATATCTTAACGCTTTCTCTTGTTCCAGTATTACAGTGGAATATTACAGGAAACGGGAAGATTTATTTTATTGTATTTGAAGTCCTAAATCCATATTGATGATCCTTGTAATTGTCATCAACGAAACTTCCCAACAAACAATGAATGATAGCTTTTTGTGCGTATGGATATTTCATACACCATTATTTACGTTAAAACTTGATGCACTATTTAACGTTTCGAGTATATCTAGAGATCTGGACGACCTGTTCGCCGTGGTTTCTGTTATACCTGAACCTCTTCTGCTGTTTAGGTGATACAAATTGTTATTATTCTATGAGGCAAATCTTAGTATTTTTCTTGTGGTGACCAGATTGCGTTTCTCCTCACTTGCTGCCGGGTCACCACTTGGACTAGACCCAGGCCGGGACAATACCGGCAAGCTACATCGGATCGAGTCCTCACTTGTGTCCTAAAAACAGGGAATTTCAGACCCTTTAAACGCTGGAACTCGTAAGTTTTCCTGGTTTTCCATTACTTTCGACTGTGATTAGAAAGTCATAGACTATCTTGAATAAAACAGACTTATGCATAGTGGGGTAACTTAACTGTAAAAACGTTCCACCAACCACGAGCTTTGTGAATCCACTGGATTAATGAATCCTCGCGGCACGTTTCTACAAAGTTACCTCACCTTGCATGTCTGATACATTCATTGTACCATTTAACATGTTTGTATATAAAACAGCAGTCGTATCATCCTGACGGATGTCACTTTTCTTTCATGCCAGTCTTCATATCTTTCCTAAAACTTCGACAGGAACCAATGACCAGTTTCGAGGCTTTTTCAACTCAGAACCCTGTCTAAGGCTAGACAACCTTCCTAACAGCCTTGTAAAGCAGGTAACCATCACAAATTGATAAATCGGGAACTTGTAGCAAGCGCCTGAAAGCTTCTACATTTCTTCCGGATTTATATTTACCTTTGGACCATGGATGCAGACAAGGTGTTCTGCACCTTTGGACCTTCTACACTGGTGCGTTTTTTGCCTTCTTTGTTGATTCAGTCTTTTGCCACACACCTTGGGTGTATATTTGCTCTTGTGTCTAACTGATCCCCGATTGTGCAAGAGACTACAATCTGTCTAAAACGTGCCGCATGAGGCTGTTATAGGCACAGTCATACTAGCAACCAATATATCGATTTCAAGGAAGGAATGATGAACAAGGCATTTTACGGTCACGTTAACGTACTTATTACCGTGCATGCCTCTTCACTGGAAAAACATAATAGTCTCATTTTTCTTAAACCTTGCATGTCAGGGAGCAACCCTTAACGTTACAGACCCATTGTCACCTGGCCGGTAACCTTATTACAGCATGTTATTGACTTCCAGCTGGACTATTGTTACAGAGCTTTAAGGTCTCTGTATCAAATTCGAGCTTTATAATAATTTATTTCCTGGGACTTCTCATCTTTCTTTTCAGATTATCATAAAAATATACCACAAACCACTTAAAAAATTACGTGTCTTAGAAGAAAATTATTTCGAAAATAATATCCCTGAATTTAAAGCCCTCGTAATTTACACTCGTAATTTACATTTTATGTTAAATTAGCTTTCAATGCTTTCAGAATGCATCGAGGTACAAAATTCTCAGTGACTTTAGTAAGTCAGTCAATTGTCGTTCTCACTCTTACGAAGGTTCTATATTCTATCGTGTCCTAACAACTATAGCTGAAATATAGCCCTGAGACGACAATGGAGCGCCAGAGAAAGGCATAGCTACGAAAACATCTGTTATTACCACCGATATTATAACGTTGCGCCAACAGTAAGTTATATAACGTAATAAAATCTCTCGTAGGTGAAATACCGTAACACTAAACAAAAGTTCGTTTTTGCTATACATCTTTCCCATAACTAGTTTATTCTCTCTCTAACGTACCATTCAATATACGTTTTTTAGGTGCCAATAAAATCATATTGTTTATCTGGGCTTCCTGATTATTATTTCTCTTATTTCTCCACTGGCAACGCACCCAAGGCAACACCAGCAACACTACCACTGGGAACAAACACCAGGTAGCATATATCCTCGACACACATCAGGCAACACTAGTAATACACTCAGCGTAATACGCCAGGTAGCACGGGCAATACATAGCACTTACCACCAAGTAACATAAGTAACACAAACCAGGTTAGATCAGCCTCACGCACCAGGCAACACCAGCAACACCCAAAAGGTAATTCCAGCGACTCATAGCAGGTCACAGCAAATCATACAAGGTATCACCATTTAACACACACCAGGTAACACCACCAACACGTAAGTGGTAACACCCGGCCAACACCAGTGAACACCGGTGAACAAAAGTGAACACCGGTGAACACCAGTTAACAGACACTAAAGAAAACCAACAATACAGCAAAACGCCATATAATAACACCAGCAACACACACCAGGTCACACCAGCAACACATACGCCAGGAAATACCAGCAGCACACACCAGGTAATGCCAGCAATGCATACCAGGTAACACCAGTAATGCATACCAGGTAACACCAGTAATGCATACCAGGTGACAACAGTATCGCATACCAGGTGACACCAGTAACGCATACCACGTAACACCAGTAATGCATAACAGGTAACACCAGCAACACACACCAAGAAACACAAGCAGCACACACCGAGTAACACCAACGAGCACTCACCAGGTACAATCAGAAACACACACAAGATAACATCAATAACACACCACGTAATACCAGTAGCACACACCAGGTAACACCAGCAACACACACCCGGTAACACCAGCAACACCACGTAACACCAGCAACACACACCAGATAACACCAACAACACACACCCGGTAACACCAGCAGCACACACCCAGTAACACCAGCAACACCACGTAACATCAGCAACACATACCAGGTAACACCAGCATCACACCCGGTAACACCAGCAACACACACCAGGTCACTCCAGCAACATACACCCGGTAACACCAGCAACACACACCCTGTAACACCAGCAACACCAGGTAACACCAGCAACACACACCAGGTAACACCAGCAACACCACGTAACACCAGCAACACACCCTCGGTAACACCAGCAACACCACGTAACACCAGCAAAACACCCGGTAACACCAGCAACACACACCAGGTTACACCAGCAACACCACGTAACACCAGCAACACACACCAGGTAACACCAGCAACACCACGTAACACCAGTAACACACACCAGGTAACACCAGCAACACCACGTGACACCAGCAACACACACCAGGTAACACCAGCAACAAACACCAGGTAACACCAGCACATCACGTAACACCAGCAACACCACGTAACACCAGTAACACACACCAGGTAACACCAGCAACACCAGGTAACACAGCAACACCACGTAACACCAGAAACACCACGCAATGCCAGAAACACACACCAGGTAACACCAGTAACACCTCGTAACACCAGCAACACCACGTAACACCAGCAACGCACACCAGGTAACACCAGCAACACACCCGGTAACACCAGCAACACACACCCACTAACACCAGCAACACCACGTAACACCAGCAATTCACACCCAGTAACACCAACAACACACACCAGGTAACACCAGCAACACACACTCGGTAACACCAGCAACACACACCAGGTAACACCAGCAACACGCACCCTGTAACACCAGCAACACCAGGTAACACCAGCAACACACCAGGTAACACCAGCAATAAACACCAGGTAACGCCAGCAACACCACGTAACACCAGCAACACCACGTAACACCAGTAACACACACCAGGTAACACCAGCAACACCACGTAACACCAGAAACACCACGTAACACCAGAAACACACACCAGGTAACACCAGCAACATCACGTAACAACAGCAACACACACCAGGTAACATCAGCAACACCACGTAACACCAGCAACACCACGTAACACCAGCAACACCACGTAACACCAGCAACGCACACCAGGTAGCACCAGCAACACACCCGGTAACACCAGCAACACACACCCAGTAACACCAACAACACACACCAGGTAACACCAGCAACACACACCCGGTAACATTAGCAACACACACCAGGCCACACCAGCAGCATACACCCGGTAACACCAGCAACACACACCCTGTAACACCAGCAACACCAGGTAACACCAGCAGCACACACCAGGTAACACAAGCAACAAACACCCGGTAACACCAGCAACACAACGTAACACCAGCAACACCACGTAACACCAGCAAAACACACCCGGTAACACCAGCAACACACACCAGGTTACACCAGCAACACCACGTAACACCAGCAACACACACCAGGTAACACCAGCAACACCACGTAACACCAGCCACACACACCATTTAACACCAGCAACACCACGTAACACCAGCAACACACACCAGGTAACACCACGTAACAACAGCAACACACACCAGGTAACACCAGTAACACCACGTAACACTAGCAACACCACGTAACATCAGCAACACACACCAGGTAACACCAGCAACACCAGCTAAGACCAGCAACACCATGTAACACCAGCAATACACACCACGTAACACCAATACACACCACGTAACACCAGAAACACCACGTAACACCAGAAACACACACCAGGTAACACCAGCAACACCACGTAACACCAGCAACACACACCAGGTAACACCAGCAACACCAGGTAACACCAGCAACACCAGGTAACACCAGCAACACCACGTAACACCAGCAACACCACGTAACACCATCAACACCACGTAACACCACCAACGCACACCAGGTAACACCAGCAACACCAGGCAACAGCAGCAGCACCAGGTAACACCAGCAACACACAACATGTAACACCAGCAACACCAGGTAACACCAACAGCACCAGGTAACACCAGCAACACACACCGGGTAACACTAGCAACACCAGCAACGCACACCAGGTAACACCAGCAACACCCCGTAACACCAGCAACACACACCAGGTAACACTAGCAACACCAGGTAACACCAGCAGCACCATGTAACACCAGCAACACACACCAGATAACACTAGCAACACCAGGTAACACCAGCAGCACCAGGTAACACCAGCAACACACACCAGGTAGCACTAATAACACCAGGTAACAACAGCAGCACCAGGTAACACCAGCAACACACACCAGGTAACACCAGCAACACACACCAGGTAACACCAGTAACACACACCAGGTAACACTAGCAACACCAGGTAACACCAGCAGCACCACGTAGCACCAGCAATACACACCAGGCAACACCAGCAACACACACCAGGTAACACCAGCAGCACCAAGTAACACCAGCAGCACCAGGTAACACCAGCAGCAGTACCTAACACCAGCAACACACACCAGGCAACACCAGCAACACACACCAGGTAACACCAGCAGCACCAGGTAACACCAGTAGCACCAGGTAACACCAGCAACACCAGGTAACACCAGCAACACCAGGTAACACCTGCAGCACCGGGTAACACCAGCAACACCAGGTAACACCAGCAGCACCAGGTACCACCAGCAACACCAGGTAACATCAGCAACACCAGGTAACACCAGCAACACCAGGTAACACCTGCAGTACCAGGTAACACCAGCAGCACCAGGTAACACCAGCAACACCAGGTAACACCAGCAACACCAGGTAACACCAGCAACACCAGGTAACACCAGCAACACCAGGTAACACCAGCAACACCAGGTAACACCTGCAGCACCAGGTAACACCAGCAGCACCAGGTAACACCAGCAGCACCAGGTAACACCAGCAGCACCAGGTAACACCAGCAACACCAGGTAACACCTGCAGCACCAGGTAACAGCAGCAACACCAGGTAACACCAGCAGCACCAGGTAACACCAGCAACACCACGTAACACCAGCAATACACACCACGTAACACCAATACACACCACGTAACACCAGAAACACCACGTAACACCAGAAACACACACCAGGTAACACCAGCAACACCACGTAACACCAGCAACACACACCAGGTAACACCAGCAACACCAGGTAACACCAGCAACACCAGGTAACACCAGCAACACCACGTAACACCAGCAACACCACGTAACACCATCAACACCACGTAACACCAGCAACGCACACCAGGTAACACCAGCAACACCAGGCAACAGCAGCAGCACCAGGTAACACCAGCAACACACAACATGTAACACCAGCAACACCAGGTAACACCAACAGCACCAGGTAACACCAGCAACACACACCGGGTAACACTAGCAACACCAGCAACGCACACCAGGTAACACCAGCAACACCCCGTAACACCAGCAACACACACCAGGTAACACTAGCAACACCAGGTAACACCAGCAGCACCATGTAACACCAGCAACACACATCAGATAACACTAGCAACACCAGGTAACACCAGCAACACCCCGTAACACCAGCAACACACACCAGGTAACACTAGCAACACCAGGTAACACCAGCAGCACCAGGTAACACCAGCAACACACACCAGGTAACACCAGCAACACACACCAGGTAACACCAGTAACACACACCAGGTAACACTAGCAACACCAGGTAACACCAGCAGCACCACGTAACACCAGCAATACACACCAGGCAACACACACCAGGTAACACCAGCAGCACCAGGTAACACCAGTAGCACCAGGTAACACCAGCAACACCAGGTAACACCAGCAACACCAGGTAACACCTGCAGCACCGGGTAACACCAGCAACACCAGGTAACACCAGCAGCACCAGGTACCACCAGCAACACCAGGTAACATCAGCAACACCAGGTAACACCAGCAACACCAGGTAACACCAGCAACACCAGGTAACACCAGCAACACCAGGTAACACCTGCAGTACCAGGTAACACCAGCAGCACCAGGTAACACCAGCATCACCAGGTACCACCAGCAACACCAGGTAACACCAGCAACACCAGGTAACACCAGCAACACCAGGTAACACCAGCAACACCAGGTAACACCAGCAACACCAGGTAACACCAGCAACACCAGGAAACACCTGCAGCACCAGGTAACACCAGCAGCACCAGGTAACACCAGCAGCACCAGGTAACACCAGCAGCACCAGGTAACACCAGCAACACCAGGTAACACCTGCAGCACCAGGTAACAGCAGCAACACCAGGTAACACCAGCAGCACCAGGTAACACCAGCAGCACCAGGTAACACCAGCAACACCAGGTAACACCAGCAGCACCAGGTACCACCAGCAACACCAGGTACCACCAGCAACACCAGGTAACACCAGCAACACCAGGTAACACCAGCAACACCAGGTAACACCAGCAACACCAGGTAACACCAGCAACACCAGGTAACACCAGCAACACCAGGTAACACCAGCAACACCAGGTAACACCTGCAGCACCAGGTAACACCAGCAGCACCAGGTAACACCAGCAGCACCAGGTAACACCAGCAGCACCAGGTAACACCAGCAACACCAGGTAACACCTGCAGCACCAGGTAACACCAGCAACACCAGGTAACACCAGCAGCACCAGGTAACACCAGCAGCACCAGGTAACACCAGCAACACCAGGTAACACCAGCAGCACCAGGTAACACCAGCAACACCAGGTAACACCAGCAGCACCAGGTACCACCAGCAACACCAGGTACCACCAGCAACACCAGGTAACACCAGCAACACCAGGTACCACCAGCAACACCAGGTAACACCAGCAACACCAGGTAACACCAGCAACACCAGGTAACACCAGCAACACCAGGTACCACCAGCAGCACTAGGTACCACCAGTAACACCAGGTAACACCAGCAACACCAGGTACCACCAGCAACACCAGGTACCACCAGCAGCACCAGGTACCACCAGCAACACCAGGTAACACCAGCAACACCAGGTACCACCAGCAACACCAGGTAACACCAGCAACACCAGGTAACACCAGCAACACCAGGTACCACCAGCAACACCAGGTAACACCAGCAACACCAGGTAACACCAGCAACACCAGGTAACACCAGCAACACCAGGTAACACCAGCAACACCAGGTAACACCAGCAACACCAGGTAACACCTGCAGCACCAGGTAACACCAGCAACACCAGGTAACACCAGCAACACCAGGTACCACCAGCAACACCAGGTACCACCAGCAGCACCAGGTACCACCAGCAACACCAGGTACCACCAGCAACACCAGGTAACACCAGCAACACCAGGTACCACCAGCAACACCAGGTAACACCAGCAACACCAGGTAACACCAGCAACACCAGGTACCACCAGCAACACCAGGTAACACCAGCAACACCAGGTAACACCAGCAACACCAGGTAACACCAGCAACACCAGGTACCACCAGCAGCACCAGGTACCACCAGCAACACCAGGTAACAAAAGCAACACCAGGTACCACCAGCAACACCAGGTACCACCAGCAGCACCAGGTACCACCAGCAACACCAGGTAACACCAGCAACACCAGGTACCACCAGCAACACCAGGTAACACCAGCAACACCAGGTAACACCAGCAACACCAGGTAACACCAGCAACACCAGGTAACACCAGCAACACCAGGTAACACCAGCAACACCAGGTAACACCTGCAGCACCAGGTAACACCAGCAACACCAGGTAACACCAGCAGCACCAGGTACCACCAGCAACACCAGGTACCACCAGCAACACCAGGTAACACCAGCAACACCAGGTACCACCAGCAACACCAGGTAACACCAGCAACACCAGGTAACACCAGCAACACCAGGTAACACCAGCAACACCAGGTACCACCAGCAGCACTAGGTACCACCAGTAACACCAGGTAACACCAGCAACACCAGGTACCACCAGCAACACCAGGTACCACCAGCAGCACCAGGTACCACCAGCAACACCAGGTAACACCAGCAACACCAGGTACCACCAGCAACACCAGGTAACACCAGCAACACCAGGTAACACCAGCAACACCAGGTAACACCAGCAACACCAGGTAACACCAGCAACACCAGGTAACACCTGCAGCACCAGGTAACACCAGCAGCACCAGGTAACACCAGCAGCACCAGGTAACACCAGCACACCAGGTAACACCAGCAACACCAGGTAACACCTGCAGCACCAGGTAACACCAGCAACACCAGGTAACACCAGCAGCACCAGGTAACACCAGCAGCACCAGGTAACACCAGCAACACCAGGTAACACCAGCAGCACCAGGTACCACCAGCAACACCAGGTACCACCAGCAACACCAGGTAACACCAGCAACACCAGGTACCACCAGCAACACCAGGTAACACCAGCAACACCAGGTACCACCAGCAACACCAGGTAACACCAGCAACACCAGGTAACACCAGCAACACCAGGTAACACCAGCAACACCAGGTACCACCAGCAGCACCAGGTACCACCAGCAACACCAGGTAACAAAAGCAACACCAGGTACCACCAGCAACACCAGGTACCACCAGCAGCACCAGGTACCACCAGCAACACCAGGTAACACCAGCAACACCAGGTACCACCAGCAACACCAGGTAACACCAGCAACACCAGGTAACACCAGCAACACCAGGTAACACCAGCAACACCAGGTAACACCAGCAACACCAGGTAACACCAGCAACACCAGGTAACACCTGCAGCACCAGGTAACACCAGCAACACCAGGTAACACCAGCAGCACCAGGTAACACCAGCAGCACCAGGTAACACCAGCAACACCAGGTAACACCAGCAGCACCAGGTACCACCAGCAACACCAGGTACCACCAGCAACACCAGGTAACACCAGCAACACCAGGTACCACCAGCAACACCAGGTAACACCAGCAACACCAGGTACCACCAGCAACACCAGGTAACACCAGCAACACCAGGTAACACCAGCAACACCAGGTAACACCAGCAACACCAGGTACCACCAGCAGCACCAGGTACCACCAGCAACACCAGGTAACACCAGCAACACCAGGTACCACCAGCAACACCAGGTACCACCAGCAGCACCAGGTACCACCAGCAACACCAGGTAACACCAGCAACACCAGGTACCACCAGCAACACCAGGTAACACCAGCAACACCAGGTAACACCAGCAACACCAGGTAACACCAGCAACACCAGGTAACACCAGCAACACCAGGTAACACCAGCAACACCAGGTAACACCAGCAACACCAGGTAACACCCGCAACATTCGGGCAACAATTTTTTTTACCAACAATTAAATACATACAAATTTGATCGGTAAATAACAATTACATTCTCTAAATTAAAATATCTGGATTCGTTTAATTTTTTCTGTGGGAAAAATACATGAACAAACTTTTTGAACAATGGAGGTTCGTGGAACACTGTGACGTGGACACTGTGACGTGGACACTGTGACGTGGACACTGTGACGTGGACACTGTGACGTGGACACTGTGACGTGGACACTGTGACGTGGACACTGTGACGTGGACACTGTGACGTGGAACACTGTGACGTGGAACACTGTGACGTGGAACACTGTGACGTGGACACTGTGACGTGGACACTGTGACGTGAACACTGTGACGGGGACACTGTGACGTGGAACACTGTGACGTGGACACTGTGACGTGGAACACTGTGACGTGGACACTGTGACGTGGACACTGTGACGTGGACACTGTAACGTGGACACTGTGACGTGGAACACTGTGACGTGGACACTGTGACGTGGAACACTGTGACGTGGACACTGTGACGTGGACACTGTGACGTGGACGCTGTGACGTGGACACTGTGACGTGGACACCTTTAATGGTTTAAAATCCTTCGGTTTTTTGGTAATGTGAGAAAATAAACCAGGTTTTACCCAAGCAGAAAATATGAGTTCCAGCGACTTGGATTAGATGGTGGGTGGGTGGTGGGTGGTGGGTGGTTGCTGGGTGGTGGGTGCTGGCTGGTGGGTGGGTGCTGACTGGTGGGTGGGTGGGTGCTGGCTTGTGGGTGGGTGCTGACTCGTGGGTGGGTGGTGGGTGGTGGGTGAGTGCTGGGTGGTGGGTAGATGGTGGGTGGGTGCTGGCTGGTGGGTGCTGACTGGTGGGTGGGTGCTGGGTGTTGGGTGGGTGGTGGGTGGGCGGTGGGTGCTGGGTGTTGGGTAGGTGGTGGGTAGGTGGTGGGTGCTGGGTGAGTGCTGGGTGTTGGGTAGGTGGTGGGTGTTGGATGGGTGCTGGGTGGGTGGTGGTTGGGTGTTGGGTGTTGGGTGGGTGGTGGGTGATGGGTGGGTGGTGGGTGGTGGGTGGGTGGTGGGAGGGTGGTGGGTGGGTGTTGGGTGGTGAGTGGGTCTAGGGTGGTGGGTGGGTGTTGGGTGGTGAGTGGGTCTAGGGTGGTGGGTGGGTGTTGGGTGGTGAGTAGGTCTAGGGTGGTGGGTGGGTGGTGGGTGATGGGTGGGTGGTGGGTGGGTGGTGGGTGGTAGGTGGGTGGTGGATGGGTGCTGGGTGAGTGCCGGGTGGTGGGTCGGTGGTGGGTGGGTGCTGGCTGGTGGGTGGGTGCTGGGCGGTGGGTAGGTGGTGGGTGTTGGGTAGGTGGTGGGTGTTGGATGGGTGCTGGGCGGTGGGTGGGTGGGTGGTGGGTGGTGGGTGTTGGGTGGGTGGTGGGTGTTGGGTGGGTGGTGGGTGGGTGGTGGGTGGGTGCTGGGTGGTGGGTGGGTGGTGGGTGGTGGGTGGGTGGTGGGTGGTGGGTGGGTGGTGGGTGGTGGGTGGGTGGTGGGTGGGTGCTGGCTGGTGGGTGGGTGCTGGGCGGTGGGTAGGTGGTGGGTGTTGGGTGGGTGCTGGCTGGTGGGTGGGTGCTGGGCGGTTGGTGGGTGCTGGGCGGTGGGTGGGTGCTGGGCGGTGGGTGGGTGCTGGCTGGTGGGTGGGTGCTGGGTGGTGGTTGGGTGCTGGGCCGTGGGTGGGTGCTGGGCGGTGGGTGAATGCTGGCTGGTGGGTGGGTGCTGGCTGGTAGGTGGGTGCTGACTGGTGGGTAGGTACTGGGCGGTGGATAAGTGCTGGACGGAGGGTGGGTGCTGGGCGGTGAGTGGATGCTGGGTGGTGGGTGGGTGCTAGGCGGTGGGTGGGTGCTAGGCGATGGGTGGGTGTTGGGCGGTGGGTGAGTGTTGGGCGGTGGGTGGGTGTTGGGCGGTTGGTGGATGCTGGGCGATGAGTGGTTACTGGGCGATGGGTGGGTGCTGGCTGGTGGGTGGGTGCTGGCTGGTGGGTGGGTGCTGGGCGGTTGGTGGGTGCTGGGCGGTGGGTAAGTGTTGGACAGAGAGTGGGTGCAGGGTGGGTGCTGGGCGGTGGGTAAGTGCTGGGCGGTGGGTGGGTGCTGGGCGGTGAGTGGATGCTAGACGGAGAGTGGGTGATGGACGGTGAGTGGATGCTGGGCGGTGGGTGGGTGCTAGGCGATGGGTGGGTGCTAGGCGATGGGTGGGTGCTAGGCGATGGGTGGGTGCTAGGAAATGGGTGGGTGTTGGGCGGTGGGTGAGTGTTGGGCGGTGGGTGGGTGTTGGGCGGTTGGTGGATGCTGGGCGGTGAGTGGTTACTGGGCGATGGGTGGGTGCTGGCTGGTGGGTGGGTGCTGGCTGGTGGGTGGGTGCTGGCTGGTGGGTGGGTGCTGGGCGGTTGGTGGGTGCTGGGCGGTGGGTAAGTGTTGGACAGAGAGTGGGTGCAGGGTGGGTGCTGGGCGGTGGGTAAGTGCTGGGCGGTGGGTGGGTGCTGGGCGGTGAGTGGATGCTAGACGGAGAGATGGTGATGGACGGTGGGTGTATGCTGGACGGTGAGTGGATGCTGGGCGGTGGGTGGGTGCTAGGCGATGGGTGGGTGCTAGGCGATGGGTGGGTGCTAGGCGATGGGTGGGTGTTGGGCAGTGGGTGAGTGTTGGGCGGTGGGTGGGTGTTGAGCGGTTGGTGGATGATGGGCGGTGAGTGGTTACTAGGCGATGAGTGAGTGCTGGGCTGTGGGTGTGTGCTGGCTGGTGGTTGGGTGCTGGGTGGTGGGTAGGTGCTGGGCGTTGGGTGGGTGCTGGGCGGTGGGTAGGTGCTGGGTGTTGGGTGGGTGCTGGGCGGTGGGTGGTTGCTGGGCGTTGGGTGGGTGCTGGGCGGTGGGTGGGTGCTGGGCGTTTGGCCGGTGCTGGGCGTTGGGTCGGTGCTGGGCGGTGGGTGGGTGCTGGGCGGTGAGTGGGTGCTGGACAGTGGGTGGGTGCTGGGCGGTGGGCGGGTGCTGGGCGGTGGGTGGGTGCTGGACAGTGGGTGGGTGCTGGACAGTGGGTGGGTGCTGGACAGTGGGTGGGTGCTGGGCGGTGGGTGGGTGCTGGACAGTGGGTGGGTGCTGGACAGTGGGTGGGTGCTGGGCGGTGGGTGGGTGCTGGGCGGGTGCTAGGATGTGAAGAAAATGAGGCACTCAAAATACTGAGAGCCAGAAAATATTCATTTAATCAGATATTACATTTGAATGGTAACAAAGTTTGTTAGATCATCGTTATAACAAACTCCGAAGAATTTGTAATGAGCTCAGAAACAAACTAAAATGCAAATTAGACAATTTAATTGAAAAAGTGACTGAGCTAAACATGTTAATAAGAGTTTTGTAATTAACTTGTCAGACGAAATGTTAGATAAAAAATACAGCAGCTCCTATTGGTTAATACTAAGTTTTGCAACCTCTAAAAAAAAGTCAATAATGAGCAAACTGCAAAAGCTGAATGTTGGTAATGAGTGAGGCTAAGTGTAGGAGTATGAGTGTGGGGAGGTGAGTGTGTGGGAGTGAATGTGTGGGAGTGGGTGTGTGGGAGTGTATGTGGGGGGTGAGTGAGTTCAGTAGAACTTGACGACTGTAGACAAGCCTACAGTGACAGGATGTCTCGTTCACCTCATGGAAACACACCTACCATGACATTCACCCTTGCAGCACCCAAGCACAGGGCAGTCCTAAGAGCGATCTACCTTGTGGTAAGAGCTGACAATCATTCAACACAGGGCAGTCCTAAGAGCGATCTACCTTGTGGTAAGAGCTGACAATCATTCAACACAGGGCAGTCCTAAGAGCGATCTACCTTGTGGTAGGAGCTGACAATCATTCAACACAGGGCAGTCCTAAGAGCGATCTACCTTGTGGTAAGAGCTGACAATCATTCAACACAGGGCAGTCCTAAGAGCGATCTACCTTGTGGTAGGAGCTGACAATCATTCAACACAGGGCAGTCCTAAGAGTGATCTACCTTGTGGTAAGAGCTCACAATCATTCACCACAGGGCAGTCCTAAGAGCGATCTACCTTGTGGTAAGAGCTGACAATCATTCAACACAGGGCAGTCCTAAGAGCGATCTACCTTGTGGTAAGAGCTCACAATCATTCAACACAGGGCAGTCCTGAGAGCGATCTACCTTGTGGTAAGAGCTCACAATCATTCAACACAGGGCAGTCCTGAGAGCGATCCTCCTTGTGAGAAGAGCTCACAACTCATACGATGAACCTTAGGATCCTTGTCTGTCTTCTTGTCTTCAGTGAATTCAAGAGAGCAGCTCCACATCGATCTCAAGTTAGCCACTAAGACATCTTGGTTGATTTTGGAGCACTCGTTTACCCCTCGTTAAATATAAGAACATAAGAACATAAGAAAGGAGGAACACTGCAGCAGGCCTATTGGCCCATACTAGGCAGGTCCTTTACAATCCTTCCCACTAACAAAATATTTGCCCAACCCAATTTGTAATGCTACCCAAGAAATAAGTTTTGATGATTCTATTTATTCATTATGCAAGTCTCACTTAAATCCAACCTCTCTCACTGTATTTATCCAACCTAAATTTGAAACTACCCAACATTTTAGCTTCAATAATCCTAGTAGGAAGACTGTTCCACTCATCAACTACCCTATTTCCAAACCAATACTTTCCTATATCCTTTCGAAATCTAAACTTATCTAATTTGAATCCATTATTGCAGGTTCTCTCTTGGAAAGATATCCTCAAGATCTTATTTATATCCCCTTTGTTAATACCCATCTTCCACTTGTACACTTCGATCATGTCTCCCCTCATTCTTCGTCTTACAAGTGAATGTAGTTTAACCCTTTGACTGTCGCAACCCCAAATCCTGAGGTGTCTCCTGGTGTCACGAACTCCCCCCCCCCCCCCCCCAAAAAAAAAAAAAAAACTATTTTTTTCTTATGAAATTATAGATTTTTTTCCCAATTGTAATGACACCAAAAGAACGAAATTTGATGGAAAACTGACAGAATTACGCTCTCGCGAATTAGCGACCTTGGCGATATTTACGAGTCGGCGATTTCGCCTACTTTGAGCCCTATTTTCGGCTAATTCCATTGCTCCAATCGACCAAACTCATAGCTATTTCTTTAGAACTCCATTTTTTCTATCGATTGAGTACAAGAAACTGCCCCTTTACCGATTTCAACTACCCAATAACGTGGTCAGAAATTTGCAATTTGGCCAATTTCACGAAAATTAAAAAATATGACAATTTCAAAATAGGGTTCAGAATGAACAATGCAGACATTCCTGGCTCTAAAATAACATTTTCTTTGTTCATCAGTCATGTCTCCAGGCCCCTCTAATATTACTCTTGCCTTCTAATTTCAATTTTTATTCAAACAAAAAATAGAAGATTTACTGTTATGCAGACTACTGCATTAAGTGATTGTATTTACATATAACTCAGTGAAAATTACTAAATTCAAAGAACGGTGCTAAATATGATTCAAACAGCCTCGCTTGTTATATTACAGTGACGTGCAAAATATATTTTAAGAGCTTCGCAATATATATATATATATTTGAGAGAAATTTACTTAATATCCGTATTGTACAATGCCTGAAGGTAATTTATTTTTAGTGTTGGGTTGAAGTGATGGGTCAGAACAATCTGTTAGTTTAGTAAATACTCAGCAGTTAATAATTTCAGTAGTGTGTGTGTGTGTGTGTACTCACCTAGTTGTGGTTGCAGGGGTCGAGTCACAGCTCCTGGCCCCTATGTGTGTGTGTGTGTGTGTGATTTCTTTCGTTGCTTCATGAGTTATATTATTCCTATTCATAAAACAATGAATAGATCCCACCCCCTTCAACTTTGCTGTCCAAGTCATTCCACTTCATGATCACTCTCAGGCAGGAGAAATACTTCCTGACGTGCATGTGACTCATCTGTATTTAATTTCAACCCCTTGTTTATCTGTTTCTCCTCACTACGAAAAGCCTTTTTCCTTTCCTGTCCACCTTCTGTCTTGTAAGTCGGCATCTTGTCTGCTCTAGTCCTATTCTCTATCATCAGGTTCAGATCTTCTAGTCTTTCCTCATGGGTCGTACTCATTATCTGCAGTAACATTTTCGTAGCAACCTCTGCATTTTTCCAGGTTCTTCACTTGCTTAATCAGGTGTGGGTTCTATCTTGGTACTGCTTACTTTAAGATGCCCCTGACATATGTATATTTAATTTACTTTTAGTAGGACTAGAGGGCGAGATGCGCCATGTTGTGAGACAATATCCTGAGATTCCTTATAGACAATGTTAGATTTACCAAATGCGCATATATTACAAAGGTGTTGATGTGCATGAAGTGCACATCAACTATTCTATTGATGTGCACTTCATGCGATAGGCTCAGTGTTATGCTCACCAAGAAACCGATCTTCTTAAGTAAGATCGATAGCTTTTGTTCCCCCAAGCTTGCACTCCGTTGCTGGTCTGCTTTGCCTGTCGCCAATTTCCAAACTTTTTCACTTGATAAGGATCATTTTTAAACAATTACTTGTGAGATCAATCGTGCAGCTGGCGTGGGTTCTCTTGGTGATTTTTCATGTCCTTTGCTGTTTTAATGCATCTTACTAGTTTTCCTCAGTGAACACAATACTTTAATTCTTATCTCTTCAAACAAGTCGTTCCTAAGCACCAGTAAAGCTTCTGGTCCCAGTACCAATCCATATAAAATGCTGCTTGTCACATTTGCCTCTTTAAGACACTCCATTATTTCCTTCCTGGATGGTATGCCTTAATCCACAGTAGTAGTGCTTTCCCTGTATTTCATGTCTTCTAGTCACAATACTGTTTGTGACTGTGTATCATTGTGTCTAGATTTACGTTTATATAATATATAAATATACATATTTGCATATTTATTCCCTATTTGTCTGAAATATTTGGAGTTGCAATATTTCAGGCAAATGAATAAATAAATTCGTGACATGTATTAATAATGTCTTCAGAATATTATTTAATGTGAATATACTGATATAACATTAGCGTTCGTGTTATATAGGAAGAGTGAATGAATACGTCTCGGGAGTTGTGGATGTGTAATAAATACACATCCACTCCCTGTCTGCTCACACAGAGAGATTTGTTCCACAGACAAATACATTATGATGTTATATGAGGTAATAGTTTTTATTTTTTTTTTCACTGTGGTGTTTCGTAGCACTGCTGTGAGGAAGTATATCGTGCCTGTAGCACTGCTGTGAGGAAGTATATCGTGCCTGTAGCACTGCTGTGAGGAAGTATATCGTGCCTGTAGCACTGCTGTGAGGAAGTATATCGTGGCTCTTTTTTCAGTTAGGAGAAAGTGTTCTTTCAAGTCATCCTCCAGGAAGGATGACATGACATCAGCTGCAAGTTACTTCCACATCCTTCAGTTACTTAGCATTTCCCCGAGGCTGTAGGATGCCTAAGACATGGTAGTGTACTTAAGAAGCTATATTTCTTCCATAATTATCACTAGATAGGGCCTCGTGGAACATTCTAACACTACCCTACAAGACTGTGGCATACTGTAGCATAACGATGGTTCAAGGGATGTTCTCCCTTACACACATACGCATCAGACTAACTACTCCACATTCCACTGTAGGGATTTTAATGGTCGTGCTAATACGAGTCTCTTTTATTCGTGAATATATCTTCATCTAATCTTTTATTTTTATATTAACTCTGTCAACATTACACATACTGTGGAAAAGGCTATTTTATTTCATCATAATAATTGCTTAAGGCTATTTTATTTCACCATAATAATTCCTTAAGGCTATTTTATTTCATCATAATAACTGCTTAAGGCTATTTTATTTCATCATAATAATTGCTTAAGGCTATTTAATTTCATCATAATAATTGCTTAAGGCTATTTTATTTCATCATAATAATTGCTTAAGGCTATTTTATTTCATCATAATAATTGCTTAAGGCTATTTTATTTCATCATAATAATTGCTTAAGGCTATTTTATTTCATCATAATAATTGCTTAAGGCTATTTTATTTCATCATAATATTGCTTAAGGCTATTTTATTTCACCATAATAATTGCTTTAATCATAATATACTTCCCTTAATGATGCCTCCAGATATTATTTCCTTTTATTTACAATTCATTAATATAAACAAGTACTGAAGTTTTCCTCTCGTGTAACTCAAACCTGTTATGTTGTTCTCTGGGAAATATTAATTGAAATATTGATAACGTTCTCACATTTGAAATATTAATGATCAACGTTTAGTTAAATCGCCCACTGGAATCTGTGAGTTATTCAATATAATCATTGTTGAAAATTGTATAAAATACCGACAGCTTGATGAATAAGATTCATGTGCAACAGTTGGGTATTTTTACTGTTGAAACGTTTCGCCTACACGGTAGACTTCTTCAGTCCAATACAGAGAATGGATTGTAAGCAATAGAACTTGATGGACTGATTACATTGTCTCTCCCTCATCAGTTCTGCTACTTTCAGTCCATTCTCTGTATTTGACTGAGAAGCCTACCGCATATACGTCTTATTCATCAATATCATTATTTCGTGTGTTCGTGGGCTCCTTCTCTGTATATTAATTTACTTTTAACAGACCTAGAGGGAGGGAAAGGCCATGACAGTGCGGGACAAATATCCTGAGGAATCCTGGAATCGAGCTTCTGAAAGTATTGTTACTTCCATTTCTTATTAATTTATATATATTGTACAAATTACAATGGATGAGTGCGCTTGTAACTGGTCATCAAAATAATTATAATCATAACCATAATTTTTGAAGGGGTGGACCAGTAAGCCAGCGGAAGGCTTCCGTCATATGACCAAAAGCTCCAGCTGTGTGGGTAATCATGTGGCTAAGACTCGCGTCTGGAAACACTTGTCCTGTTTCCTGACAAATCTTACCTAACCTGTCTGGTGTTAGCTGTAGTGGGGATCCAGCACACTCAGAGGAAGACATTGCAGACTTCTCATAATCCATTTCATTCATCTGCTAGAAATAGTGATGATTTAAAATCAATAAACAGTTTGTTTTTCCTCGGCCTCATGTCTTTTCCTTTCGTTGGTAATCATATATTGTTGAATTTTGCAAATACACTTTCCGAAAAAATAATGCTTCGAGTCGAGAGGTTAACTGCTATGCAGTGAGAAATTGCTAAAAAGCTGTATTTTTTAACCGGTTAAAGACTTACCACCGTCCTCTCTCACTCCCTTCCTTTGTTGACTCTCTCAGTGGATCTGGCAGCCTCTGCCTGCCTTAGCTACACATCACAATGTTATTCCTTTATTTTCTCATGATTTCGCATGAGGGGTAGAGGTAGGACTTAACTTGGAGATGAATCTTATTGAAGCTAGCTGGCCCAGTGGCTAACGCGTCGGTCTGGTGTTTTATGACTCTCTGATCGTGGGTTCTAGCCCCACCCGTGGTATGGTTTCTTTTCAATTGTGTCATAACGATTTCCTGAGTCAAATGCTTCCTAATTTGTTGCTGAATATGCGAGAGAAGGAAGCTTCTGATATTGCTGCTATTCCTCAGAGAACAAAAATACACAATATGGTCACCGGAACAATACACAAACAACCCGAACATTTACAAGTAACACGTCGAACGACCTAAGCTTCTCTCTCCTAGGTGCTGGTTATTTGCGTCATGTTCTTCATTTATACTCACTAGGTGGACATGTCGTTGGTAAAAGTAATACAACTATTAACCAGGTATATCGTGTCAGTCCTGGGAAGCAGCTCGTTCTGAAAGTGATTTTCTGCTCAATAACAATTTTATTGAAGCCAGCATCAGTGCCTGGGCCTCACAGTCGTATCTTAGTACCTAACCAGATGATACCTATTGTATGTATACAGATGACAGGCAAATTACTGAGGTTACAGAATTTGAGGGTTATCCCTTGCTTAGAATTAGTATACGCTGACACTTGGGAGGACTACACGCGTAGATTGAAATGTTTGTTCGATACGTTATCTGTGTCTGAGTCTTTGGATGCATTAGTTTATAAGAGCATAAGAACATAAGAACATAAGAACGAAGGAACACTGCAGAAGGCCTACTGGCCCATGCAAGGCAGGTCCAAGTCTCCTACCGGCTTAAGCCAATGCACCCAACCTAGTCAGGTCAGGTCACATTGACTTAAGGGAGGAACACGGCAACCGACCTGGTAGCACAAGCTATCAGGTCTAACTCACACCCACCCACATCTACTCATGTATTTATCCAACCTATTTTTAAAGCTACACAACGTTCTGGCCTCTATAACGGTATTTGGGAGTTTGTTCCACTCATCCACAACTCTATTACCAAACCAGTACTTTCCTATATCCTTCCTGAATCTGAATTTTTCCAACTTAAAACCATTGCTGCGAGTCCTGTCTAGGCTAGATATTTTCAGCACACTATTTACATCCCCTTTATTTATTCCTGTCTTCCATTTATACACCTCAATCATATCCCCCCTAATTCTACGTCTTTCTAGAGAGTGCAGATTCAGGGCCCTTAGTCTATCCTCATAGGGAAGGTTTCTGATACATGGGATCAACTTTGTCATCCTCCTTTGTACATTTTCCAGAGAATTTATATCCATTCTGTAATACGGTGACCAAAACTGTGCAGCATAATCTAAATGAGGCCTAACCAAGGATGTATAGAGTTGAAGAACAACCTGAGGACTCCTATTATTTATGCTTCTTGATATGAAGCCAAGGATTCTATTAGCTTTATTGCGAACACTTATGCACTGTTGTCTTGGTTTCAGATTACTGCTAACCAGAACTCCTAAATCTTTTTCGCAATCCGTAATATTAAGATCTACATTATTTAGTTTATATGTGGCATGGTTATTGTCCTGTCCAACATTTAGAACTTTGCATTTGTCTATATTAAACTGCATCTGCCACTTCTCCGACCACTGCATCAGTCTATTCAAATCTTCCTGGAGTGCTCGAATGTCCTCGTCAGAATGAATTCGACGGCCTATTTTGGTGTCATCGGCAAACTTGCCGATGTCGCTCTTTATGCCCTCATCTATGTCGTTTATGTAGATTGTGAACAGCAGGGGGCCCAACACTGACCCCTGTGGAACACCGCTCGTGACGCTTCCCCACTCTGATTTCTCCCCATTTATGCAAACTCTCTGCTGCCTATTTGTCAACCATGCCTCTATCCAGGAAAAAATTTCTCCTCCTATTCCATGTGCTTTAATTTTCCTCAATAGTCTCTGATGTGGGACCCTGTCAAAAGCCTTACTGAAGTCCATATACACAATATCATATTCATTACCATGATCTACCTCCTCAAATACCTTAGTGAAAAAAGTTAATAAATTCGTAAGGCAGGAACGCCCCTTTGTAAAACCATGCTGAGATTCGTTGATTAATTTATGCTTTTCAAGGTGGCTACGAACTGCCTCGGCAATTATTGATTCCATAAATTTTCCCACTATGGAGGTTAGGCTTATTGGTCTATAGTTCGAAGCTAAGGACCTGTCACCTGTTTTGAAAATAGGTATCACATTTGCCATTTTCCACTTATCTGGCACCATGCCAGTTTGTAGTGATATGTTGAAAAGATTAGCCAAAGGTGTGCTAAGCTCCTCTTTACATTCCTTTAGAACCCTTGCATACAGTTCATCAGGGCCTGGGGATTTGTTAGGTTTTAATTTATCTATTTGCCTAAGGACCATGTCACTTGTGACCCTAATAGTGCACAGTTTATTATCGTCCTGTTCTACATAATTTATCATTACTGGAATATCGCTGGTATCCTCCTGTGTAAAAACTGAGAGGAAGTATGTGTTAAAAATTCTACACATTTCCTTATCACTGTCAGTGAGCTGACCCGAGGAACTTTTGAGTGGGCCTATCTTGTCCCTGATCTTACTTCTGTATACCTGAAAGAATCCTTTTGGGTTAGTCTTCGATTCTCTTGCAACTTTAACCTCATAATCTCTTTTTGCTTTTCTAATTCCCTTTTTTATTTCTCTCTTTAACTGAATATATCGATTTCTCAATTGCCCCTCTCCTCTTTTGATTTGCCTATATTTGCCTCTCTTTTGACCAATCAGATATTTTAATCTATTGTTCATCCATTTAGGATCATTTTTGTTTGATCTGATTTCCCTATTTGGAACATAATTTGACTGAGCAGCTAGAACTATGCCCTGGAAAGCATCATATCGGCAACCATCACCACCTACCTGACCCTTAGTCAGGTCATTCCAGTTCAGCCCACCTAAGTAATTTTTCAGTCCTATGAAATCAGCCAAGCGAAAGTCAGGGACGGAGACTTGATTGCCATTATTAGGGGAATTCCATGATATATTAAAACTGAGTGATTTGTGATCACTTTCCCCAAGCTCATCATTAACCTCAAGATTATTAATTAGTGTTTCCCTACTGGCAAGAACCAAGTCAAGGAGGTTATTACCCCTAGTTGGCTCTGTCACAAACTGTTTTAAAAAACAATCCTGGATCGTATCAAGAAAGTCACCTGACTCTAAATTTCCTGTCAAATTGCTCCAGTCAATCTGTCTATAGTTGAAATCTCCCATTAGCACAACATTTTCGTATGTAGATGCCTTACGAATTTCGTCCCATAGAAGTTTACTGCACTCCCTATCAAGATTTGGGGCCCTGTAAATCACACCCAAAATTAGTTTTTCTCGGCCCTCGAGAAGCTGTAACCAAACAGATTCAGTGGCTGACGCTTCTAATTTAATATCTTGTCTAACACAACAATTTAAATTGTCTCTGACATACATCGCTACTCCACCACCTTTCCTGTTGACCCTGTCAGTGTGGAATAATTTATAGCCTTGTATGTGACATTCAGAGGGCATCTCTCTATCTTTCAGATTAAGCCAGGTCTCTGTTATAGCAATAATATCGATGTTTCCTGCACTTGCAATTAATCTTAGCTCATCTATCTTATTTCTTACACTCCTGCTATTAGTATAGTAAACCTTAAGGGAGCTAGTCCCTTGCTGCCCTCTGCTGTCCCCCTTTGTTTGCTGACCTGATCTATTGTCTTTATTTATAACTTCATGCTGAATGCCTTTTATACATTTACTGTTTCCAACCCAAGTGTTGCAACCTGCTTGTTTCCCCCACACACCCATACCTCTATCTTCCATCAGTTTAAAATCATAGGCATTTCACCAATGGCCTTCTCAATCGAGTCTGCAAGTGCTACCACCCCAGCCCCAGAGAGATGTACCCCATCCCTTGCATACATATCATGTTTGCCATAAAAGTTGTTCCAGTTGTCAATGAATGGGATTGCAAGTTCCTTGCAGTATCTGTCTAGCCAGCAATTTACACCAATTGCCCTAGACAACCATTCATTTCCTACTCCCCTTCTAGGCAAGATGCTACATATGATTGGGATCCCTCCCTTAGACTTAATGAAATCTATAGCTGACCTGTACTTATCTAGCAGCTCTTCTCTCCTACCCTTCCCAATATCATTTCCACCAGCACTGAGACAGATAATGGGCTTGTTCCCATTACCTGACGTGATATTATCCAGCCTGTTGACAATGTCCCCAACACCAGCTCCAGGGAAGCACACTCTGTCTCTCATCTTCTTATTCCTATTACAAAAAGCACGGTCAATATATCTTACCTGAGAGTCACCAACCACAAGAATGCGCTTACCTCCATTAGCAGGGGCAGTAGTACCCTTACCTTCACTGGCCACTGAAGTACATTCATCCTGAAGAACAGAGAAGCGATTTCCTACCTTCAGATCTTCACTCTTAACTTTCCTTACTCTGATGCGCCTTCCATTACTGTGAACCACTCGCCACTTGTAGCAGGTGCTGGGCTGCACCTCACTGCTGGTAGCCGTTGCTACCTCCCCACCTACAGCCTCCTCACAGCGAGAGACAGACTGCACCTCACTGCTAGAAGCCTCATTCCCCACAACTCCAGCCACCTCACACTCTCTCCCAGACCCATTGAGGTGGACCTTCAGCCTCCTAATCTCCTCCTGGAGAAGCAAGACCTCCTCCTTCAACTCTCCAACCTCAATTTTTAAAACACTGCAGAAGCAAGCCATGCTTTGTAATCGTCCACACTAATCCCCAAAGCAGCTCAGGGTCTGTGACCTCACGTGTGTGAAACTCTTATAATTCCTTTCATTTTTCTCAATGTAATCCAGAGATGTGTCGTGCATTTGACAGATACCAGGGAACAAGGAATGGGAGGTGTACTGCTAAGAGAATTAGGACATAAACCTCTCCAACCATGTGCAGAAAATATTCCAAAATCCACGAATTTCGTGAGACATTAACGTCAGAACACTTTGAAATTCTATGACTAACTGATAACAAACATCGGACTTTTACTCTTGAGACGAAATGTTGTGAGTTTTGCAAATATTCACACAAAAGTAATAATATTGGAAAAAAAAAGCAATTGTAACCGAAATAATATTATTCTCGCCAGTGTCATGACGCCATCACCTATCATAAGAAAACAGCGTTAAAACTGCTTAAAAAGACAGTATAAAAGAGAAATTACAATGTAGCCAGCTACTACAGACTCCAGCGGCAGCAACAGCAGCGGCCCCAAGCTCCGTACTCTTCTTCAACAACCAGAGCCACCAATGCTCCTATGATGACCTAGTTGAAAGCAAAACTACACTACCCAACGTAGCACCCAGAATGACCAAAGATTACCAACAGTGAAACCTACAAATCAAATAGAGAGATCAAAGGAAGACTGCCCTCAAACCCAAAGCAACACCCCGCTGCCAGCCGAATAACGTAACCCTAAGCTTTGTATAGCTACAACTTCTTAATTACAACAACTCCTGTAGTATTATGAGGCGTAATCTCAGAGGAAACAGCACCAAGGCCAACAAGAAAACACCGAAAAATCGACTATTCAACAAGTGTACCCAGGACGACGCCGGCTCATCTACCACCCCTCTCACCACCACCCAGGACAACACCACAACAGTAATACCAAACATGGCTGCCTCCACCTCTACCACCTCTCTCTTCTCCGGATTCAACCTACCAAGTAGTCTCTCAGGTATGACCAGTGATCCAGATACCCTTAAGTCATGCATCTCCACCTTAGTTATTGAAAATATGAATCTTCGAGAGACGCTAACAAAACAAGACACCAGGATGACACAACTCGAGAACAAAATCCTCAGTCTTGAACAAAAGGTATCAACACCAGGAATGACTAACTATGGCAAGACCATCCAAACAGTCATTGATAGCCACACAGAACAAATAATCTCTTAATACAAAGGTTGAAGAAACAGTAAAAGAATGGAAGAACAACTTGGATAACCAGTTCAGTGACAACTTTGTGCTCCAAGAAGATAAAACTGAGCAAGAAAAATTAGCGGACGCAGTAATAATTAACAGTCCACTTTTTCCCAGTGATATGAACCAAACAAACAGTAAAGAAATTACTCTCCAGATCATAAAGGACCAAACAAAAGTTACAGTACCAGAGTCAGAAATAAAGGAAGCCAGGTTACAAGGATCCCATGGTAGAAAAAGTGTTATGCTTAGATTCCACTCACATGACAGGAAAAGACTTAATTATTGCATATATTAAAGTAAAGAATGAGGTATACATAAACGAGTGTCTCACCAGAAAACGTCAGAACCTCCTGTATCGAGTCAGAAAACTTAAGAACATAAGAAAGAAGGAACACTGCGACAGGCCTACTGACCCACGCGGAGCAGGTCCATGTCTCTCCCCCCGGATTAGACCAATGACCCACCCCCCCAGATTATCCCAATGACCCACCCAGTCTGGCCATCCCCACTCAAGGATGGAGCACTGTACCAGACCCAGCAGCACAGCTAGTCAGGTCCAACTCACATCCACCCACACCCACTCATGTATTTAAGAACATAAGAACATAAGAACGAAGGAACACTGCAGAAGGCCTACTGGCCCATGCGAGGCAGGTCCAGGTCTCCTACCGGCTTAAGCCAATGCACCCAACCTAGTCAGGTCAGGTCACATTGACTTAAGGGAGGAACACGGCAACCGACCTGGTAGCACAAGCTATCAGGTCCAACTCACACCCACCCACATCCACTCATGTATTTATCCAACCTATTTTTAAAGCTACACAACGTTCTGGCCTCTATAACTGTACTCGGGAGTTTGTTCCACTCATCCACAACTCTATTACCAAACCAGTACTTTCCTATATCCTTCCTGAATCTGAATTTTTCCAACTTAAAACCATTGCTGCGAGTCCTGTCTAGGCTAGATATTTTCAGCACACTATTTACATCCCCTTTATTTATTCCTGTCTTCCATTTATACACCTCAATCATATCCCCCCTAATTCTACGTCTTTCTAGAGAGTGCAGATTCAGGGCCCTTAGTCTATCCTCATAGGGAAGGTTTCTGATACATGGGATCAACTTTGTCATCCTCCTTTGTACATTTTCCAGAGAATTTATATCCATCCTGTAATACGGTGACCAAAACTGTGCAGCATAATCTAAATGAGGCCTAACCAAGGATGTATAGAGTTGTGTACGAAATGGTATATAATACCGACAAGATGAGAGTAAGACACATGTGCAACATCTGGGTATCTTTATTGTAGACGTTTCGCCATCCAGTGGCTTTATCAATACAAATTCTAGGACATAACTTGAAGACAGTAGAACTATGTACAGAAGATGAGGTAATCAGTCCCTCAAACTAGGAGTAGGTGCGAACAGCACCATAGTCGTGGAGATTCAGAATCTCCACGACTATGGTGCTGTTCGCACCTACTCCTAGTTTGAGGGACTGATTACCTCATCTTCTGTACATAGTTCTACTGTCTTCAAGTTATGTCCTAGAATTTGTATTGATAAAGCCACTGGATGGCGAAACGTCTACAATAAAGATACCCAGATGTTGCACAGATGTATAGAGTTGAAGAACAACCTGAGGACTCCTATTATTTATGCTTCTTGATATGAAGCCAAGGATTCTATTAGCTTTATTGCGAACACTTATGCACTGTTGTCTTGGTTTCAGATTACTGCTAACCAGAATTCCTAAATCTTTTTCGCAATCCGTAATATTAAGATCTACATTATTTAGTTTATATGTGACATGGTTATTGTCCTGTCCAACATTTAGAACTTTGCATTTGTCTATATTAAACTGCATCTGCCACTTCTCCGACCATTGCATCAGTCTATTCAAATCTTCCTGGAGTGCTCGAATGTCCTCGTCAGAATGAATTCGACGGCCTATTTTGGTGTCATCGGCAAACTTGCCGATGTCGCTCTTTATGCCCTCATCTATGTCGTTTATGTAGATTGTGAACAGCAGGGGGCCCAACACTGACCCCTGTGGAACACCGCTCGTGACACTTCCCCACTCTGATTTCTCCCCATTTATGCAAACTCTCTGCTGCCTATTTGTCAACCATGCCTCTATCCAGGAAAAAATTTCTCCTCCTAACTTGAAACCATTGCTGCGAGTCCTGTCTTGGCTGGAAATTTTCAGCACACTATTTACATCCCCTTTATTTATTCCTGTTTTCCATTTATACACCTCGATCATATCCCCCCTAATTCTACGCCTTTCGAGAGAGTGCAGATTCAGGGCCCTCAGTCTATCCTCATAGGGAAGATTTCTAATACATGGGATCATCTTTGTCATCCTCCTTTGTACGTTTTCCAGAGCATTTATATCCATTATGTAATACGGTGACCAGAACTGAGCAGCACAGTCTAAATGAGGCCTAACCAAGGATATATAGAGTTGAAGAACAACCTGAGGACTTCTAATATTTATACTTCTAGATATGAAGCCAAGAATTCTGTTAGCTTTATTGCGAACACTAATGCACTGTTGTCTAGGTTTTAGATTACTGCTAACCAGAACTCCTAAATCCTTTTCGCAATCGGTAGTATTAAGATCTACATTATTTAGTTTATATGTGGCATGGTTATTTAACTGTCCAACATTTAGAACTTTGCATTTGTAAATATTAAACCTCATCTGCCACTTCTCCGACCATTGCGTCAGTCTATTCAAATCATCCTGGAGTGCTCTGTTCTCATTAGAATGAATTGGACGGCCTATTTTGGTGTCATCAGCAAATTTGCTTATGTTGCTATTTATTCCCTCATCTATGTCGTTTATGTAAATTGTGAACAACAACGGGCCCAACACTGACCCCTGAGGAACACCGCTTGTGACGTGCCCCCATTCTGATTTCTCCCCAACACCAATGCTTCACACGGGATGGGAAAATTCTAGTTAGGAAAACAAATGTAGGTCAACTGTACGCAATCACGAACGAGAATGATCTATCACGATTTCTCAGGGATACTAATCTTACAGAGAATAACTAAACAATATCCAACCTAAAAGCCTACCTGTAGTGTATGCTTTGCTCCATTATTGTACAAATATCACAGTACAGGGACCTGGGAGTAGTCAAGTCTGAGGATCTCACTTTCAAGGATCACAACAGTGCTACGATCGCACGTGCAAAGAAAATGATAGGATGGATAATGAGAACTTTCAAAACGAGAGATGCCAAGCCAATGATGATCCTTTTCAAATCACTTGTTCTCTCTCTAGGCTGGAATACTGCTGTACATTAACATCTCCATTCAAAGCAGGTGAAATCGCAGATCTAGAGAGTGTACAGAGATCCTTTACTGCACGTATAAGTTCTGTCAAGCACCTTAACTACTGGGAACGCTTGGAAGCACTTGACTTGTACTCGTTGGAACGCAGGAGGGAGAGAGGTATCATAATCTACACTTGGAAAATCTTGGAAGGAATGGTCCCAAATCTGCACACAGAAATCACTCCCTACGAAAGTAAAAGACTGGGCAGGCGATGCAAAATGCCCCCAATAAAAAGTAGGGGCGCCATTGGTACACTAAGGGAAAACACCATAAGTGTCCGGGGCCCATGACTGTTCAACAGCCTCCCATCAAGCATTAGGGGAATTGCCAATAAGTCCCTGGCTGCCTTCAAGAGATAGCGGGACAGATACCTAAAGTCAGTGCCGGATCAGCCGGGCTGTGGCTCGTACGTTGGACTGCGTGCGGCCAGCAGTAACATCCTAGTTGATCAGGCTCTGATCCATCGGGAGGCCTGGTCATGGACAGGGCCGCGGGGGCGTTGATCCCCGGAATAACCTCCAGGTAACCTCCAGGTATCCAGGTACAATCTCTTAGTAATAAAAAATCAACTACCTCAGTAATGTGATTTTACTAGTAAGAATAAGTAACCTTATGTTATGTAATTTTCTTAATTACAATAGTTTGCTTAAATATTTGCTTAAAAATTTACTTCTCTGTCTATATTAAAACCCCACATTTCTTTAAATACTATTAATTGCTATTACTTACTAAATTCGTTATTTAATACCATTTTTATTATCAGTACAATCTACTCTTAACATTTCAACATTTTAATTACCATTACTCGTTTAATTACCATAACCTGTTTTAATACCACATTTTACTATCTTAGAGTACTCTTAAATATCTTGTACTGCCAAATAAGCTCTAGTATAACTACTAGTGCAATATTGAATCCAAATAACTGTTCTTAAAATTTAATACTTGATATAAACGTTTGTTTTTCCTTTTTATTTTTATCAATTAATATTTTTTGTAACCATTATTACTTCCTAAAATTTTATTAAACACCATATTTACTACCAGTCCATTTTACTTTTTTACATTAATCATTATCTTATACTTTTCTTAACCTTGGCAATATAAACACAAATGCAGTATAATGTGATCCTTTATTGACTACGTTTCGCCCACACAGTGGGCTTTTTCAAGTCACAAACAGAACTACCTGGGGTGGAAGGAACGCGAGTATTTATAGTCCGGCTGAGGTCAGGTGAAGAATGCTGCATCTGATGATGTACCGAGTTGGGTTGTAGAGTCTAAAAACTTGGGTAGCTTGGAAAGGAGACTGGACAAGTTTGTGAGCAGACCTTCTACAGTGTTCTTATGTGGGATAGCGATGAAGAAGTTTCTTGGCAAGTGGTTCAGCTATGTTATAGAAGCCACTATTCTGGTTGAAGTTGTCGGATATAGAAATAAGTGATGATTCCAGGATTCTTCGGTATTGGGTGTTGTCTTCTGTGGCGATAAGTCTTGAGTTTCTGTAGTTTATCAAGTGGTTGTGTGAATTACGGTGTTGTACGCAGGCATTCCTTGTGTCGTCAGACCTGCTTGCGTATTGGTGTTCTGAAATACGTGTTTGGAGGTCCCTTGATGTTTCGCCCACGTATAACTTGTTGCAGTCATTACAAGGGATTATGTATACCCCTGCAGAGGATGGAGGCTTGTCCTGCCTACTACTGGTGATGTCCTTGATGGTCGTGGTTGTGGAGGTAGATACTTGGAATGATGTTTTGGCAAAGATGTTGGAAACATGTTTGGCAATGGAGTTGGTGGGAAGGACTATGTATCTCTTCTCGGCAGTGTCTTCTCTGGGTGTGTTGAAGATGTTTAGTGCTCGCCGTCTGCAGTCTCTGATGAAGTGACGAGGATAGTGGAGTTTGGAAAATACCTGTTCAATTATAGTGCATTCTTCCTCAAGGAACTCGTTGCTGCAGATTCTGAGTGCACGCAGGAAGAAGCCTATAATTACACCACGTTTGGTTTTGGTGTCGTGGTGAGAGTAGAAGTGGAGAAGATCGTTTTGGTTGGTGGGTTTTCGATAGACTTTAAAACGAAGTTCGTGGTCAGCTTTGCAGAGTAGAACATCAAGGAAAGGAAGAGTGTTGTCGACCTCTTCTTCAAGTGTGAACTGGATTGAAGGCTCGACCTGGTTGAGCTTGTCTTGGAGAGCTTGAACGTTGAAGCGTTTAGGAGTTATGAGGAGAATGTCGTCAACATAACGGAGCCAGGTGACAGACGAAGGAATAATGGTGGAGAAACGTTCGGCTTCTAGATGTTCCATGTATAGGTTCGCTAGGACTGCACTGAGTGGCGAACCCATGGGTAGTCCAAAAGTCTGCTGAAAGAGGTGATTTTCAAAAGAGAAACACGTAAAGCCAACACATAGTTCAACCAGGTCGATGAAGTCGCTGGCTGGAATGGGAAGATCAAGTGAATCGTCAATTTTCTTGCGCAAGAGATCGATGGCTTGTTTAGTAGGTACTTTAGTGAATAGGGAAGTCACGTCAAGGCTGGAAAGTTTCTTGTTCCTGATGTTGATGTTGCGAATGCGATTGAGAAGATCACCTGAGTGTTTGAGATGTGCTGGACTGATAGTGCCCAAGAGTTTCGAGAGGTGTTTGGCGAGAATTCCTGAGAGCTTGTGGGGAGCACTGCCTATTCCCGAGGATATGGGCCTCAGTGGGATACCAGGCTTGTGAGTCTTTGGCAGGCCGTACATTCTGGCAGGTCTGGGGTTGCTGGGCATGGTGTGCAGAAGTTTCTTCCCTTGTTCTGAGCTCCTCAGAATGCGGCGAGTCCTTTGAAGAAAAGTTTTAGTAAGGTTGTCCACTTGGTTAGTTGTGAGAGGTTTGTAGGTATCTGGGTCATTAAGTAGATTGAGCATTTTGTTCCTGTAATCGTCAGTGTTCATGATGACAACACCACCTCCTTTATCAGCGGTGGTGACCCTGATGGTCGTGTCTTCTGCTAAACCTTTGAGTGCATTGATGTAACGTCGGGGTATGACTGGGGAGCTGCGTGTTGAGATGGCTGCTGAGATGATGCCTTGAAGATAGCCTTTTTGGAAGTCGGAGTCATTGTGTCTGTAGTTTTTGGCGATGAAATTGAGGTCTTGTTTTGGTTTCGTAATTCCTGTTGCGAATTTGAGGCCTAAGCTGAGGGCTTCAGTTTCTGTGGTTGACAGTGGACGAGATGAAAGATTTTGAATAATTTCAGGTCTTCCTAAACTTTTCCAATTACTATTATCGCAGAGTGTTTGTAGTTTCCTAGTAAGTCTGATCTTCTGTTGAACATTCGCTGTGGTAACTCTGCTGCGAATGATTTCGGCGGTGCGTCTGTTCATGTTGCCCCGGAGTGTTGTGCCTAGTGTTCTGGCTTGGAGAAAAGCTTCCTTTGTAGCATTGTTTAAGTCATCTGCACACTCTTCAAGGTAGGTCCGAGCTGTAGCGGAGAAAGGTGGTTTGATGTTGGCAATTTGAGGAGGAGTAGATCTTGGTAAGACCATTTCTTGGATGCAGTCACGAAGAAAATTGTGTCTGTTGCGAAGTGAGTAAGCTTTTAGGAGAAGGTCCAGGTATTCTCTGTGTGAAGGATCCATTTCTACTGCAGTGTTTGACACGATGGAAATAAATGGTATAAAATACCGACACAATGGCAATATAAACACAAATGCAGTATAATGTGATCCTTTATTGACTACGTTTCGCCCACACAGTGGGCTTTTTCAAGTCACAAACAGAACTACCTGGGGTGGAAGGAACGCGAGTATTTATAGTCCGGCTGAGGTCAGGTGAAGAATGCTGCATCTGATGATGTACCGAGTTGGGTTGTAGAGTCTAAAAACTTGGGTAGCTTGGAAAGGAGACTGGACAAGTTTGTGAGCAGACCTTCTACAGTGTTCTTATGTGGGATAGCGATGAAGAAGTTTCTTGGCAAGTGGTTCAGCTATGTTATAGAAGCCACTATTCTGGTTGAAGTTGTCGGATATAGAAATAAGTGATGATTCCAGGATTCTTCGGTATTGGGTGTTGTCTTCTGTGGCGATAAGTCTTGAGTTTCTGTAGTTTATCAAGTGGTTGTGTGAATTACGGTGTTGTACGCAGGCATTCCTTGTGTCGTCAGACCTGCTTGCGTATTGGTGTTCTGAAATACGTGTTTGGAGGTCCCTTGATGTTTCGCCCACGTATAACTTGTTGCAGTCATTACAAGGGATTATGTATACCCCTGCAGAGGATGGAGGCTTGTCCTGCCTACTACTGGTGATGTCCTTGATGGTCGTGGTTGTGGAGGTAGATACTTGGAATGATGTTTTGGCAAAGATGTTGGAAACATGTTTGGCAATGGAGTTGGTGGGAAGGACTATGTATCTCTTCTCGGCAGTGTCTTCTCTGGGTGTGTTGAAGATGTTTAGTGCTCGCCGTCTGCAGTCTCTGATGAAGTGACGAGGATAGTGGAGTTTGGAAAATACCTGTTCAATTATAGTGCATTCTTCCTCAAGGAACTCGTTGCTGCAGATTCTGAGTGCACGCAGGAAGAAGCCTATAATTACACCACGTTTGGTTTTGGTGTCGTGGTGAGAGTAGAAGTGGAGAAGATCGTTTTGGTTGGTGGGTTTTCGATAGACTTTAAAACGAAGTTCGTGGTCAGCTTTGCAGAGTAGAACATCAAGGAAAGGAAGAGTGTTGTCGACCTCTTCTTCAAGTGTGAACTGGATTGAAGGCTCGACCTGGTTGAGCTTGTCTTGGAGAGCTTGAACGTTGAAGCGTTTAGGAGTTATGAGGAGAATGTCGTCAACATAACGGAGCCAGGTGACAGACATGTTTCCAACATCTTTGCCAAAACATCATTCCAAGTATCTACCTCCACAACCACGACCATCAAGGACATCACCAGTAGTAGGCAGGACAAGCCTCCATCCTCTGCAGGGGTATACATAATCCCTTGTAATGACTGCAACAAGTTATACGTGGGCGAAACATCAAGGGACCTCCAAACACGTATTTCAGAACACCAATACGCAAGCAGGTCTGACGACACAAGGAATGCCTGCGTACAACACCGTAATTCACACAACCACTTGATAAACTACAGAAACTCAAGACTTATCGCCACAGAAGACAACACCCAATACCGAAGAATCCTGGAATCATCACTTATTTCTATATCCGACAACTTCAACCAGAATAGTGGCTTCTATAACATAGCTGAACCACTTGCCAAGAAACTTCTTCATCGCTATCCCACATAAGAACACTGTAGAAGGTCTGCTCACAAACTTGTCCAGTCTCCTTTCCAAGCTACCCAAGTTTTTAGACTCTACAACCCAACTCGGTACATCATCAGATGCAGCATTCTTCACCTGACCTCAGCCGGACTATAAATACTCGCGTTCCTTCCACCCCAGGTAGTTCTGTTTGTGACTTGAAAAAGCCCACTGTGTGGGCGAAACGTAGTCAATAAAGGATCACATTATACTGCATTTGTGTTTATATTGCCATTGTGTCGGTATTTTATACCATTTATTTCCATCGTGTCAAACACTGCAGTAGAAATGGATCCTTCACACAGAGAATACCTGGACCTTCTCCTAAAAGCTTACTCACTTCGCAACAGACACAATTTTCTTCGTGACTGCATCCAAGAAATGGTCTTACCAAGATCTACTCCTCCTCAAATTGCCAACATCAAACCACCTTTCTCCGCTACAGCTCGGACCTACCTTGAAGAGTGTGCAGATGACTTAAACAATGCTACAAAGGAAGCTTTTCTCCAAGCCAGAACACTAGGCACAACACTCCGGGGCAACATGAACAGACGCACCGCCGAAATCATTCGCAGCAGAGTTACCACAGCGAATGTTCAACAGAAGATCAGACTTACTAGGAAACTACAAACACTCTGCGATAATAGTAATTGGAAAAGTTTAGGAAGACCTGAAATTATTCAAAATCTTTCATCTCGTCCACTGTCAACCACAGAAACTGAAGCCCTCAGCTTAGGCCTCAAATTCGCAACAGGAATTACGAAACCAAAACAAGACCTCAATTTCATCGCCAAAAACTACAGACACAATGACTCCGACTTCCAAAAAGGCTATCTTCAAGGCATCATCTCAGCAGCCATCTCAACACGCAGCTCCCCAGTCATACCCCGACGTTACATCAATGCACTCAAAGGTTTAGCAGAAGACACGACCATCAGGGTCACCACCGCTGATAAAGGAGGTGGTGTTGTCATCATGAACACTGACGATTACAGGAACAAAATGCTCAATCTACTTAATGACCCAGATACCTACAAACCTCTCACAACTAACCAAGTGGACAACCTTACTAAAACTTTTCTTCAAAGGACTCGCCGCATTCTGAGGAGCTCAGAACAAGGGAAGAAACTTCTGCACACCATGCCCAGCAACCCCAGACCTGCCAGAATGTACGGCCTGCCAAAGACTCACAAGCCTGGTATCCCACTGAGGCCCATATCCTCGGGAATAGGCAGTGCTCCCCACAAGCTCTCAGGAATTCTCGCCAAACACCTCTCGAAACTCTTGGGCACTATCAGTCCAGCACATCTCAAACACTCAGGTGATCTTCTCAATCGCATTCGCAACATCAACATCAGGAACAAGAAACTTTCCAGCCTTGACGTGACTTCCCTATTCACTAAAGTACCTACTAAACAAGCCATCGATCTCTTGCGCAAGAAAATTGACGATTCACTTGATCTTCCCATTCCAGCCAGCGACTTCATCGACCTGGTTGAACTATGTGTTGGCTTTACGTGTTTCTCTTTTGAAAATCACCTCTTTCAGCAGACTTTTGGACTACCCATGGGTTCGCCACTCAGTGCAGTCCTAGCGAACCTATACATGGAACATCTAGAAGCCGAACGTTTCTCCACCATTATTCCTTCGTCTGTCACCTGGCTCCGTTATGTTGACGACATTCTCCTCATAACTCCTAAACGCTTCAACGTTCAAGCTCTCCAAGACAAGCTCAACCAGGTCGAGCCTTCAATCCAGTTCACACTTGAAGAAGAGGTCGACAACACTCTTCCTTTCCTTGATGTTCTACTCTGCAAAGCTGACCACGAACTTCGTTTTAAAGTCTATCGAAAACCCACCAACCAAAACGATCTTCTCCACTTCTACTCTCACCACGACACCAAAACCAAACGTGGTGTAATTATAGGCTTCTTCCTGCGTGCACTCAGAATCTGCAGCAACGAGTTCCTTGAGGAAGAATGCACTATAATTGAACAGGTATTTTCCAAACTCCACTATCCTCGTCACTTCATCAGAGACTGCAGACGGCGAGCACTAAACATCTTCAACACACCCAGAGAAGACACTGCCGAGAAGAGATACATAGTCCTTCCCACCAACTCCATTGCCAAACATGTTTCCAACATCTTTGCCAAAACATCATTCCAAGTATCTACCTCCACAACCACGACCATCAAGGACATCACCAGTAGTAGGCAGGACAAGCCTCCATCCTCTGCAGGGGTATACATAATCCCTTGTAATGACTGCAACAAGTTATACGTGGGCGAAACATCAAGGGACCTCCAAACACGTATTTCAGAACACCAATACGCAAGCAGGTCTGACGACACAAGGAATGCCTGCGTACAACACCGTAATTCACACAACCACTTGATAAACTACAGAAACTCAAGACTTATCGCCACAGAAGACAACACCCAATACCGAAGAATCCTGGAATCATCACTTATTTCTATATCCGACAACTTCAACCAGAATAGTGGCTTCTATAACATAGCTGAACCACTTGCCAAGAAACTTCTTCATCGCTATCCCACATAAGAACACTGTAGAAGGTCTGCTCACAAACTTGTCCAGTCTCCTTTCCAAGCTACCCAAGTTTTTAGACTCTACAACCCAACTCGGTACATCATCAGATGCAGCATTCTTCACCTGACCTCAGCCGGACTATAAATACTCGCGTTCCTTCCACCCCAGGTAGTTCTGTTTGTGACTTGAAAAAGCCCACTGTGTGGGCGAAACGTAGTCAATAAAGGATCACATTATACTGCATTTGTGTTTATATTGCCATTGTGTCGGTATTTTATACCATTTATTTCCACAATATAGACAGGGCTTAACACACAAAGATATTCTTAAACACTATTCATCAGTTCTCACCGAAGTAATAAAAAAAGCCAAACAACTGTACTACTCCAGCAGATTCACTGACACAAGAGGAGATATAAAAAAGATCTGGAAAACACTTTCCCAGATTCTGGGGACCCACAAACTGAAAAAAAACAAGAATATTGTCCTAACTAAACCTCATGAAACACCACTGCATCCCACTGATACAGCTAACAAGATAAACGACTTCTTCTCAAACATAGGATCTAACCTCGCCAGTAAAATCCCACGTACCAATGCCTGTGCCGGGGACTACCTATATGGGAATTTCCCAAATTCCTTCTATCTTGTACCAACTGAGCCCACGGAAGTCACTGCGATTATAAAGTCACTTAAAAATAACTCGGGGAATCTGTCTCACGTCCCACCATTATTATACAAGCGAGCGGCCTATGTCCTTTCCCATGCTTTTATATTACATTTTAACAAGTCACTAGAAACTAGAACTTTTCCAACACTACTCAAGACAGCAAGGGTTACACCAATACATAAAGTTGGTGACCCTACAGATGTAAACAACTATAGGCCAATATCAAACTTACCATTGCTATCCAAACGAGAAACTCTTGCACAGGAGACTATATTCATTTATAACGGCACAAAACATACTCAATCCCTGCCAATTTGGATTCAGGAAAAATAAAAACACTAATGATGCAATTGTACAAATGCTAGATCTGCTTTACACAGCATTGGAAAAGAACGAATATCCGCTAGGAATTTTTTACCTAAGAAAAGCTTTTGACACAGTAGACCACGGCATCCTACTCCGCACACTTGACCATTATGGTACAAGAGGCCATGCGCTTGCATATTTTAAATCCTACCTTACTAATAGGTATCAGCATGTCACCATTAAAGACACAGCCTCATCAATACGGCCACTTGATACTGGAGTTCTGCAGGGAAGTGTCCTTGGTCCCCTGCTCTTCCTCATTTACATCAGTGATCTTCCAAACGTATCCCAACACCTGAAACCCATTCTCTTTGCTGACGACACGACTTATGTCATATCCCACCCTATTCTTGTCACCCGCAACACCATTGTTAACGAGGAGCTGTTCAAAATGTCGACTTGGATGACAGCCAATAAACTTACACTTAACACTGACAAAACCTACTACATTATGTTTGGTAGCAGAGCAGGTGTTGCACAACTTAACATTAAGATCGACAACACTAATTGCCAGTCATAATGAGGGCAAATTCCTAGGCCTATACCTCGACAACAACCTAAATTTCAGCACCCATATCTAACACATAACAAAGTATCCAAAACGGTTGGAATCCTCTCCAAGATACGATACTACGTGCCGCAAACTGCCCTTCTCACACTATACCATTCGCTCATTTATCCATACCTCACCTATGCTATTTGTGCTTGGGGATCAACTGCAGCAACACACCTAAAGCCAATAATAACCCAAAAAGCTGCAGTAAGAATAATCACTAAATCCCATCCCTGGCAACACCCCCCTTCCCCACTATTCGTAGATCTAAACTTACTCCCTGTTCAGAACATCCACACTTACTACTGTGCAATCTACATCTACAGGACCTTAAATTCCAATATTAACCTGCAGCAGCCTTCGACACGGAGTGTGACTAGGCACCTGCAGCAGCCTTCGACACGAGGTGTGACTAGGCACCTGCAGCAGCCTTCGACACGAGGTGTGACTAGGCACCTTCAGCAGCACGTTCAGCCGTCGTCTCATTATACAATATTCATTTTCCATTGATTTGGACTGTTACTATTCAAATCAGAAATTTATGTCTACACCCCCAACAAACACCGTCAGTTAAGTGCTAAAAATTTGACTTTTTCTTAAAAGCAATCCTCAGATTGGCTAATTTCTTGTCCAGACTGCTAAGTCCTTTTTTCACGTAGACATTTTAGGCCCATTTTTTTCGGTTTTCACATGAAATACCGAAATTCAAGGATGAGAGGTGAATAACATTCAAGACTCACGAAATCGTAATGACACGATTGCAAACAAACCATACTACGGGTGGGGTTAGAACCCGTGGCTAACACGCCGGTATGGAGTTTTATGACTTTCTGATCGCGAGTTCTAACCTCACCCGTGGTATGGTTTGATTTAATAACATTCAAGGCTTTTCTTTTTCCTTCATGCACGTAAATCGTGTAATAATGTTGGTAGAATTATCGACAATATTTAACTTATTATTATAGCAACGTTTAGCTCTCCACGAGTTTAGTCGAGCCCTTATAAACACATTTCTTCTATATTTGGGCATCCTTATTGTGGAGGAACCGTGTCGCCATCAGTCAAATACAAGGAACAAAACAAAGGGGTGGGAGAGTGCACATAGAATCATGAGAATGTGTGCACATGGTAGTGTGTATGTGGGTTCATGACAAAGTTTCGTGTGTACTCACCTAGTTGTACTCACCTAGTTGAGGTTGCGGGGGTCGAGTCCGAGCTCCTGGCCCCGCCTCTTCACTGATCGCTACTAGGTCACTCTCCCTGAACCATGAGCTTTATCATACCTCTGCTTAAAGCTATGTATGGATCCTGCCTCCACTACATCGCTTCCCAAACTATTCCACTTACTGACTACTCTGTGGCTGAAGAAATACTTCCTAACATCCCTGTGATTCATCTGTGTCTTCAACTTCCAACTGTGTCCCCTTGTTACTGTGTCCAATCTCTGGAACATCCTGTCTTTGTCCACCTTGTCAATTCCTCTCAGTATTTTGTATGTCGTTATCATGTCCCCCCTATCTCTCCTGTCCTCCAGTGTCGTCAGGTTGATTTCCCTTAACCTCTCCTCGTAGGACATACCTCTTAGCTCTGGGACTAGTCTTGTTGCAAACCTTTGCACTTTCTCTAGTTTCTTTGCATGTTTGGCTAGGTGTGGGTTCCAAACTGGTGCCGTGTGTGTACTCACCTAGTTGTACTCACCTAGTTGAGGTTGCGGGGGTCGAGTCCGAGCTCCTGGCCCCGCCCCTTCACTGATCGCTACTAGGTCACTCTCCCTGAGCCGTGAGCTTTATCATACCTCTGCTTAAAGCTATGTATGGATCCTGCCTCCACTACATCGCTTCCCAAACTATTCCACTTACTGACTACTCTGTGGCTGAAGAAATACTTCCTAACATCCCTGTGATTCATCTGTGTCTTCAGCTTCCAACTGTGTCCCCTTGTTACTGTGTCCAATCTCTGGAACATCCTGTCATTGTCCACCTTGTCAATTCCTCTCAGTATTTTGTATGTCGTTATCATGTCCCCCCTATCTCTCCTGTCCTCCAGTGTCGTCAGGTTGATTTCCCTTAACCTCTCCTCGTAGGACATACCTCTTAGCTCTGGGACTAGTCTTGTTGCAAACCTTTGCACTTTCTCTAGTTTCTTCACGTGCTTGGCTAGGTGTGGGTTCCAAACTGGTGCCGCATACTCCAATATGGGCCTAACATACACGGTGTACAGGGTCCTGAATGATTCCTTATTAAGATGTCGGAATGCTGTTCTGAGGTTTGCTAGGCGCCCATATGCTGCAGCAGTTATTTGGTTGATGTGCGCTTCAGGAGATGTGCCTGGTGTTATACTCACCCCAAGATCTTTTTCCTTGAGTGAGGTTTGTAGTCTCTGACCCCCTAGACTGTACTCCGTCTGCGGCCTTCTTTGCCCTTCCCCAATCTTCATGACTTTGCACTTGGTGGGATTGAATTCCAGGAGCCAATTGCTGGACCAGGTCTGCAGCCTGTCCAGATCCCTTTGTAGTTCTGCCTGGTCTTCGATCGAGTGTATTCTTCTCATCAACTTCACGTCATCTGCAAACAGGGACACCTCAGAGTCTATTCCTTCCGTCATGTCGTTCACAAATACCAGAAACAGCACTGGTCCTAGGACTGACCCCTGCGGGACCCCGCTGGTCACAGGCGCCCACTCTGACACCTCGCCACGTACCATGACTCGCTGCTGTCTTCCTGACAAGTATTCCCTGATCCATTGTAGTGCCTTCCCTGTTATCCCTGCTTGGTCCTCCAGTTTTTGCACCAATCTCTTGTGTGGAACTGTGTCAAACGCCTTCTTGCAGTCCAAGAAAATGCAATCCACCCACCCCTCTCTCTCTTGTCTTACTGCTGTCACCATGTCATAGAACTCCAGTAGGTTTGTGACACAGGATTTCCCGTCCCTGAAACCATGTTGGCTGCTGTTGATGAGATCATTCCTTTCTAGGTGTTCCACCACTCTTCTCCTGATAATCTTCTCCGTGTGTGTGTGTGTGTGTGTGTGTGTGTGTGTGTGTGCGTGCGCCTGTGTGTTTCTCGTTTCATTATTAAGTGACAAAACGGGTGAATGCTATTACTATTCGTGTTAAATAATAGCATAACAACTAGCTCACCTTCAGTAGTGTAATATTAATTTAAATTATATTTTTTTACAAATTACCAATATTATGTAAGACATTATGAGCACCAAGCCTCACACACTGACCCAACTCGTCCATCAAAATTATGTATCACCTGAGTAAATGTGACTGATGTATAATGATTACAGTCCTGCGACGACGTTTCAGTCGAACTTGGACCATTTACAAAGTCACACTTGTAAATGGTCCATGTCGGACCGAAACGTAGCCGTTAACTTCTCTTTCCTATTTCCGGGTTATTTGTGTATTGTTCCAGTCATGGTATTGTGCTTTTTTGTTCTTTACTTCCCTTTCAGCATATATGGTCACCTAAAATAATTTTTTTCATAATATTATATGTAAAATCTAGAAGATAGTTAATTCATTTCCGTATTCACAGATCTTCTTATATATAGATACACAGAAAGTACCGGCAATTGTAGTTGTCAGCCAATCACCATCGTCGTTACAAACCGTAAACATTCTTAACACCTTTGTTTACTACGTCTGAGTTGCCAGATGTCACTTATTTCTGTCCAGCAGAGAGGGTATGGGAACTTTTACAGCAACTATCCCCCTCAAGGAAGGTTCCTTGATGTTGGTGAGGGGCTCTTGATTTAGGGAATTGGATCTGTGCTCCAGTTCCCCGAATTAAGCCTGAATGCCTTCCACCCCCCCCAGGCGCTGTATAATCCTCCGGGTTTAGCGCTTCCCCCTTGATTATAATAATAATAATAATACAGCAACTATCATCCTGTATAGATTTACTATTAATGATGAATATCTTGCATATTTATTTATTCCGAATATTTCAGATAAAGTAATTATTATTAGTATAATAATAAAAAAAGAAGCGCTAAACCACAAGGGTAGAAAAAGCAATAAATACTTGGTGTATAAATATGTAAATTTATTTAACTTTATTAGTGTGTGTTAGGAAAAGTGAACATGTCTGGGGACTTATGAACATGTATTAAATTAATCCATTTCCTGTCTACTCATTCATACAGACTTGTGGAGCTGATTAGCCAACTTTAACCCTGCACTTCGTAACCCAACAGTTGTATAGATACAGGTCCGGGGTATTCGTAAATATGGACCGACTGGCAAAAGCAGTGGAATCTGACAATATGATCTTCCACAGAAATGCAGAAATCTCAAAACATGTGTGAACTGTCATGCCATTAACTGCAAACTCTTCTACCCAAACAGGTGTTATGGCTCAATGAATTTGCTATAACAAACAGTCCAGCTTTCCCTGTGCAGGGAACAAGGTTCATGAAGATACCAAGAACAACCTGAGCATAACTACCACGCCACAAACAACAAACACTTTTTAATGCCAGGAAGAGGAGGAGACTGGCAAGAAATATTGAGAATGTATCACCAACTCAAAGCCATGTATATGAATGGTATACAGTACCCACACGATGATAAAACAGACATGAGGAACATCTGGGTATACACAAATAACCCGCACATAAAAGAGAGAAGCTTACGACGACGTTTCGGTCCGACTTGGACCATTGACAAAGTCACACTAACAGAGGTGGAGCAGAACGGCTATATATAGGCAGGAAGAGGTGATAGTAGTAGTAGAAGTAGTACAAGAATTGTATATAATACCGACAGGATGAAATTAAGACACATGCACAACACCCGGGCATCCCCATCGTAGACGCTTCGCCATCCAGGGCATCTTTATCTGTAGACATTTCGTCATCTAGTGACTTTATCAATACATGGATATAATGTGAAGATTGTAGAACTATATATACACAAAATGAGGTAATCAGTTCCTCATCCATGAAGTTGGTGAAAAATACCGTAATCTTTAAGAAACTGAAATATTCTTCAGGAACAAATAAACCCTTAAAACAAGAGCAAATAATGTAATATCTTTTTTTATTGGAAACACAAAAAGGTCTTAAACCATTTAACAACAACAAAATTCCATTTACCAGCGCACTTCTCAGTGAGTCAGATTTAATGACTGGAACTTTCCCGGAGACTCACGTGGAAATCTGCCTTGACAGTGAAATATAGATTATTGGGTGCGATCTGAGGTGCGACCGGAAAAAACAGACAAGGAAAGTGACTGCTGTGTATGTCAGAGCCAATCCAGTTGGTACTTTCATTTGAGTTATTTTTTTTATTTTTATTTTTTTTTTTGGCTGCCAATTTGGAGTTTCTACTTTTGTTTTAGGACTTTTTGGGGATGGATCATCGGCTGAGTTTATTTGTTGATTTTAAGCTTCTCTAAATATCCGAAGTTGTTGTTAATGTTCTTTGTCTAACCCGTGGCAAATTTGATCTCGTATACGCAAATACACACACAAGAGAGAGAGAGAAAGAGAGAGAGAAAAATAGATCGTGTGTGGGAGAGAGGAGGGAGAATCATGGAACACAGTTCGAAATTAATCAAAAGATTTGAAAGCTTTTGTTAAACTTTTTTCTCTTCGCTCCAAACTTAACGCAATGTGCCTCCCCCGCCCTTCCCCCTCCCTCCTCCCCCCCTCCTTCTCACCCCCTGCTCTCCCACTGCATTACTGTTATTTTTGTTTCTTGAGCTAAACCATCACAGTGCTCTCTGCCTCTTACGAGGCAGCCCTAAGGGTCAAGGAAATGCACAGTGTATATACGTTGAGAGCTCATTTTAGACACTGTTTCAGGAATTGCAGGTTTTCTTGACTGGTGGTGAAAACCTTATTGGCAACCTTATTGACCATCGTGCAGTAGATAGGCTTCAAATCCAATTAAGCAACCATCTCAAGGGGTCGGTCGTTAGCGAATTATCAGTAGCAGTTAAGTAGGTACCAGCAGGCAGTCAGTTCTTCTTAAGATCTACAGTGATGTGTCGTTTTAAGACGGTCATGACATTCACTGGTATGTGAAAATCAGTAATGTGGCTTATGGCATGTGCAACACTAACTAGTGACTTGAGAGTGTGTAGCAGTGATGCAGTGATGGCCAGCTATAAATTTACCATAATCTTAGGTCGATTATGTGTTGCATGAGTCTGTAGCAGTGATTAAGTGTTAATCGGTGACACCATCATCGTGTGATACAGCAGTTGTTGCAGTGATAATTAGCTTCACGTTTTCTTAGTAAAACGCCTTTTATCTAAAATCTTATGCGTATAATTTCTACAGTTTTCCGTACTCTTAAGCACCAATGCTGTCACAGTGCATTTATACATACGTATCAGAGTTCAGGTTCCCCTAAGTTTGGGAAGCCGCAGCGCATTAAGCATGTGCATTCATCAGTGACCTCATGGGCCAGAAATTCCTGATCACATTGGATTTTACAAATGCCTTTTACTCACAGCTGATAATGACCCATTTATCAACTCGTGCAGCATCAGTAACTTGAAATATTTCTCTAGAAAGCAAGGAGACATCCTGGCCTCTAATTTTCTCTGCGGCCATCAAATAAGTCACTGAGGACCTGGCCAATGAGTTCAATATCTAGTTTTTGGATGATGGTATACTAACAGGTACCATAGAATCAGTTTTAGAAGACAGCACGCCGGGTCACCATTTGGAGAAGACCCGGGCCGGAAGTACCGGCGAATCAACAAGAAGAAGACAGCAAAATCTCTTCTTAAACCCTTCTAAAATGGGACTTGGTATCATCCAGGAAACGTCAACGGACAAACTGCCCAGCAAGGAGTCAGAGTTGTTGATCCCACTAATTGTACTCTACTTGGTGTCTCAATTGGGTCTAATGAAACTGGCGAGATCTTGGGAAAAACTCTGATTTCGAGTGAATGGAAACCTATATCAGTGACACTGATGCAAAGGATGCTTCTTCTTCTTATGACCAGAGCTTTGGTAAGATGGGTGAGGATAGAAATATTGGAAAAGGGTGGGAGGGGGGAGAGAGAGGTAGGATATAAAAGGTAAGTGGTCCAACCACTTTGGTGTAGTTTAAAAAGTGTATGTGGAATAATAAAATATTCTTGAAGGGGTATAGTACTAACCCATCAGAGTCACATAGATATAACAGATACATAAGTACATGACTCTGAATTGGTAGTAAATATACAAGTTGCAATTGTTTTTTTTTTTTTTGCGACTGCACAACGGATATTTAAACGATAATGAAGGCAATAATTTTCTGGCCAGTTTATAAAGAATTACTTGACACATTAGCTTCTTACAAGGTGGTGTCCCGCCATAGTAATTGTAGCATAAATTTAACAGTAGAATGTTATACAAGATGTCTCCCTAATTGGGGGAGATGATTTTCTTAGTAAACATAGAAGGGTTCTGGTGTTACCCAATCATCTTCATCTGCAGGGAGGTTGCTCAAGATCATTGGTCGATGGTAATCGTCTTTATGGATAAAACGACGGACCCTCTGTGGGAGAGTCGTTCTTTAAGTCCTGTGAGGAGGAGTATTGATGATATAATCAGTGGTATTTTCAACTTGCAGAGGATGTTCTCTATCTGGCATGTAGAGTTCTTGCATTGCATAGAGTTGTTTCTTCTTCAGGGTGTCAAGGCGTACATTTAAGGCAGTAATATCTTGTTATACGTGTAAATATGCCATTTTAACTCTGTCTCTCCTCCTGGTGCAACCGTAGTATGTTGGTCTTTGTTGTTAATGACATTGGGACACATGGGTATTCAAGTATAGGTCTTATTATCATTTTATACAGATGTTTTTTGGCTTGATTAAATCTAAAGAATCTGCTAAGACCGGCTTTGGCTATGTTGATCTTTTTATTTACATGAGATGTTGAGTGGAGCAGCCTGTCTATTTCATATCCCAATATCTTGTTAGGGTTTCTAATGGCTACAGGTGTACCTTTGATGGAGATACCCCCTTTATCTTCGATGGTTGATGCAAAACAGCAAAGGATGCTTTCTGTCTTCTTTCCAGGTGGAGAAAATCGCCATGTGTACAGTAATATTTTTGGACATAATAAAGCTCGTCTCCTAGCGGTGACGGCATCTCACTTTGGCGGTCCCTAATTCCACCTTGAACACTCAATTCAAATCATTCGGATTGGTGTAGCTCTATGCCTAGCTGCCCCCATACTCAACGAACAGAAGTGTATTTGCGGCAGAGTGTCAACTGATCAATCTGGGATGCATGATCTCATCTGTCATACGCCGGAAGGAAAGTATGCCAGACACGAAGAGGTCAATGATATTTAGAGAAGTCTGGACACGGCCCGTTGTCCAGCAGAACTGGAACCTCAGGTACAGAGGTAGGACGGAAGCCAAAAGCGTTCAGATGGAGTCACCATGTTACCCTGGAAGGCTGGTAAGCAGACTGCATTGCACATACAGAAGCACGCACATTTACACCCACAAACAGAATCACAAACCCACGTACAGACGCACGTATGTATGCAACCATGTACAGAGACGCGCATATATACGCTAATCTGCAGGGACCGGCACGTGTACACAAACGAACACGGCGAAATCTTTAACAGGTCATTACTGTCGTGACGTAGAGAATAGGATTTTGCATTTCTTAATATCAATACCCTTCATGTGGAGAAAGATTTCGTGTAGGACTCTTGATCCAAGAAACTGGAGATACGCTCCCTTTACTCGGGTTAGACCAGATTACCTCTCATTACCCAGGCGCTGTCTAACTCCAACAGGTTTAGCGTTTTCAATAAATATAATAATAGTAATAAAAATTCTACTACTACTACTACTACTACTACTACTACTACTACTACTACTAATAATAATAATAATAATAATAATAATAATAATAAATACAATAATAATGATTATTATTATGATTTATTATAACACGTCCTATCTGCTCCCAGATATTAATACGTCTACCAGGACTCGTGCCGCATTACGTCTGATTAGGTTCCAGACAGCAATCTACCATAATTATCAGGTCCTAGATGTAAACATATCTAACCCAGTCCCAGACATCAATATTTGTATTCTGCTCATAAAACAAATACAGAAGTGTCCATTGAAATCTATTCCAATTTTTGGTTGCTGATCATATATACTTGAGAGATGTTTAACCACCATACAGACTTTGTCAAGATAACATCATATCAGGAACATAATGTCCAATCCAGTGAATATTAATGATTACTACATGGCATGTAGTACTGAGTGGCGGTCCCATCGGGTTATAACCGAAGGTCCCGGGGTTGAACTATTACCACAATGGGTTAAAATATTAAAATATTCGTGAGAAATGCTTATGCAAGGCTGCTAACAACGGCTGGCCATGATGAGTTAGCAGTAAAATAGGTAATAATTACTACACCAGGATTAACTGGCTTCAGTATACCTAGATGAATCTTGTACATCAAAATGGATTTGTTGGAAAATAGCATAACAAAATAATTTGGGCGTTTACCAGAAAATCTTAGAAAATACAAAATACTGGTTTGTGAGAATACTAGAATTGTTTACAATAACACCTTACCTGAAGGGTTTTGAATAACACAATAGACTTGATGATCGGAATGGGTTGTATATAGCAGTTTAGTCTGGCCACCAGATTTGTGGGTTGGTCTGGGCACACCAGTACTAATTGGCTGTCAGTGAGGGCTGTCAAAATAAATTGGGGTTCTCAGTGAAGACAAATACCCAGCATCTGCACAGTCTTTGTTCGTAAGCTCGTCTAGTGTCATTATTATGGAGTCTACCTACAACCTCATCGACCTCCCACTTGCTACTTGCTCTTGTTTATTGCCTACATCTCTTTCATCGCTTGCTAAGACATTCCATTTATTTATTTATTTATTTATTTATTTATTTATTTATTTCCAATTTGTGCACACATACAGAGGTACAAAAAAATACAGATAAGAGCAGTATGCCAAAGCCACTTATACTATGCATAGCATTACGGGCTGGCTTAAAATTAACTTAAGATTAACTAAGCAATGATTATTATTATTATTATAATCAAAAAGAAGCGCTAAGCCACAAGGACTATACAGCGCTGCTACTAAGCAATGATGAAATCAGTGATAAAACATTAATGTAAACAGATAACTATAAAGCACAAGTGAGTATTACAAAGACAGGTCATATGGTTGCATTCAGTTAGGTAGTGATTCTGTTAGGTAGTGTATTTAAAAATAATAAAGTTAGATTGGGTTTTAGGTTTAACATTTATGTGATATAATTGTGAGAAACATTTAAGATATACAATTTATAATGTTCAGTTATTCAGTATTTATTTGGTTTTGGGTGAGTAAGTAATCTTTGAGAAGAGACTTGAATTTATAAACAGGTTGTGTTTCTTTTATATTTACAGGTAATGAATTCCAGATTTTAGGGCCTTTTATGTGCATTGAGTTTTTGCATAGTGTGAGATGGACACGAGGAACATCAAAGAGTGATCTGTGCCTTGTGTTATGGTCATGTGTTCTGTTGAGGTAGGTGCAGTAATAAGTATGGATGTTTTGTATGGTGAGTAGGTTTAGTGTATTGAATATTGGTGGAGTGTGCTGCCTGTAGTGAGAATTTGTGATCATTCACTGATCATTGCAGTATTTGTTACTCTTCCCCATTCTGACATCTCGCCCCGGACACTCATTCTTTGCCAACCTTCCCTAAGGAATTCTTTGATCCATCAGGGTACATTCCTTGTTGTATCCTGTTGGCACCCCAAGGTTTTGATGCAGTCTCAAGTGGGGTACAGTATCAAATGCCTTCTTTCAAAGTGAGAGAGAGAGAGAGAGAGAGAGAGAGAGAGAGAGAGAGAAAAGAGAGTGAGTGTGTGTACTCACCTATTTGTACTCACCTAATTGTGGTTGCAGGGGTCGATACTCAGCTCCTGGTCCCGCCTCTTCACTAATCGCTACTAGATCCTCTCCCTCTCTGCTTCCTTAACTTTGTCGTACCTCTTCTTAAAACTATGTATGGTTCCTGCCTCCACTGCTTCAACTGCTAGGCTATTCCACTTCCTGACGACTCTATGACTGAAGAAATACTTCCTAACGTCCCTGTGACTCGTCTGAGTCTTCAGCTTCCAATTGTGACCCCTTGTTTCTGTGTCTCCTCTCTGGAACATCTTGTCTCTGTCTACCTTGTCTATTCCCCGCAGTATCTCGTAAGTCGTTATCATGTCTCCCCTGACCCTTCTGTTCTCCAGTGTCGTCAGTCCGATTTCCCTCAACCTTTCCTCGTACATTCTCCTGAGCTCTGGAACTAGCCTTGTAGCAAGCCTTTGTACTTTCTCTAACTTCTTGATGTGCTTGACCAGGTGTGGGTTCCAGACTGGTGCTGCATACTCCAGTATGGGCCTAACATACACAGTGTACAGTGTCTTGAACGATTTCTTATTAAGGTATCGGAACGCTGTTCTCAGGTTTGGTTTGCCAGGCGCCTGAATGCTGCAGCAGTTATTTGGTTGATGTGTGCCTCCGGTGACGTGCTCGGTGTTTTGGTCACCCCAAGATCTTTCTCCCTGAGTGAGGTCTGTAGTCTTTGTCCACCTAGCCTATACTCTCTCTGCGATCTTCTTTGACCCTCCCCAATCTTCATGACTTTGCATTTGGCAGGGTTGAATTCGAGAAGCCAGTTTCTGGACCACGTGTCCAGCCTGTCCAGGTCTCTTTGCAGTCCTGCCTCATCCTCATCCGATTTAATTCTCCTCATCAACTTCACATCATCTGCGATTAGGGACACTTCAGAGTCTATTCCTTCCATCATGTCGTTCGCATATATCAAAAATAGCACTGGTCCTAGGACTGACCCCTGTGGGACCCCGCTCGTCACAGGCGCCCACTGTCATACCTCTTCACGTACCATGACTCTTTGTTGCCTCCCTGTCAGGTATTCCCTGATTCATTGCAGTGCCCTCCCTGTTATATGCGCCTGATCCTCCAGCTTCTGCACTAATCTCTTGTGAGGAACTGTGTCAAAGGCCTTCCTGCAGTCCAGGAAAATGCAATCAACCCACCCTTCTCTCTCGTGTCTTCTGATACCGTGTGTGTGTGTGTGTGTGTGTGTGTGTGTGTGTGTGTGTGTGTGTGTGTAACCCTTCATTAGTTCTCTTCCCTGTGTTAAAATTACTATATTCCATTTTTCTCTGAAATAGGTGACTTTAACCTCTCTTCTACACACCTGAAAATAATCAATCAGTTTTCTTTACATAATTTTTCCTCCCAGCATTTATAAAATCGACTAAATCTGCGTTTACGCCTTATCGCCGAGTCTTGAATTCTAACGTATTAGTAAACAGAAGCAGATTTAGCAGCTCCTAGTGACGCTTACCTCCGCACACCCATGGCCATATTGATGCTTACCTCCGCTCACACCTGGCTATATTGATGCTTACCTCCACTCATCCCTGGCTTACCCTCACACCCACCTGCGGTATATCCCTCCAGATTTATCATCAGTCACAAAGACGTCAATATTTACCTATTGTTTCCAGCCTCAATTTACATTCGGGTGAAAACCCCTTTGCTCCATGTTGTTACTACATATGTGTTTTTCAGAGATGTACGTGTGCGTAATTACCAGGTTTTAATTACTTAATTGCAATTACCTATAGTTTCAAAATGGTAATGATGGTATAATTAGATTTAATTAGTTTTGCTTGTGGGATTTGAGATTTAACTCTTGGACCTGCCTTTTATAATTATAATCATGGGGAGCGCTAAACCCGTTGGACTTTAAAGCCTGTCTCTTAAAAAACTGAATTAGCTTACTCGAGCTGTCGCCTTTTTGATGCTATGAATTCAATAGTTTTCCAATATGTTGTATTCCTCTACAGCTCTGACACTGGTTAATAATGTCTGGTTAATCTGACAGTTCAGCTTTCAACTCACATCTTTCATTCTGGTTTCTGTCATGCTAAACAGTGTATGTCTACCTTATCTAGTTCTTCTAGTATTTTGTATATCATGATCAGGTTTCTTCTCCATCATAGTAGCATCGTCAGCTTGTGTTCCAGTTGTGTATTTTTTTTCTAAACTGGTGACTCTCTGCTGGCTACCTGTTGTGTATATTATTCTGAATGACTGATATATGACAGGGAAACATAGCTTTTGTTGCCACTATATAGCAGCATAGTGCATATGTATCCACTTTTGTTTTACGTAAATTGTTTTCTTGACCCTCTGACTGCTAGTTGCGAGTCAAGGAATGAATTTGTTTTTCTTAATTTATCATACAACAAGTAAATAATAAAAAAATAGTCACCAATTCAACGCTATTGGTGACGTCATAATTCATCATTATTCTGATTTGGCCAAAGTTTAGTGACGTCACTTTCTCAATCAAGGTAAGTGCTGATCACTTGTCTGGCGGCCATATTGTAAATAAACTGCTCAGTAACACACGAATTATTAATTACATTATAAATTGTGTTTCTATGAGGACAAGTATACATTTTTGCTCAATTAGTTCATGGGGAATTATATTGGGATTTGCACAGGACACGGATATAATAATCTAACAGGTTTATTACTGCAATTTCCTCTATTGCTGATGCTAATAATGATTGCTGATAGCAATTTAAATGTTTACATTTCTATATCTGCATACAAACTGAAATCGATAAAACAATATTTTCCACAAAACGTAATGATAACTCTTCAATTATTCTCTAAGTTATTTCCTGTGAGCTGTTACTCTCATTCCCTACTTGATACCTGGTCTTCTTACTGCCATGGTTTGTATATATATATATATATATATATATATATATATATATATATATATATATATATATATATATATATATATATATAGATGGGGTCCACCTCTGGTGTAAATTGTGGGACCCACAGCCTCGGAGAAGTGGATAAAAAGGCTTCAAGGAAGAATATTTGGATTTCTTCCTGAAGCCATTTGAATATTCCACTTCCCCTACCACCCCATCTTTTAAACTATTTTTTTTTTACCAATAGGAATATTTTATTACATAATATGGCACAGAAGATTTAAGAGATACATTGTTGATATAAAGGTGGCATATACGGTACATGTTGTTACGTGTGTATCACCGATTATAAGGCGAAAATCTCATCCAGCTCCTCAGAGCTGGGGCGTGTGCCCAAAATGCAGCATGCATTACCCCTTTGAACAGCCGCACTGAGCCGCTGGAACAGAAAACTAGCTGCCCTGGGATCCCTAGTTACCCTGATGAGTCTTTTTCCCAGCTCCTTAAGGAAATTAGATGCACTCTTTCCCCATGAGCCAAGGGTCTCTGAGCCTATGGGAACAAACATATAATGATGGGCAAGTTCTCCATATTTTCTAGACTTTTGGGACTCCCTAAAGCTGGCAGCTGCCCCTCCTTCCTCCCTGGTGTATTGGAGATAGGTATCAGCCAAGGTAGATGCACATGTATAGTCCCACAACACCTGCTTCCCATCTGTCCAGGCTTGAAGGGTGATACCATCTGGACGCTTCTGGCTGCCGTCAGATCTGCATAGTTGGGGTGGCTCCCTTACTGCTGGGCATCCAGCTGTTGTGAGGCTCCTCTTGATAATGTTATTAACCTCCTCATGTCTTGCAATCTTTCCCTCGGATTTACGGCACACAAGACCATGGTACCCGAATCGGTCTGCTGCTTCACTGCCACAAATACACCTGTGTTCGGCGAGAATAGGGGCGGCAAGTCGAAGGGCAACACCGATGCGGATGGTCTGTAGGTCGAGGCGTGTGCCAAGGCTGGAGTTGGGAACAGCCAACAGAAAGTCCCCAGCATGAGGGGCTCTCACTGCCAGCAGGCGGGCTCTATCCTTCCCTGACACACTCTGAAGCATCGTTGAGGCTATATTTTCCACTATTGGACCATCCCAGTGCGATTGTTTGTAGTTGTTGGGAGGAGCAGGTCTGGTTTCTGAGCCCGTTAGATTATCCCAGATCATTGCTCCGTCAATGAATTTTTGGTCCTGGGCTCCAATCTTGTCCCTAAGATGTTCAGGGAGAATCTCTGCTATAAGCTCTCTGGATGCAATACACGAGGACAGAAAAGCAGGTAACGCAATCTGTGATGACTTGCGGACACCAATGCCTCCTAGTCTGACTGGAAGTGTAGCTTGGTTCCACTGCCCATCTTCTAGAGTAAGGTTAAGTACTTTCGTAAAAATCTGCCTCAGAATACTGTCATATTCGTGCAGTATAGGGTTATCATATGAAGGTGCACATCTTAGGAAATATGTCAACCTGGGCAGACTCAAGCACTTTGTGAGAAGGTACAAGGCATCGTGGGTGTCCAGATTGCCTATTCGTTGTTCCATTCTCCTTAACTCTTCCAATTTCTTCCTGAGAATTGTGTCAATGCCATTGCTTCCCAGAGGTGCTCCTAGCAAGACACTATTTGTGAGGGCAATGACTGCTGCTCCTGGTAGTTTTGATCTCACTGCATTTATCACTTGTTGACTGACTGAGATGATTTCACATTTGGATGGATTCAGGATGAGACCCATTTCCTGTCCCCGTGTCATTACCTGTGTAAGGTCATGTAGGAGGGACTCCTTTGTACCTGCTAGTGTGCCATCATCTAGGAACCAGATGTTTAGCTCGCTGGTCAGTCTGACTGTGATTTCCCTAACTGCAATACAGAAGAGAAATGGTGCAAGAGGATCTCCTTGTTGGACACCCTCCGATGATGTGATTTCATGCTCTCCAAAGAGAAGCATTGATTCCTTGCTATACCCAGCTGAAACAAAAGGGAAGAGACCAGGGAAATGTTCTTGTACTGCTGCTAATACCACGTCTCTTTTCAGGAGATTGAACGCATTCTTGAAATCTAATTTTACCACTGCATTGTCCTCAGGCAGGTTGTTGATATATGCCCTTGTTGCATGAACCGCTGCTTCACTTCCTTGAGAGACCCCAAAGCCAAGCTGGTTTGGTTGAAGCATCATGGCTGCCTGTGCACGAATACTTCGGACAGCAGCTTTGGATACGAGGCGGCGTAACGTGTTGCCTACTGCAATTGGCCGAATTCCTCCATCCTTCTTTTTAAGTGCACAAAGTGTTGCACCAAAAAAGAAAGGTCTAATTTCATCAGGAATCAGACCAGCCAAGGAATTGTTGACGAACCTTGTGATCTCTGAGAGCAGTGTCTCTGCAATTTCCCCAATATATATATATATATATATATATATATATATATATATATATATATATATATATATATATGTCGTGCAGAATATGTAAAACTGGTCAATTAGCAAGAACTCATTTAAAATTAAGTCCTTTCTGAAATTTTCTCTTATACGTTTAAAGATATATTTTTTTCATTAATGTTAATGTAAAAAATTTTAATTTTGCTCTAAAAGAATCTTAGAAAACTTACCTAACCTTATTATAACAAGAACAATTTATTTTAGCCTAACCCAACTAAATATATTTTAGATTTGTTTACAATAATTTAATACTAAACAAACAAAGTGAAATATATGTTTTTCTTTAGGTTCAGAATGATTTTGGCGAAATTATTGCATACACAAATTTTCACTTGTCCTATATGGCAAGATGAGCGTTGCTATTTAGGCCAAGATCGCAAGTTCTGCCTATTCGGCACGACACACACACACACACATTATATATATATATATATATATATATATATATATATATATATATATATATATATATATATATATATATATATATATATGTATGTATATATATATATATATATATATATATATATATATATATATATATATATATATATTTTTTTTTTTTGGGTCACCCTGCCTCGGTGGGAGACGGCCGACTTGTTGAAATATATATATATATATATATATATATATATATATATATATATATATATATATATATAATATATATATATATATATATATATATATATATATATATAATATATATATATATATATATATATATATACATATATATATATATATATATATACATATATATATATATATATATATATACATATATATATATATATACATATATATATATATATATACATATATATATAGGTAGTAGGTTGGTAGACAGCAACCGCCCAGGGAGGTACTACCGTCCTGCCAAGTGAGTGTAAAACGAAAGCCTGTAATTGTTTTACATGATGGTAGGATTGCTGGTGTCCTTTTTTCTGTCTCATGAACATGCAAGATTTCAGGTACGTCTTGCTACTTCTACTTACACTTAGGTCACACTACACATACATGTACAAGCACATATATACACACCCCTCTGGGTTTTCTTCTATTTTCTTTCTAGTTCTTATTCTTGTTTATTTCCTCTTATCTCCATGGGGAAGTGGAACAGAATTCTTCCTCCGTAAGCCATGCGTGTTGTAAGAGGCAACTAAAATGCCGGGAGCAAGGGGCTAGTAACCTCTTCTCCTGTATATATTACTAAATGTAAAAGGAGAAACTTTCGTTTTTCCTTTTGGGCCACCCCGCCTCGGTGGGATACGGCCGGTGTGTTGAAAGAAAGATATATATATATATATACATTTATATATATTTATATATATATATATATATTTCTAGGTGGTAGGTTGGTAGACAGCAACCGCCCAGGGAGGTACTACCGTCCTGCCAAGTGAGTGTAAAACGAAAGCCTGTAATTGTTTTACATGATGGTAGGATTGCTGAAGTCTTTTGTCTGTCTCATAAATATGCAAGATTACAGGTACGTCTTGCTACTTCTACTTACACTTAGGTCACACTACACATACGTGTACAAGCATATATATACACACCCCTCTGGGTTTTCTTCTATTTTCTTTCTTATTCTTGTTCTTGTTTATTTCCTCTTATCTCCATGGGGAAGTGGAACAGAATTCTTCCTCTGTAAGCCATGCGTGTCGTAAGAGGCGACTAAAATGCCGGGAGCAAGGGGCTAGTAACCCCTTCTCCTGTATATATTACTAAATTTAAAAGGAGAAACTTAAGTTTTTTCTTTTGGGCTACCCTGCCTCGGTGGGATACGGCTGTTACGTTGAAAGAATATATATATATATATATATATATATATATATATATATATATATATATATATATATATATATATATATATATATATATATATATATATATAATACAGGGACTGGAACAATACAACGTCGTCATAAGTTTTATTCTCCTTTTTAGTGGGTTATTTGTGTATTACTCTTGGATAGTTTCGCACTATCTGTGAATATTGCCAAGCACCATTCTATACTTCCTGGAAGGTCATTAACTCACATGTATACCTGGAATAATGTGTCCCAGATACCATCTTCTAGGGAATCATTTGGTTATGTTTATCCATTCAGTTCTCTCATCAATCTCTACCCTATTGAAGCTCTACGAATCTGTCAGATTTCTTTTAGATTCATGATTCAGTTCATTTCATTCCTGAGATTATCATGTGTCTTTGAATTGTAATAGTTTTTCTTATAATCTTGATCTGTTTACTTGGAAAACAGTCTAAAGTATATAAGGGTGTGACTGGAAGCTAATAAAGGGTTTTGATATGAGGAACTGGATTTACCTTCCCCTTCCTTAGATTGAATATGATTGATTTACATTCCTCAGGCGTCGTATGATCCCTCAGGGCTAGAGACGTCACCATGAATAAGGTATTATATTGGTGCATGACAGTGCTGGGTCTCGGATATTGGAATTACATTGAGCTGTTCTTTTGATCTTTCGCAGTGTTTTGCTCGGTACATATATTGTTCGAATATTTGCAATAAAAAGAACATCTTGCACATCTGGTCCCATTGCCTCAGATGTATTCTAACTAGTGTTGCTTCCATCTTTTTCTTCCTCTTTCCTGTTTTGAAAGTGGATCGTAATTGTGTACATAGTTTGAAAGCTCAAGTTCACGTTTCTCATCACTGTTACTTTGCTTTTTATGACATCCCTTACCATCATTTTCCTTCCAGTGTGGTTAAGGAACTGCTTTGTTTCGGCTTTGGTTTTCGCCAGCTATCGAATTATCTTATTTTCACGAACCAAGTGTATATTTTCTACATTCAATACACCACCTTCATTTATTTTAAGGTGTAGTCTCTATTTTTTTTCCATTCTCTATTACTTTCATTTGCATCTTTATACATCTTTATGCATGTCTCGTCTGTGTCCTTTCCAGATGTGTGGTGGAAGACCCAGTATTTCTGAGAGATAATTTCTTATGAAATCGTCTTCACATTATGTATACAGGTTTGCCAAGTTCATCTTTCTGTGCTGTATTTCGGTCTCCTTTAAGTAGTCAAATATTCCAGTGTAATGACCATTTACTCATCTGGGCTTGCGGTGTTCTTTTCTGTTTCACATAGGGTGAATATATCAAATCTAATTATTATATCACTATGTCACAACCTCTTACCCCGACTGGGTAGTCTATATGTAGTGCTAAGCAGCGGCGGCGGCATCATCATCATCATCATCATCATCATCATCATCATCATCATCATCATCATCATCATCATCATCATCATCATCATCATCATCATCATCATCATCATTATTTTCCAATGATTTTTTGCTTCTCTTCATTCAAACTCGCCTTCCCCAATTTCTTACCCTTCTTTCTCGTTATTTCGTAAGCGTTTGGGAACAGTGTTTCTTGCAGCATGGAGAAGACCCCGGCCAGGACTCGTCCTGGAGAATCTGTACCTGTGTAGTGTATCTATTATTTGTGAAAATATAGTTTCTGTGGTCACAGCGATTGCTTATTTTTAGTACGTTAAGTCTGAGAAATTTATTCCTCCTATATGAGAGCCTATCTGTGTTATAATTTTTTTAAACGCTTCATCATTTATTTCAGATTTTTTTCTCTGGTTTCTTTGAATTTATTTTACTTTGGCTTTCACAGTTTCTTCCCTTTCTCAAGTTTATGTAACTCATAAAGTTTACTTGTTTTACTTAGGTTTACCAGGTTTCTTCATTCTATTTCTTCTGTTTCAATGGTGGTGGTGGAAATAGTAGGAGGAATAATAGGGGTGTATAAGGAAGTAGGGAGATGGATGTGGAAAGAAGGGAGAAGGGTATTAGGGTGAGTGTGGGGAGGTTAGAGAAGTGGATGAGAAAGAATAAGAGTAGGATTGAGGGAGGATTGAGGGGTATAGTGGGGTGGATGAGGAAGGAGTTAGAAGGATAGTTTGGTGAATGCAGAAAGAGAGCGAAGATTGAGATAGATATGGGAGGAATAATAATTGTGATAGGTATATAAGGGAGAGAAGAGATAGTGGGAAAGGAGTTAAGGGTGCAAACTGAAATGATAGAATCGGCGGGTTGATGACAGCACTGTTGAGCTGTTGATAACATTGTTGACTTGATGATGGCACTGCTGAGTAGCTGAAAGAGTTGTTGGGTTCAGATGACATCATTGAGCTGATAAAATTAAATTTTTTATAACATTGCTGTTTTTGTATCATTACTGTAATAATGACTGTGATGAGTTGATGATAATATAATTGCATGGATGATGGTAGTATTACGTTGATGATGGTATCAATAACCTGACAATTAAATTTTTAAACTGATGAAATTGTGATATTATTGTGAAGGTAGTATAATTAATTTGGTAATACTATAATTTATATGATGATAGCATTCACTATTCATGATAGCATTGTCGAGTTGATAGCATTCGTAAGTTGAAGATAGTATTGTTGATACTATTGTGTTGATAGAATTAATTTGATGATTCTAGTATTTATATCACGAAAGCTTACTTAATTTGATGATAATATTGTCTAATTGATAGTGTTCGTAAGTTTTGATATTATTGTTGATTTGATGAGAGTATTTTTTAGATTATAATAATACTGTTGAACTGATATTATTGATGAGTTGTTGACAGAAGTGTCAAGGAGCCTCTGATTGTGTCCTGCGATTTTTTTTACCCTTCACACTGTGTCGACCTCTCAGCCACCCTCGGGGAAGTGGTTCATCCCGACCCAGGGTAACAGAATGCTGGTATTGATCTCGTATATTACTGAGATGTAATCGAGGTGCTGACTGAAAACTGTAGGAGCTTAGTCTTCATGTCTTTCATCTCGACACAACTTCTCGTGACCTCCTGCCGTCCTTCCTACTGCGACGTCCCTGCCTTCCATCCTACTGCAATATCCCTGCCTTCCATCCTACTGCAACATCCCTGCCTTCCATCCTACTGCAACATCCCTGCCTTCCATCCTACTGCAACATCCCTGCTTTCCATCCTACTGCAACATCACTGCCTTCCATCCTACTGCAACATCCCTGCCTTCCATCCTACTGCAACATCCCTGCCTTCCATCCAACTGCAACATCACTGCCTTCCATCCTACTGCAACATCCCTGCATTCCATCCTACTGCAACATCCCTGCCTTCCATCCTACTGCAACATCCCTGCCTTCCATCCTACTGCAACATCCCTGCCTTCCATCCTACTGCAACGTTCCTGCCTTCCATCCTAATGCAACATCCCTGCCTTCCATCCTACTGCAACATCCCTGCCTTCCATTCTACTGCAACATCCCTGCCTTCCATCCTACTGCAACATCCCTGCCTTCCATTCTACTGCAACATCCCTGCCTTCCACCCAGCTGCAACGTTCCTGCCTTCCATCCTAATGCAACATCCCTGCCTTCCATCCTACTGCAACATCCCTGCCTTCCATCCTACTGCAACATCCCTGCATTCCATTCTACTGCAACATCCCTGTCTTCCATCCTACTGCAACATCCCTGCCTTCCATCCTACTGCACAATCCCTGCCTTCCACCCTACTGCAACGTCCCTGCCTTCCATCCTAATGCAACATCCCTGCCTTCCATCCTACTGCAACATCCCTGCCTTCCATCCTACTGCAACATCCCTGCCTTCCATCCTACTGAAACATCCCTGCCTTCCATTCTACTGAAACATCCCGGCCTTCCATCCTACTGCAACGTCCCTGCCTTCCCTCCTACTGCAACATCCCTGCCTTCCATCCTACTGCAACATCCCTGCCTTCCATCCTACTGCAACGTCCCTGCCTTCCATCCTACTGAAACATCCCTGCCTTCCATCCTACTTCAACATACTTGCCTTCCATCCTACTGCAACAACACTGCCTTCCATCCTACTGCAACAACCCTGCCTTCCATCCTACTGCAACATCCCTGCCGTCCATCCTACTGCAACGTCCCTGCCTTCCATCCTACTGCAACGTTCCTGCCTTCCATCCTACTGCAGTGTCCCTACCTTCCATCCTACTGCAACATCCCTGCCTTCCATCCTACTGCAACATCCCTGCCTTCCTTCCTACTGCAACATCCTTGCCTTCCAACCTACTGCAACGTCCCTGCCTTCCATCCTACTGCAACATCCCTGCCTTCCATCCTACTGCAACATCCCTGCCTTCCATCCTACTGCAACATCCCTGCCTTCCATCCTACTGCAACATCTCTGCTTTCCATCCTACTGCAACATCCCTGCCTTCCATCCTACAGCAACATCCATGCCTTCCATCCCATTTAACGTCCCTGCCTTCCATCCTACTGCAACGTCCCTGCCTTCCATCCTACTGCAACATCCCTGCCTTCCATCCTACTGCAACGTCCCTAACTTCCATCCTACTGCAGCGTTCCTGCCTTCCATCCTACTGCAGTGTCCCTGCCTTCCATCCTACTGCAACATCTCTGCTTTCCATCCTACTGCAACATCCCTGCCTTCCATCCTACTGCAACATCCCTGCCTTCCATCCTATTTAAAGTCCCTGCCTTCCATCCTACTGCAACGTCCCTGCCTTCCATCCTACTGCAACATCCCTGCCTTCCATCCTACTGCAACATCCCTGTCTTCCATCCTACTGCAACATCCCTGCCTTCCATCCTACTGCAACATCTCTGCTTTCCATCCTACTGCAACATCCCTGCCTTCCATCCTACTGCAACATCCCTGCCTTCCATCCTATTTAACGTCCCTGCCTTCCATCCTACAGCAACGTCCCTGCCTTCCATCCTATTGCAACATCCCTGCCTTCCATCCTACTGCAACATCCCTGCCTTCCATCCTACTGCAACATCCCTGCCTTCCATCCTACTGCAACGTCCCTGCCTTCCATCCTACTGCAACATCCCTGCCTTCCATCCTACTGCGACATCCCTGCCTTCCATCCTACTGCAACGTCCCTGCCTTCCATCCTACTGCAACGTCCCCGTCTTCCATCCTACTGCAACGTCCCTGCCTTCCATCCTACTGCAACATCCCTGCCTTCCATCCTACTGCAACGTCCCTGCCTTCCATCCTACTGCAACATCCCTGCCTTCCATCCTACTGCAACATCCCTTCCATCCTACTGCAACATCCTTGCCTTCCATCCTTCTGCAACATCCCTGCCTTCCATCCTACTGCAACACCCCTACTTTCCATCCTACTGCAACATCCCTTCCTTCCATCCTACTGCAACATCCCTGACTTCCATCCTATTTAACGTCCCTGCCTTCCATCCTACTGCAACATCCCTGCCTTCCATCCTACTGCAACGTTCCTGCCATCCATCCTACTGCAGCGTTCCTGCCTTCCACCCTACTACAGTGTCCCTGCCTTCCATCCTACTGCAACATCCCTGCCTTCCATCCTACTGCAACGTCCCTGCCTTCCATCCTACTGCAACGTCCCTGCCTTCTATCCTACTGCAACGTCCCTGCCTTCCATCCTACTGCAACATCCCTGCCTTCCATCCTACTGCAACGTCCCTGCCTTCCATCCTACTGCAACATCCCTGCCTTCCATCCTACTGCAACATCCCTTCCTTCCATCCTACTGCAACGTCCTTGCCTTCCATCCTTCTGCAACATCCCTGCCTTCCATCCTACTGCAACACCATTGCTTTCCATCCTGCTGCAACATCCCTTCCTTCCATCGTACTGCAACATCCCTGCCTTCCATCCTACTGCAACATCCGTGCCTTCCATCCTATTGCAACATCCGTGCATTCCATCCTACTGCAACATCCCTGCCTTCCATCCTACTGCAACATCCCTGCCTTCCATCCTATTTCAACATCCCTGCCTTCCATCCTACCGCAACGTTCCTGCCTTCCATCCTACTGAAACGTTCCTGCCTTCCATCTTACCGCAACATCCCTGCCTTCCATCCTACTGAAACTTCCCTGCCTTCCATCCTACTGCAACATCCCTGCCTTCCATCCTACTGCAACATCCCTTCCTTCCATCCTACTGCAACATCCCTGCCTTCCATCCTACTTCAACATCCCTGCCTTCCATCCTACTTCAACATCCCTGACTTCCATCCTATTTAACGTCCCTGCCTTCCATCCTACTGCAACGCCCCTGCCTTCCTTCCTACTGCAACATCCCTGCCTTCCATCCTACTGCAACGTTCATGCCTTCCATCCTACTGCAGCGTTCCTGCCTTCCACCCTACTGCAATGTCCCTGCCTTCCATCCTACTGCAACATCCCTGCCTTCCATCTTACTGCAACGTCCCTGCCTTCCATCCTACTGCAACGTCCCTGCCTTCCATCCTACTGCAACGTCCCTGCCTTACATCCTACTGCAACATCCCTGCCTTCCATCCAACTGCAACGTCCCTGCCTTCCATCCTACTGCAACATCCCTGAATTCCATCCTACTGCAACATCCCTTCCTTCCATCCTACTGCAACATCCTTGCCTTCCATCCTTCTGCAACATCCCTGCCTTCCATCCTACTGCAACACCCCTGCTTTCCATCCTACTGCAACATCCCTTCCTTCCATCCTACTGCAACATCCCTGCCTTCCATCCTACTGCAACATCCGTGCCTTCCATCCTACTGCAACATCCGTGCCTTCCATCCTACTGCAACATCCCTGCCTTCCATCCTACTGCAACATCCCTGCCTTCCATCCTACTTCAACATCCCTGCCTTCCATCCTACCGCAACGTTCCTGCCTTCCATCCTACTGCAACGTTCCTGAGTTCCATCTTACTGCAACATCCCTGCCTTCCATCCTACTGAAACATCCCTGTCTTCCATCCTACTGCAACATCCCTGCCTTCCATCCTACTGCAACATCCCTTCCTTCCATCCTACTGCAACATCCCTGCCTTCCATCCTACTTCAACATCCCTGCCTTCCATCCTACTTCAACATCCCTGCCTTCCATCCTACCGCAACGTTCCTGTCTTCCATCCTACTGCAACGTTCCTGCCTTCCATCCTACTGCAACATCCCTGCCTTCCATCCTACTGCAACATCCCTGCCTTCCATCCTACTGCAACATCCCTGCCTTCCTTCCTAGTGCAACATCCCTGCCTTCCATCCTACTGCAACATCCCTGCCTTAAATCCTACTGCAACATCCCTGTCTTCAATCCTACTGCAACATCCCTGCCTTCCATCCTACGGCAACGTTCCTGCCTTCCATCCTACTGCAATATTCCTGCCTTCCATCCTACTTCAACATCCCTGCCTTCCATCCTACGGCAACGTTCCTGCCTTCCATCCTACTGCAACATCCCTGCCTTCCATCCTACTGCAACATCCCTGCCTTCCATCCTAGTGCAACATCCCTGCCTTCCATCCTACTGCAACATCCCTGCCTTAAATCCTACTGCAACATCCCTGTCTTCCATCCTACTGCAACATCCCTGCCTTCCATCCTACTTCAACATCCCTGCCTTCCATCCTACGGCAACGTTCCTGCCTTCCATCCTACTGCAACATCCCTGCCTTCCATCCTATTTCAACATCCCTGCCTTCCATCCTACTTCAACATCCCTGCCTTCCATCCTACCGCAACGTTCCTGCCTTCCATCCTACTGCAACGTTCCTGCCTTCCATCCTACTGCAACGTTACTGCCTTCCATCCTACTTGAACGTCCCTCCCTTCCATCCTACTGCAACATCCCTGCCTTCCATCCTTCTGCAACATCCCTGCCTTCCATCCTACTGCAACATCCCTGCCTTCCATCCTACTGCAACATCCCTGCCTTCCATCCTACTTCAACATCCCTGCCTTCCATCCTACCGCAACGTTCCTGCCTTCCATCCTACTGCAACGTTCGTGCCTTCCATCCTACTGCAACGTTACTGCCTTCCATCCTACTGGAACGTCCCTGCCTTCTATCCTACTGCAACATCCCTGCCTTCCATCCTACTGCAACATCCGTGCCTTCCATCCTACTGCAACATCCCTGCCTTCCATCATACTGCAACATCCCTGACTTCCATCCTATTTCAACATTCCTGCCTTCCATCCTACTTCAACACCTCTGCCTTCCATCCTACTGCAACATCCCTGCCTTCCATTCTACTGCAACATCCCTGCCTTCCATCCTACTTCAACACCCCTGCCTTCCATCCTACTTCAACATCCCTGCCTTCCATCCTACCGCAACGTTCCTGTCTTCCATCCTACTGCAACGTTCCTGCCTTCCATCCTACTGCAACATCCCTGCCTTCCATCCTACTGCAACATCCCTGCCTTAAATCCTACTGCAACATCCCTGTCTTCCATCCTACTGCAACATCCCTGCCTTCCATCCTACGGCAACGTTCCTGCCTTCCATCCTACTGCAATATTCCTGCCTTACATCCTACTTCAACATCCCTGCCTTCCATCCTACGGCAACGTTCCTGCCTTCCATCCTACTGCAACATCCCTGCCTTCCATCCTACTGCAACATCCCTGCCTTCCATCCTACTGCAACATCCCTGCCTTTCATCCTACTTCAACATCCCTGCCTTCCATCCTACGGCAACGTTCCTGCCTTCCATCCTACTGCAACATCCCTGCCTTCCATCCTATTTCAACATCCCTGCCTTCCATCCTACTTCAACATCCCTGCCTTCCATCCTACCGCAACGTTCCTGCCTTCCATCCTACTGCAACGTTCCTGCCTTCCATCCTACTGCAACGTTACTGCCTTCCATCCTACTTGAACGTCCCTCCCTTCCATCCTACTGCAACATCCCTGCCTTCCATCCTTCTGCAACATCCCTGCCTTCCATCCTACTGCAACATCCCTGCCTTCCATCCTACTGCAACATCCCTGCCTTCCATCCTACTTCAACATCCCTGCCTTCCATCCTACCGCAACGTTCCTGCCTTCCATCCTACTGCAACGTTCGTGCCTTCCATCCTACTGCAACTTTACTGCCTTCCATCCTACTGGAACGTCCCTGCCTTCCATCCTACTGCAACATCCCTGCCTTCCATCCTACTGCAACATCCGTGCCTTCCATCCTACTGCAACATCTCTGCCTTCCATCATACTGCAACATCCCTGCCTTCCATCCTATTTCAACATTCCTGCCTTCCATCCTACTTCAACACCTCTGCCTTCCATCCTACTGCAACATCCCTGCCTTCCATTCTACTGCAACATCCCTGCCTTCCATCCTACTGCAACATCCCTGCCTTCCATCCTATTGCAACATCCCTGCCTTCCATCCTACTTTAACATCCCTGCCTTCCATCCTAACGCAACGTTCCTGCCTTTAATGCTACTGCAACGTTCCTGCCTTCCATCCTACTGCAACGTTCCTGCCTTCCATCCTACTGCAATATCCCTGCCTTCCATCCTACTGCAACATCCATGCCTTCCATCCTACTGGAACATCACTGCCTTCCATCCTACTGCAACATCCCTGCCTTACATCCTACTGCAACATACCTGCCTTCCATCCTACTGCAACATCCCTGCCTTCCATCCTACTGCAACATCCCTGCCTTCCATCCTTCTGCAACATCCCTGCCTTCCATCTTACTGCAACATCCCTGCCTTCCATCCTACTGCAACATCCCTGCCTTCCATCCTATTTCAACATCCCTGCCTTCCATCCTACTTCAACATCCCTGCCTTCCATCCTACCGCAACGTTCCTGCATTCCATCCTACTGCAACGTTCCTGCCTTCCATCCTACTGCAACGTTACTGCCTTCCATCCTATTTGAACGTCCCTCCCTTCCATCCCTCTGCAACATCCCTGCCTTCCATCCTACTGCAACATCCCTGCCTTCCATCCTACTGCAACATCCCTGCCTTCCATCCTACTGCAACATTCCTGCCTTCCATCCTACTGCAACATCCCTGCCTTCCATCCTACTGCAACATCCCTGCCTTCCATCCTACTTCAACATCCCTGCCTTCCATCCTACCGCAACGTTCCTGCCTTCCATCGTACTGCAACGTTCGTGCCTTCCATCCTACTGGAACGTCCCTGCCTTCTATCCTACTGCAACATCCCTGCCTTCCATCCTACTGCAACATCCGTGCCTTCCATCCTTCTGCAACATCCGTGCCTTCCATCCTACTGCAACATCCCTGCCTTCCATCCTACTGCAACATCCCTGCCTTCCATCCTACGTCAACATATCTGCCTTCCATCCTACCGCAACGTTCCTGCCTTCCATCCTACTGCAACGTTCCTGCCTTCCATCCTACTGCAACGTTCCTGCCTTCCATCCTACTGCAACGTTCCTGCCTTCCATCCTACTGCAACATCCGTGCCTTCCATCCTACTGCAACATCTCTGCCTTCCATCGTACTGCAACATCCCTGCCTTCCATCCTACTGCAACATCACTGCCTTCCATCCTACTGCAACATCCCTGCCTTACATCCTACTGCAACATACCTGCCTTCCATCCTACTGCAACATCCCTGCCTTCCATCCTACTGAAACATCCCTGCCTTCCATCCTTCTGCAACATCCCTGCCTTCCATCTTACTGCAACATCCCTGCCTTCCATCCTACTGCAACATCCCTGCCTTCCATCCTATTTCAACATCCCTGCCTTCCATCCTACTTCAACATCCCTGCCTTCCATCCTACCGCAACGTTCCTGCATTCCATCCTACTGCAACGTTCCTGCCTTCCATCCTACTGCAACATCCCTGCCTTCCATCCTATTTCAACATCCCTGCCTTCCATCCTACTTCAACATCCCTGCCTTCCATCCTACCGCAACGTTCCTGCCTTCCATCCTACTGCAACGTTCCTGCCTTCCATCCTACTGCAACGTTACTGCCTTCCATCCTACTTGAACGTCCCTCCCTTCCATCCTACTGCAACATCCCTGCCTTCCATCCTTCTGCAACATCCCTGCCTTCCATCCTACTGCAACATCCCTGCCTTCCATCCTACTGCAACATCCCTGCCTTCCATCCTACTTCAACATCCCTGCCTTCCATCCTACCGCAACGTTCCTGCCTTCCATCCTACTGCAACGTTCGTGCCTTCCATCCTACTGCAACTTTACTGCCTTCCATCCTACTGGAACGTCCCTGCCTTCCATCCTACTGCAACATCCCTGCCTTCCATCCTACTGCAACATCCGTGCCTTCCATCCTACTGCAACATCTCTGCCTTCCATCATACTGCAACATCCCTGCCTTCCATCCTATTTCAACATTCCTGCCTTCCATCCTACTTCAACACCTCTGCCTTCCATCCTACTGCAACATCCCTGCCTTCCATTCTACTGCAACATCCCTGCCTTCCATCCTACTGCAACATCCCTGCCTTCCATCCTATTGCAACATCCCTGCCTTCCATCCTACTTCAACATCCCTGCCTTCCATCCTAACGCAACGTTCCTGCCTTTAATGCTACTGCAACGTTCCTGCCTTCCATCCTACTGCAACGTTCCTGCCTTCCATCCTACTGCAATATCCCTGCCTTCCATCCTACTGCAACATCCATGCCTTCCATCCTACTGGAACATCACTGCCTTCCATCCTACTGCAACATCCCTGCCTTACATCCTACTGCAACATACCTGCCTTCCATCCTACTGCAACATCCCTGCCTTCCATCCTACTGCAACATCCCTGCCTTCCATCCTTCTGCAACATCCCTGCCTTCCATCTTACTGCAACATCCCTGCCTTCCATCCTACTGCAACATCCCTGCCTTCCATCCTATTTCAACATCCCTGCCTTCCATCCTACTTCAACATCCCTGCCTTCCATCCTACCGCAACGTTCCTGCATTCCATCCTACTGCAACGTTCCTGCCTTCCATCCTACTGCAACGTTACTGCCTTCCATCCTATTTGAACGTCCCTCCCTTCCATCCCTCTGCAACATCCCTGCCTTCCATCCTACTGCAACATCCCTGCCTTCCATCCTACTGCAACATCCCTGCCTTCCACCCTACTGCAACATTCCTGCCTTCCATCCTACTGCAACATCCGTGCCTTCCATCCTACTGCAACATCCCTGCCTTCCATCCTACTTCAACATCCCTGCCTTCCATCCTACCGCAACGTTCCTGCCTTCCATCGTACTGCAACGTTCGTGCCTTCCATCCTACTGGAACGTCCCTGCCTTCTATCCTACTGCAACATCCCTGCCTTCCATCCTACTGCAACATCCGTGCCTTCCATCCTTCTGCAACATCCGTGCCTTCCATCCTACTGCAACATCCCTGCCTTCCATCCTACTGCAACATCCCTGCCTTCCATCCTACGTCAACATCTCTGCCTTCCATCCAACCGCAACGTTCCTGCCTTCCATCCTACTGCAACGTTCCTGCCTTCCATCCTACTGCAACGTTCCTGCCTTCCATCCTACTGCAACGTTCCTGCCTTCCATCCTACTGCAACATCCGTGCCTTCCATCCTACTGCAACATCTCTGCCTTCCATCGTACTGCAACATCCCTGCCTTCCATCCTACTGGAACATCACTGCCTTCCATCCTACTGCAACATCCCTGCCTTACATCCTACTGCAACATACCTGCCTTCCATCCTACTGCAACATCCCTGCCTTCCATCCTACTGAAACATCCCTGCCTTCCATCCTTCTGCAACATCCCTGCCTTCCATCTTACTGCAACATCCCTGCCTACCATCCTACTGCAACATCCCTGCCTTCCATCCTATTTCAACATCCCTGCCTTCCATCCTACTTCAACATCCCTGCCTTCCATCCTACCGCAACGTTCCTGCATTCCATCCTACTGCAACGTTCCTGCCTTCCATCCTACTGCAACGTTACTGCCTTCCATCCTATTTGAACGTCCCTCCCTTCCATCCCTCTGCAACATCCCTGCCTTCCATCCTACTGCAACATCCCTGCCTTCCATCCTACTGCAACATCCCTGCCTTCCATCCTACTGCAACATTCCTGCCTTCCATCCTACTGCAACATCCCTGCCTTCCATCCTACTGCAACATCCCTGCCTTCCATCCTACTTCAACATCCCTGCCTTCCATCCTACCGCAACGTTCCTGCCTTCCATCGTACTGCAACGTTCGTGCCTTCCATCCTACTGGAACGTCCCTGCCTTCTATCCTACTGCAACATCCCTGCCTTCCATCCTACTGCAACATCCGTGCCTTCCATCCTACTGCAACATCCGTGCCTTCCATCCTACTGCAACATCCCTGCCTTCCATCCTACTGCAACATCCCTGCCTTCCATCCTACGTCAACATCTCTGCCTTCCATCCTACCGCAACGTTCCTGCCTTCCATCCTACTGCAACGTTCCTGCCTTCCATCCTACTGCAACGTTCCTGCCTTCCATCCTACTGCAACGTTCCTGCCTTCCATCCTACTGCAACATCCGTGCCTTCCATCCTACTGCAACATCTCTGCCTTCCATCCTACTGCAACATCCCTGCCTTCCATTCTACTGCAACATCCCTGCCTTCCATCATACTGCAACATCCCTGCCTTCCATCCTACTGCAACATCCCTGCCTTCCATCCTACTGCAACATCCCTGCCTTCCATCCTACTTCAACATCCCTGCCTTCCATCCTACAGCAACGTTCCTGCCTTCCATCCTACTGCAACGTTCCTGCCTTCCATCCTACTGCAACGTTCCTGCCTTCCATCCTACTGCAACGTTCCTGCCTTCCATCCTACTGCAACATCCCTGCCTTCCATCCTACTGCAACATCACTGCCTTCCATCCTACTGCAACATCCCGGTCTTCCATCCTACTGCAACATCCCTAACTTCCATCCTACTGCAACATCCCTGCCTTCCATCCTACTTCAACATCCCTGCCTTCCATCCTACCGCAACGTTCCTGCCTTCCATCCTACTGCAACGTTTCTGCCTTCCATCCTACTGCAACGTTACTTCCTTCCATCCTACTTGAACGTCCCTCCCTTCCATCCTACTGCAACATCCCTGCCTTCCATCCTTCTGCAACACCCCTGCCTTCCATCCTACTGCAACATCCCTGCCTTCCATCCTACTGCAACATCCCTGCCTTCCATCCTACTGCAACATCCCTGCCTTCCATCCTACTGCAACATCCCAGCCTTCCATCCTTCTTCAACATCCCTGCCTTCCATCCTACCGCAACGTTCCTGCCTTCCATCCTACTGCAACGTTCGTGCCTTCCATCCTACTGCAACGTTACTGCCTTCCATCCTACTGGAACGTCCCTGCCTTCCATCCTACTGCAACATCCGTGCCTTCCATCCTACTGCAACATCCCGGTCTTCCATCCTACTGCAACATCCCTAACTTCCATCCTACTGCAACATCCCTGCCTTCCATCCTACTTCAACATCCCTGCCTTCCATCCTACCGCAACGTTCCTGCCTTCCATCCTACTGCAACGTTCCTGCCTTCCATCCTACTGCAACGTTACTTCCTTCCATCCTACTTGAACGTCCCTCCCTTCCATCCTACTGCAACATCCGTGCCTTCCATCCTTCTGCAACATCCCAGCCTTCCATCCTACTGCAACATCCCTGCCTTCAATCCTACTGCAACATCCCTGCCTTCCATCCTACTTCAACATCCCTGCCTTCCATCCTACCGCAACGTTCCTGCCTTCCATCCTACTGCAACGTTCGTGCCTTCCATCCTACTGCAACGTTACTGCCTTCCATCCTACTGGAACGTCCCTGCCTTCCATCCTACTGCAACATCCCTGCCTTCCATCCTACTGCAACATCCGTGCATTCAATCCTACTGCAACATCCCTGCCTTCCATCCTACTGCAACATCCCTGCCTTCCATCCTACTGCAACATCCCTGCCTTCCATCCTACTTCAACATCCCTGCCTTCCATCCTACTGCAACATCCCTGCCTTCCATCCTACTGCAACATCCGTGCATTCAATCCTACTGCAACATCCCTGCATTCCATCCTACTGCAACGTTCCTGCCTTCCATCCTACTGCAACATCCCTGCCTTCCATCCTACTGCAACATCTCTGCCTTCCATCCTACTGCAACATCCTTGCCTTCCATTCTACTGCAACATCCCTGCCTTCCATCCTACTGCAACATCCCTGCCTTCCATCCTATTGCAACATCTTTGCCTTCCATCCTACTTCAACATCCCTGCCTTCCATCCTACCGCAACGTTCCTGTCTTTCATGCTACTGCAACGTTCCTGTCTTCCATCCTACTGCAACGTTTCTGCCTTCCATCCTACTGCAACATCCCTGCCTTCCATCCTACTGCAACATCCATGCCTTCCATCCTACTGGAACATCACTGCCTTCCATCCTACTGCAAAATCCCTGCCTTCCATCCTTCTGCAACATCCCTGCCTTCCATCCTACTGCAACATCCCTGCCTTCCATCCTACTGCAACATCCCTGCCTTCCATCCTACTGCAACATCCCTGCCTTCCATCTTACTGCAACATCCCTGCCTTCCATCCTACTGCAACATCCCTGCCTTCCATCCTATTTCAACATCCCTGCCTTCCATCCTACTTCAACATCCCTGCCTTCCATCCTACCGCAACGTTCCTGCCTTCCATCCTACTGCAACGTTCGTGCCTTCCATCCTACTGCAACGTTACTGCCTTCCATCCTACTGGAACGTCCCTGCCTTCCATCCTACTGCAACATCCCTGCCTTCCATCCTACTGCAACATCCGTGCCTTCCATCCTACTGCAACATCCCTGCCTTCCATCCTACTGCAACATCCCTGCCTTCCATCCTACTGCAACATCCCTGCCTTCCATCCTACTGCAACATCCCTGCCTTCCATCCTACTTCAACATCCCTGCCTTCCATCTTACCGCAACGTTCCTGCCTTCCATCCTACTGCAACGTTCGTGCCTTCCATCCTACTGCAACGTTACTGCCTTCCATCCTACTGGAACGTCCCTGCCTTCCATCCTACTGCAACATCCCTGCCTTCCATCCTACTGCAACATCAGTGCCTTCCATCCTACTGCAACATCCCTGCCTTCCATCCTACTGCAACATCCCTGCCTTCCATCCTACTTCAACATCCCTGCCTTCCATCCTACCGCAACGTTCCTGCCTTCCATCCTACTGCAACGTTCCTGCCTTCCATCCTACTGCAACGTTCCTGCCTTCCATCCTACTGCAACATCCCTGCCTTCCATCCTACTGCAACATCTCTGCCTTCAATCCTACTGCAACATCCCTGCCTTCCATTCTACTGCAACCTCCCTGCCTTCCATCCTACTGCAACATCCCTGCCTTCCATCCTACTGCAACATCCCTGCCTTCCATCCTACTGCAACATCCCTGCCTTCCATCCTACTTCAACATCCCTGCCTTCCATCCTACCGCAACGTTCGTGCCTTCCATCCTACTGCAACGTTCCTGCCTTCCATCCTACTGCAACATCCCTGCCTTCCATCCTACTGCAACATCACTGCCTTCCATCCTACTGCAACATCCCGATCTTCCATCCTACTGCAACATCCCTAACTTCCATCCTACTGCAACATCCCTGCCTTCCATCCTACTGCAACATCCCTGCCTACCATCCTACTGCAACATCCCTGCCTTCCATCCTACTGCAACATCCCTGCCTTTCATCCTACTGCAACATCCCTGCCTTCCATCCTACTGAAACATCTCTGCCTTCCATCCTACTGCAACATCCCTGCCTTCCATCCTACTTCAACATCCCTGCCTTCCATCCTACCGCAACGTTCCTGCCTTCCATCTTACCGCAACCTTCCTGCCTTCCATCCTACTGCAACGTTTCTGCCTTCCATCCTACTGGAACGTCCCTGCCTTCCATCCTCTTGCAACATCCCTGCCTTCCATCCTACTGCAACGTTCCTGCTTTCCACCCTACTGCAGTGTCCCTGCCTTCCATCCTACTGCAACGTCTTTACCTTTCATCCTACTGCAGTGTCCCTTCCTTCCACCATAGTGTGGAGCTTCTGCATTCCACTTTACTGCGACGCTCCTGCCTTCCACCCTACTTCGACGTCCCTGCCTTCCACCCTACTGCGACGTCCCTGCCTTCCACCCTACTTCGACGTCCCTGCCTTCCACCCAACTGCGACGTACCTTCCTTCCACCCTGCTGCGACGTCCCTGCCTTCCACCGTACTTCGACGTCCCTTCCTTCCACCCTGCTGCGGCGTCCCTGCCTTCCACCCTACTTCTACGTCCTTGGCTTCCATCCTACTGCGACGTCCCTTCCTTCCATCCTGCTGCGACGTCCCTGCCTTCCACCCTACTGCGACGTCCCTTCCAACCTGCTGCGACGTCCCTGCCTTCCACCCTACTTTGACGTCCCTGCCTACCACCCTCCTGCCATGCCCCCGTTCTCTCCTTCCACCTTCACAAGTATCGCTGCTACAGGTAATGTATGTATGGAGCACATTTAATTTTTTAGACACCCTTTCGCACTAAATGAAATTTTAATACTTCACGAAGTTTTCTTTCGAACAATATGCTGTCTAAAAAAAAAAAGATGGTCGCCTTAATATTGATTACCAGCACACATGTCCACAACTAAGGAGTGTTAGAAACGGTCGACCTGCATCTTCCATCTCATCTGTTAGTTACTGAAGTTGTCTTTCTGATGCTCTGGTTTTCTGAAAGCCGGAATTTCTTATATCTCTCTTTTCTGTTTCTTTCCCTCAGTATCTTTTGTAATACTCCCCTGCCTCCCTCTCCCTATCTCCCCTTTCCCCTTTCTCATCCTCATCCCTCGCCATTTTTTAATAAATAGTTTAGAAAACCGACAAGATGTTCAATAAAACACTTGTTCAACACTTGGTACCAAGTGTTGAACAAGTGTCTCACTTATCATCCCTCTTCCCTTCCTCTGTCTCTCCCGTTTTCCACTTGTCTCTCTCACCCATCACAACATGAAGGAGAATAACTTTCTGACACGAGCTGTCAGAAAGTTATTTTTTCCTGACCACACAATTTGATCAAAGTAGGAAAGGGTGAAGGAAACAGTTGTCACATCGTTCGATTCAGAATCAACTCAAATTATAACATACTAAATAACATTACTGAGAAAATAACCTGGGGATGATGCACCGCGATTCCAGTAATATGAACAGATGAGAACTACTAAATATAATGATGAGATGAAATGTGGAGCAAATTTTAAGCAAATTCTAAATGTCGAGAGAGATAACATACCAAGAAAGAAATAACGGGAAAAAGATTAATTATAGCCAGGACGGACGATGAGCACACAAGTCGAGACTAGAGGGAAAAAGAGTTACGCTCGTATGATATGTAAAAATTTTTTATTGACTGTCACCCTGGAAAACCATGTTAATTACATGCGATTACAGAAAGAATGTAAAATAAAGATCAGAAATGGTATATAATAAGAAAATAGCACAAAATGTCAAAGGTAACTTAAAAGAGTTCTTCAGATACGTCAGATGGAAAAAAAAACAACGGTAGAAAAACAACAGAATAACGAATAGAAGACTTTCGGCATACAGACTCGGCCGTCGGTTCCGTAAGTACAACTGAGCATCACATTAACGCCTCCATTAACGCCTCCAGGTCCAAAAATCTGTCTTCAGGGCCTAACTTTATCAAACTAAGTATTGACGAAACTAGCAACGGTGGATTTAAAATACTTGGAAAAGATAAATATTCACAAATCAGACACACTGATAAACTGCTGCCACGGTTACGACAGACTAATTAGTGAAACTCTTGTCTACTAATAAAAGAAGGTAAAATAAACTCTAAACAAGCAAATTTGATCCCAGACTTTATCGCCCCATCTCCTTTACAATTTTAGGCAAACAAATTATTAGGGATGAAATCGTTAATTTTCTGGAAAACAATAGCCAACAGTCGGAAATCAGCGTTGATTTCACAACAGATAATCTCTCCTGACTAACGTACAAGATTTTTCCGATTATAAATAGAATATCTGAATATCCATACGGCTTACAGCAAGGTTATCCATTGAAGATCACTGAATAAATAATGTTACATGGTACAGGAGACAACCTTTATACCTGCATAAATAACAGTAAACAGAGGGGTTCTGAAAGCAGAGGTTCTAATTCTATGTGGTTCGCTGATATGGTTCCGGCCCGGGTCTTTTCCACTCAGCTCGCACACTGAGCGTCTGTGGATCGATTCCCGGTAAAGGTTGAAATTTTGGACGTGTTTCCTTAAAACATCTACTCTCCCTGTTTACCTAGCAGTAAGTAGGTACCTGGGTGTTAGCTGAATGGCGTGGGTCACATCCTGGGTACAAAATTAACCTAAGTTACCCGAAATGCTCTGCCTAACCAGGGACTTTCTATATAGTATGTCATTGATGTCAGCTACGGTCTATTTAAGTTTTATCATATACTTGTAGAAATACATTATTATTATTAAACAAAACTGAAGAGAAGTGCAAGATAACCAGATATATGATAACAGTAACGAGAGTTGCTTGGATGAGTAAGCTCATGGCTGACAAATGCCCGTAAGTAAATATAATCTCTGACATGAATGCTAAAATTACGACAGCAAATAGCAACTGTAGAACTAATGACTAGTTTTTTTCTCCCCATTTTCTTGCCTGCTGTGGCAGGAGACATTGGAGTGTTGGTGAGCACTTTCTTCATAACCTTCAATTCAAACACCGAGATAACACATCGCAGATGGATTTTGGAAGTCTACACGAGGCTGTCTGTCTCTCTGTGTTCCCTGGAAATTGCCTACAAGCGTTCTCTGTCTTGCGCCTGCACACACACTCGCACGTGCGCGCGCGCGCGCATACACACACACCAGTGTAGAGGCGGGGCCAGGAGCTGTGAATCGACCCCTGCAACAACAACTAGGAGAGTACACACAAACACATAAAAACACATACACACACACACACACATACACACACACACACACACACACACACACACACACACACATACTCACACTTTCTCCCAAACACACTTGCATACTCACACTATAACTCTCACACATTCTTTTACTCACGCTATCTCTCTCTCTCTCTCTGTCTCCCTCACACACACACACACACACACACAGACAACAACAGAGCCCAAGGAAAGCCGAGAAGGGAAAATGACAGGCCACTGAGCCCAAGTACATTAGCCAGTGAAACTGATGAAAGGAAAGCTGCAGTGGAGGAAACCAAATTAAATGAGGGAATACACAGGGATATGCAGTGGGAGAATGAAAGGGTGAGGTCAGTCTTTGTGTATGGGCTTCAGGAAGTCGAAGGGGAAACATATGAAGCAAGAAAACAAGGGGAAAAAAAAGCAATTGAAAGCATCATGAAAGCAATAGGAGAAGACGATATGACCCAGCTGGAAAATTTTCGGAGAATAGCGGGGTTTGTAAAAAAAAAGAACCCGGCCAATGAGAGTGACCTTCAAGGCAGAAGCGACTCGGACCAGGATCCTGCAGGAGAAAGCACGATTAAGGGACATGACGGCATACAGGAAGGTGTATCTCGACCGCGACAGAACACAAGAAGAAAGGAAGAAACTGAGAGAGATGGTACAAAGGCGAAAGGAGGAAAGAGAGGGGATGGAGAAGACAGACAGGAGATCCCAGACCCAGGAAGAAGATCAAATACAGCCTCCCTCACAACTTCCTATAGAAGCCTCCCAACCAGGTCAACCCCAGTGCAACCAAACACTCTAAATCAAAACACCCATGCCACATCCAATGCCCCCACCCACTACATTACAAACTCCACCCCCACAGCAACAACCCATAGTTCCTTACCAGGTCTCCCACTTCCCCAACCCCAATATACTTCCCAGACAACAGTCTTACAAAAGAAGTTGAAGGTGTGGTATACAAATGCAGATGGAATAACAATCAAGTATGAGGAGTGGCACGAAAGAATCAAAGAGACATCCCCAGACATAATAGCACTCACAGAAACAAAACTCACCAGAATAATAACAGATTCAATCTTTCCATCCGGATATCAAATCCTCAGGAAAGACAGAGGGAGGAGAGGGGGAGGAGGAGTTGCACTGCTCATTAAAAACCAGTGGGGTTTTGAGAAAATAGAAGGAATGGATGGCATGGGCGAAAGGGACTACTTAGTAGGAACAATCCAGTGTGAGGGACATAAGGTGATAATTGCAGTAATGTACAACCCACCACAGAACTGCAGGAGGCCAAGAGAAGAATACGATGAGAGCAACAGAGCAATGATCGACACACTAGCCGAGGTGGCCAGGAGAGCACACATGGGAGGAGCAAAGTTACTAGTTATGGGTGATTTCAATCACAAGGAGATTGACTGGGAAAACCTGGAGCCCCATGGGGGTCCCGAAACATGGAGAGCCAAGATGATGGATGTGGTACTGGAGAACCTCATGCATCAACATGTTAGAGACAATACCAGAGAGAGAGGAGAGGATGAACCAGCAAGGTTGGACCTTGTATTCACCATGAGTAGTTCGGACATCGAGGGTATCATGTATGAAAGGCCCCTGGGAGCTAGTGATCATGTGGTTCTGTGCTTCGACTACATAGTTGAGCTCCAAGTGGAGAGGGTAGCAGGAATAGGCTGGGAAAAACCAAACTACAAAAGGGGGAACTACTCAGGCATGAGGAACTTCCTTCAAGACATTCAGTGGGAGAGGGAACTGACAGAAAAACCAGTACAAGAAATGATGGACTATGTAGCAACAAAATGCAAGGAGGCAGAGGAGAGGTTTGTTCCCAAGGGAAACAGAAATAATGGGAAGAACAGAACGAGTCCTTGGTTCACCCAAAGGTGTAGGGAGGCAAAAACTAGGTGTACTAGAGAATGGAAAAGGTACAGAAGACAGAGAACTCAGGAAAATAAAGAAATCAGCCGAAGAGCCAGAAACGAATATGCACAGATAAAAAGGGAGGCTCAGAGACAATATGAAAATGACATAGCATCAAAAGTAAAGACTGACCCGAAGCTGTTGTACAGCCACATCAGGAGGAAAACAACAGTCAAGGACCAGGTAATCAGACTGAGGAAGGGTGATGGGGAATTCACAAGAAACGACCGAGAGGTATGTCAGGAGCTCAACACAAGATTTAAAGAGGTATTTACAGTGGAAACCAGTAGGACTCCAAGAAATCAGAACAGGGGGGCACACCAGCAAGTGCTGGATGAGGTGCATATAACCAAGGAGGAGGTGAAGAAGCTGCTATGCGAACTTGACACCTCAAAGGCGGTGGGACCAGACAACATCTCTCCATGGGTCCTTAAAGAGGGAGCAGAGATATTGTGTGAGCCATTAACAAAGATCTTCAACACATCATTTGAAACTGGGCAACTCCCTGAGGTATGGGAAATGGCAAATGTAGTCCCAATTTTTAAAAAGGGAGACAGACATGAGGCACTAAACTACAGACCTGTATCACTAACGTGTATAGTATGCAAGGTCATGGAGAAGATCATCAGGAGGAGAGTGGTGGGGCACCTGGAAAGAAACAAGTGTATAATTGACAACCAGCACGGTTTCAGGGAAGGAAAATCCTGTCACAAACCTACTAGAGTTTTATGACAAGGTGACAGAAGTAAGACAAGAGAGAGAGGGGTGGATCGACTGCGTACTTTTGGACTGCAAGAAGGCCTTCGACACAGTTCCTCACAAGAGGTTACTGCAAAAGCTAGAGGACCAGCCACACATAACAGGAAAGGCACTGCAATGGATCAGAGAATACTGACAGGGAGGCAACAACGAGTCATGGTACGCGACGAGGTGTCAGAGTGGGCGTCTGTGACAAGCGGGGTTCCACAGGGGTCAGTCCTAGGACCTGTGCTGTTCTTGGTATACGTGAACGACATAACGGAAGGGATAGACTCAGAAGTGTCCTTGTTTGCAGATGATGTGAAGTTAATGAGAAGAATCAAATCGGACGAGGATCAGGCAGGACTACAAAGAGACCTGGACAGGCTACAAGCCTGGTCCAGCAACTGGCTCCTTGAATTTAACCCTGCCAAATGCAAAGTCATGAAGATTGGGGAAGGGCAAAGAAGACCGCAGACACAATATAGTTTAGATGGCCAAAGACTGCAAACCTCACTCAAGGAAAAAGATCTGGGGGTGAGTATAACACCGAGCATATCTCCTGAGGCGCACATCAATCAGATAACTGCTGCAGCATACGGGCGCCTGGCAAACCTACGGATAGCGTTCCGATACCTCAGTAAGGATTCGTTTAAGACTCTGTATACCATCTACGTCAGGCCCATACTGGAGTATGCAGCACCAGTTTGGAATCCACACCTAGTCAAGCACGTCAAGAAATTAGAGAAAGTGCAAAGGTTTGCAACAAGACTAGTCCCAGAGCTACGGGGATTGTCCTATGAAGAAAGGTTGAGGGAAATCGGCCTGACGACACTGGAGGCAAGGAGGGTCAGGGGAGACATGATAACGACATATAAAATACTGCGCGGAATAGACGAGGTGGACAAAGACGGGATGTTCCAGAGATGGGACACAGACACAAGAGGTCACAATTAGAAGTTGAAGACTCAGATGAATCAAAGGGATGTTAGGAAGTATTTCTTCAGTCATAGAGTAGTCAGGCCGTGGAATAGCCTAGAAAGTGATGTGGTGGAGGCAGGAACCATACATAGTTTTAAGGCGAGGTATGATAGAGCTCATGGGGCAGGGAGAGAGAGGACCTAGTAGCAATCAGCGAAGAGGCGAGGCCAGGAGCTGTGACTCGACCCCTGCAACCACAAATAGGTGAGTAGGTGAGTACACACAAAGGCAGCCTTGGAAAATAATGTACTAGCTATGTTGCCATAATAAAACTCAATGTTTGCCCGCCTCTCTCCCAGAATATAATGTTAACTCAGGTTTTATGGCCGAGTCAAGAGAAAGTACTGCCTGCCTACATAACCGCTTATCTGGAGACAAAAATTATTAAACAAAGTCTTATAATTATTTATAATTATTATTAGTAGTCGTAGTATACCTGGAGGGTTTTTCGGGGGTCAACGCCCCCGCGGCCCAGTCCGTGATTTAGGCTCGCGTTGAATCAGGGCCTCATCAACCAGATTGTTACTGCTGGCAGCGCGTAAACCGACGTACGAACCACAGTCCGACTGGTTAGTTACTGACTGTAGGTGCCTGTCCTGCTCCCTCTTGAAGACAGCCGGTAGTCTACTGGTAATCCACCTCATACATGTTGGGAGGCAGTTTAACAGTCTTGGGCCTCTGACACTTATTAAGTTGTCTCTTAGTGGTGTGTCTAAGCAGTACAAGTATTAATTCTGAATAACAGAAAGCCGGGCCCAGTAAACCACGGAAAGGGTGGGGGTTGAACCCATGGCGATTGAGGCGTAGAACTCAAGGGCAGTGCTTAAACCACTGGGCCAACTGGCTACAATAAGATTCATCCATCTAGGTATATTTATACAAAATAGGAAGGTTAGCATGGGCCTACTATGGCCACAAGCGCGGTAATTAGTCAACCATGAGTTTTTTTCAGTAAGATGATTATACAACCAGCACCTTTGTTACGTAGTTGTATCAGCCGTCACTAACTGTGACGCTCTCGTCTCGTCCCACATCTCAACTTCCATGGTACAATGCGGAGTTATATACAGAGAAAGATCGGAATCAGGATTCGAAACCACGTTACGGGAGATGGCAAGGTTCCCCAAGTGACGCTCTAGACCACTCGGCCACATGGTACAACTATTTTCAGCCCACTGAATGACAGGCTATTTACGTTTATTCATAGTTGTAATGAATAACTGTGAATGAATGTAGAAAATTGAACAGTGACCCTAACCGAGGTTCATGTGAACAGCAGAGTTTTAATCATTCACCGGTAAAGGTTCTACAAGTCACACGTCTGTAACAGATGTCAGATGTTACCAACTGTGGCGTCCATCTCACGGAGCGCGGTTCAAGTCACAGTTATTTTATCTGACTTGTTTTTTGGGGAGTTATCTTAGGTAAGTTACACGCGTATAATATTTGTACTTATATGTACCTGTACCTAAATAAAGTTAATTACTTACTTACGATTTAACTTGCGATTATATTCTGTATAGTATATCTGGATATGTCTGCACTGAGAGGAATAATGTGTGTATGCGTGGAGGGAATATACCTCGGTATATTACAAGTAACTTAGTTTAATCCCAGTACGTCCATGTTTGGAGCTTAGGTATGATTTGTGAAGAAACAGGACAAGTGTTTCTTGACGCAGGTCTTTGTTATATGATGACCCACAGCTGGAGCTTTTGGTCATCTGACCGAGGCCTTCCGCTGTCAAAGGTATTTTTGAGTTGTGGTGAACAGGTAACGAATCGTTGCACCCGTCTGTGTCAATAGATTTGAAACCCAGGTAATTAACCAGCCGTCCAAGTAATGGAATAGTCAACAGGAGTAGCAGAATAGTAACAGTTGTAGTAATAATAAAAAAAAATAGCATTATTTGAAGTTATTCAATCTTACCTAAGCTAAAACTTAGCTTAGGTAAGGTTATATTAAATTAGGTCATTTTATGCTAAATTTCTTTAGGTTAAAGTTAAGTAAAGTTTGGTAGGATTAGATTAAGTTCAGTTGGCAGTGGTTAAGTTAGTGACATCCCTAAGCTAACTTAACCACCATAAACATTACTTGTGTAGGTAACTATTCCTGCGTGCGAGAATATTTCTGGCGAGTTCTCGTGATTATAATTTCAATTAAATGTTTTGATAATAAAAACAGAAACATTACTTTTGAAAACAGAGATTGAGTGACCCCTGGAGATAATACAATGATGTTTATGTGTTTTTTTTTCTTAAAGCCTTAAATCTCCACTCTCTGGAGAGGCGTAGAATGAGGGGAGATATCATTGAAGTGTATAAGTGGATGACGGGCATAAACAAGGGAGACATTAATAAAGTACTGAGGATGTCGAACCAGGTAAGAACCAGGAATAATGGATTTAAGTTGGATAAATTTAGATTTAGAAAGGACATAGGTAAGTACTGGTTTTCTAACAGAGTTGTAGATGCGTGGAACAGTCTTCCCAGTGGGGTGATAGAGGCTAGGACCTTGGGCAGCTTTAAGAAGAGACTGGACAAATATATGAGTGGGAGGGGCTGGGTTTGATTGGTGTTGGGGGGTGTGAGAGTTGTTTCTTGAGTAGCTTTAGGTAGATGTCGTTTTGATAAGGACCTGCCTCGAATGGGCCAGTAGGCCTTCTGCAGTGTTCCTACATTCTTATGTTCTTATGTTCTTACTTCGTCCCGAAGCTTAATATTCCTCACATGACAGCATTTGGTGATATGTTTGCTATCTCCACCATAAATCACCATCCTCAAACCTGATGAGATTAAGACACATGTGCAACATCTGGGTATCTTTATTGTAGACGTTTCGCCATCCAGTGGCTTTATCAATACAAATTCTAGGACATAACTTGAAGACAGTAGAACTATGTACAGAAGATGAGGTAATCAGTCCCTCAACCTAGGAGTAGGTGCGAAGAGCACAATAGTCATAGTCTACAATAAAGATACCCAGATGTTGCACATGTGTCTTAATCTCATCTTGTCGGTATTATATACCATTCGTACACAACATCCTCAAACCTCATCTCCATCACCACAACGAAGATCCAGTAACTTCATCACATCCACTACCATGAACCATCTCCGCCACAGAACTCCACCATCTCAACCAAGGTACCCAGTCTTGTTCACCCTCCATTTCCACCATCATCTACTGCAACATATCCACAAAAATTCCCTCTCCACGTATCAGGAAGATGTAATATCACCATCACTATCTTCACCACTATGTATCACAAGGTTCCACCATAACCATCTTCACCATCAATCATTTTGAAGGTCCACCACAATCACTATCACTAACTTCACCTCTAAGTTCAATGATCTCTACCAATAAGCTCGTTATATCCAGTGCATAATGTATCTTAATGTATCCTGGCCACCATCACTACTGTATTTCTAGCATTCTTGGCAAGAATATTTGGTTACGCACCTGGGGCGGTGTGTTTGTGAGGATGATAGCATCAAGCACCTGGGGCGATGTGTTTGTGAGGATGATAGCATCAAGCACCTGGGGCGGTGTGTTTGTGAGGATGATAGCATCAAGCACCTGGGGTGGTGTGTTTGTGAGGATGATAGCATCAAGCACCTGGAGTGGTGTGTTTGTGAGGATGATAGCATCAAGCACCTGGGGTGGTGTGTTTGTGAGGATGATAGCATCAAGCACCTGGGGTGGTGTGTTTGTGAGGATGATAGCATCAAGCACCTGGGGTGGTGTGTTTGTGAGGATGATAGCATCAAGCACCTGGGGCGGTGTGTTTGTGAGGATGATAGCATCAAGCACCTGGGGTGGTGTGTTTGTGAGGATGATAGCATCAAGCACCTGGGGCGGTGTGTTTGTGAGGATGATAGCATCAAGCACCTGGGGTGGTGTGTTTGTGAGGATGATAGCATCAAGCACCTGGGGCTGTGTGTTTGTGAGGATGATAGCATCAAGCACCTGGGGTGGTGTGTTTGTGAGGATGATAGCATCAAGCACCTGGGGCGGTGTGTTTGTGAGGATGATAGCATCAAGCACCTGGGGTGGTGTGTTTGTGAGGATGATAGCATCAAGCACCTGGGGTGGTGTGTTTGTGAGGATGATAGCATCAAGCACCTGGGGCGGTGTGTTTGTGAGGATGACAGCATCAAGCACCTGGGGCGGTGTGTTTGTGAGGATGATAGCATCAAGCACCTGGGGAGGTGTGTTTGTGAGGATGATAGCATCAAGCACCTGGGGCGGTGTGTTTGTGAGGATGATAGCATCAAGCACCTGGGGCGGTGTGTTTGTGAAGATGATAGCATCAAGCACCTGGGGCGGTGTGTTTGTGAGGATGATAGCATCAAGCACCTGGGGCGGTGTGTTTGTGAGGATGATAGCATCAAGCACCTGGGGCGGTTGTTTGTGAGGATGATAGCATCAAGCACCTGGGGTGGTGTGTTTGTGAGGATGATAGCATCAAGCACCTGGGGTGGTGTGTATGTGAGGGATGATAACATCAAGCACTTAAGGTGGTGTGCATGTGAGAGATAACATTAAGCACCTAGGGTGGTGTGCATGCGAGGGATGATAGCATCAAGCACCTGGGGTGGTGTGCATGCGAGGGATGATAGCATCAAGCATTTGGTGTGGTGTGCATTTGAGGGATGATAGCATCAAGCACCTGGGGTGGTGTGCATGTGAGGGATGATAGCATCAAGCACCTGGGGTGGTGTGCATGTGAGGGATGATAGCATCAAGCACCTGGGGTGGTGTGTTTGCGAGGATGATAGCATCAAGCACCTGGTGAGGGATGATAGCATCAATAACATGGGGTAGTGTATGGGGGGGGGAGTTAGGTAGGCGTAGGTGTAAGTGTAAGTGTAAAAGTGTGTGTGTGTGTGTGTGTGTGTGTGCGCGCGCGAAGTACCTGGTGTGATACGTACATGCATACATCTCTCATGTGTAATGAATTTCACCTCACTAATCTGTTGTCGAAGATGTTAATGACTACTTTTTTTCCATTTCGACAAATTCTTTCTTAGTCCCAAAAACCATATTGTCGTCGAAGTGGACAGCTGCGCCATTATAAACATAGCTTTTTCACTTGTACACTCGTTTATGCTGAGTGAATAACTGTACACGTCCAACACAGCAGTGGATTCTCTGTATCTGTTATCTACACACCAGAATGCATTCTCAGAATCTTAGGAAGCTCCCTTTGTCTGTGGAATTCTGTGAAGGAATGCCTCAAAGTTAAACTAAACCTGGCCAGGAGGATGGAGAGACATTTTAGTTGTAAACCACAGGTACACTAATTTTATTTGCTGGCTTAATCACAATTTTATTCAGTATTGCAAAGGTCATCTCTGTCTGACATTTCGTCATAGTGTCAGCAGTTTCAAGACGCTGGAAGAGCATAAGATCTGAAGTGATTTTTTCATATTTCATCTTTACTGAATCATTTGTGTCCATTGTAGCAGCGTGATCGTTATTTCTAAATTTGTATTCAGCCACCAATTTGTCTGCCAATGATTGCAAAATTTGCTGACCAAGTCTGGAACTGCCACAGTTCAAGGCGCCATGTGCAGTTACCCTAATTGCAAAGCTTCAAGAGACTTTAGACACACTGTTAAGGAAGCTTTTCTCTGGAGATGTGTGCGGTAAGCTTTCTACCTCATGATGGCCTCTGTCCATCATGAGGTATTCCATGTACACACACACACACACACACACACACACACACACACACATATATATATGCATATTTACAGACATTATCTCTCAGTCCACAGCAGGATTCGAGCCTGCACACACTGCATCAAACTACACTCAGCCAGACCCCACCTAGATCTAGCTTAGTAGCTAAAGTACTGGATACTTTGATACCGTTTGCAAATTGTTAAGCATATATGCACAAGGAACAAGATCACAGTAAACAGGTGATATCCCATTATGCAAAACAACCATTGTGAAAAAATAGTGAAATTCCGATCGCTTTCGTAATTTCTCACATTATCAAGGACCTTGATAATGAGATATGTGAGAAATCAAAAAACTTGGAACTTCAGTGTTTTTTCACGGTGATTGTTTTTCACAGCTGCACATATATACGCAATAAGCATGAATATATATCCGTGTGAATGTGCATTTGTATATTAAAAATATAGGGAAAGACAGTTATATGTAACGTGTCCGTACTCATGCAAACACTTTTTCGTATATAAATATTTAGACATGACAGATCCAAGTGGATACATTCAGTTAGGCTATCCTCTGTCTTCCTACTAAATTATCACCAGTAATTTGGTTATTTCATCATTATCCGGTAAGATTACTGTCTGGACTGAGAGACGGGGTGGTGGCAGCCTCTCCACCAAGCTGCTGTGACTTACAGCTGTGAGTACTGCGTATAAATCCTTGGAAATACTGTGCATAAATCCTTGGGAATATGGCGTATAAATCCTTGGGAATACTGCGTATAAATCCTTGGGAATACTGCGTATAAATCCTTGGGAATACTGCGTATAAATCCTTGGGAATACTGCATATAAATCCTTGGGAATACTGCATATAAATCCTTAGGAATACTGCGTATAAATCCTTGGGAATACTGCGTATAAATCCTTAGGAATACTGTGTATAAATCCTTGGGAATAATGCGTATAAATCCTTAGGAATACTGTGTATAAATCCTTGGGAATAATGCGTATAAATCCTTGAGAATACTGCGTATAAATTTCTTAGCAGCTACACACATAAATTTATGACTTTTATATCTGGTATATTTTCTGTAGGATTAGGAAGGTTCTATGTGTAGTATACCGCCTAATATATTCTAATCAATATATTGCTGCAAGCAGAAAAAAATACCTAAATTTATTTGCACAGAAAGTAATTTCACGCACAAAATCCCTGAAATTATAATAAATCCATCAAATACTCTCATCAAACCTCATTCTTAATATGTTTTATTGTTCTCTTAATCTACTTACATAAGACATTGTTGAACTTAGTAGTGTGCAGAAAGCAAATAAACTAGTATAGTAATAAAAAACTAGCAGAAAAAATATTACACAAGTATAAAGTTCATTTGAGAAGTGCTGTCGTGTACCTGGAGTCTACCTGCAGGCTGTTCCGGGGGTCAACGCCCCCGCGGCCAGGCCCATGACCAGGCCTCGCGAAGCATCAGAGCTAAAGCAACCAGGGTGTTACTGCTGGCCGCAAGCAATCCACTGTGGTAAGCAACCAGGGTGTTACTGCTGGTCGCAAGCAATCCACTGTGGTAAGCAACCAGGGTGTTACTGCTGGTCGCAAGCAATCTACTGTGGTAAACAACCAGGGTGTTACTGCTGGTCGCAAGCAATCCACTGTGGTAAGCAACCAGGGTGTTACTGCTGGTCGCAAGCAATCTACTGTGGTAAACAACCAGGGTGTTACTGCTGGTCGCAAGCAATCCACTGTGGTAAGCAACCAGGGTGTTACTGCTGGTCGCAAGCAATCCACTGTGGTAAGCAACCAGGGTGTTACTGCTGGCCGCAAGCAATCCACTGTGGTAAGCAACCAGGGTGTTACTGCTGGCCGCAAGCAATCCACTGTGGTAAGCAACCAGGGTGTTACTGCTGGTCGCAAGCAATCCACTGTGGTAAGCAACCAGGGTGTTACTGCTGGTCGCAAGCAATCCTCTGTGGTAAGCAACCAGGGTGTTACTGCTGGCCGCAAGCAATCCACTGTGGTAAGCAACCAGGGTGTTACTGATGGCCGAAAGCAATCCACTGTGGTAAGCAACCAGGGTGTTTCTGCTGGCCGCAAGCAATCCACTGTGGTAAGCAATCTGGGTATTATTGCTGGCCGCAAGCAATCCACTGTGGCAAGCAACCAGGGTGTTATTGCTGGCCGCAAGCAATACACTGTGGTAAGCAACCAGGGTGTTACTGCTGTCCACAAGCAATCCACTGTGGTAAGCAATCTGGGTATTACTGCTGGTCGCAAGCAATCCACTGTGGTAAGCAACCAGTGTGTTACTGCTGGTCGCAAGCAATCCACTGTGGTAAAGAATCAGGGCGTTACTGCTCGTCGCAAGCAATCCACTGTGGTAAGCAACCAGGGTGTTACTGCTGGCCGCAAGCAATCGACTGGTAAGCAACCAGGGTGTTACTGCTGGCCGCAAGCAATCCACTGTGGTAAGCAAAAAGGGTGTTACTACAGGCCGCAAGCAATCCACTGTGGTAAGCAACCAGGGTCTTACTGCTGGCCGCAAGCAATCCACTGAAGTAAGCAATCTGGGTATTACTGCTGGCCGCAAGCAATCCACTGTGGTAAGCAACCAGGGTGTTACTGCTGGCCGCAAGCAATCCACTGTAATAAGCAACCAGGGTGTTACTGCTGTCCGCAAGCAATCCACTGTGGTAAGCAATCTGGGTATTACTGCTGGTCGCAAGCAATCCACTGTGGTAAGCAACCAGGGTGTTACTGCTGTCCGCAAGCAATCCACTGTGGTAAGCAATCTGGGTATTACTGCTGGTCGCAAGCAATCCACTGTGGTAAGCAACCAGGGTGTTACTGCTGGTCGCAAGCAGTCCACTGTGGTAAGCAATCAGGGCGTTACTGCTGGCCGTAGGCAATCCACTGTGGTAAGCAATATGGGTATTACTGCTGGCCGCAAGCAATCCAATGTGGTAAGCAACCAGGGTGTTACTGCTGGCCGCAAGCAATCCACTGTGGTATGCAACCAGGGTGTTACTGCTTATCCGCAAGCAATTCACTGTGGTAAGCAACAAGGGTGTTACTGCTCGCCGCAAGCAATCCACTGTGGTAAGCAACCAGGGTGTTACTGCTGGTCGCAAGCAATCTACTGTAGTAAGCAACCAGGGTGTTACTGCTGGCCGCAAGCAATGCACTGTGGTAAGCAACCAGGGTGTTATTGCTGGCCGCAAGCAATCCACTGTGGTAAGCAACCAGGGTGTTACTGCTGGTCGCAAGCATTCCACTGTAGTAAGCAACCAGGGAGTTACTGCTTGCCGCAAGCAATCCACTGTGGTAAGCAACCAGGGTGTTACTGCTGGTCGCAAGCAATCCACTGTGGTAAGCAACAAGGGTGTTACTGCTGGCCGCAAGCAATCCACTGTGGTAAGCAACCAGGGTGTTACTGCTGGTCGCAAGCAATCTACTGTAGTAAGCAACCAGGGTGTTACTGCTGGCCGCAAGCAATGCACTGTGGTAAGCAACCAGGGTGTTATTGCTGGCCGCAAGCAATCCACTGTGGTAAGCAACCAGGGTGTTACTGCTGGTCGCAAGCAATCCACTGTAGTAAGCAACCAGGGTGTTACTGCTTGCCGCAAGCAATCCACTGTGGTAAGCAACCAGGGTGTTACTGCTGGTCGCAAGCAATCCACTGTGGTAAGCAACAAGGGTGTTACTGCTGGCCGCATGCAATCCACTGTGGTGAGCAACAAGGGTGTTACTGCTGTCAGCAAGCAATCAACTGTGGTAAGCAACCAGGGTGTTACTGCTGTTAGCAAGCAATCCACTGACGTAAGCAACCAGGGTGTTACTGCTGGTAGCAAGCAATCCACTGTGGTAAGCAACCAGGGTGCTACTGCTGGTCGCAAGCAATCCACTGTGGTAAGCAACCAGGGTAACTGCTGGTCGCAACAATCCACTGTGGTAAGCAATCTGGGTATTACTGCTGGCCGCAAGCAATTCACTGTGGTAAGCAACCAGGGTGTTACTGCTGGTCGCAAGCAATCCACTGTGATAAGCAACCAGGGTGTTACTGATGGTTGCAAGCAATCCACTGTGGTAAGCAACCAGGGTATTACTGCTGGTCGCAAGCAATCCACTGTGGTAAGCAACCAGGGTGTTACTGCTGGTCGCAAGCAATACACTGTGGTAAGCAACCAGGGTGTTACTCCTGGTTGCAAGCAATCCACTGTGGTAAGCAACCTGTTACTGCTGGCCGCAAGCAATCCACTGAGGTGAGCAACCAGGGTGTTACAGCTGGTCGCAAGCAATCCACTGTGGTAAGCAACCAGGGTGTTACTGCTGGTCGCAAGCAATCCACTGTGGTAAGCAACCAGGGTGTTACTGCTGGTCGCAAGCAATCCACTGTGGTAAGCAACCAGGGTGTTACTGCTGGTCGCAAGCAATCCACTGTGGTAAGCAACCAGGGTGTTACTGCTGGCCGCAAGCAATCCACTGTGGTAAGCAACCAGGGTGTTACTGCTGGCCGCAAGCAATCCACTGTGGTAAGCAAACAGGGTTTTACTGCTGTCCGCAAGCAATCCACTGTGGTAAGCAACCAGGGTGTTACTGCTGGTCGCAAGCAATCCACTGTGGTAAGCAACTAGGGTGTTACTGCTGGCCGCAAGCAATCCACTGTGGTAACCAACCAGGGTGTTACTGCTGGCCGCAAGCAATCCACTGTGGTAAGCAACCAGGGTGTTACTGCTGGCCGCAAGCAATCCACTGTGGTAAGCAACCAGGGTGTTACTACTGGCCGCAAGCAATCCACTGTGGTAAGCAACCAGGGTGTTACTGCTGGCCGCAAGCAATCCACTGTGGTAAGCAACCAGGGTGTTACTGCTGGCCGCAAGCAATCCACTGTGGTAAGCAACCAGGGTGTTACTGCTGGTCGCAAGAAATCCACTGTGGTAAGCAACCAGGGTGTTACTGCTGGTCGCAAGCAATCCACTGTGGTAAGCAACCAGAGTGTTACTGCTGGCCGCAAGCAATCCACTGTGGTAAGCAACCAGGGTGTTACTGCTGTCAGCAAGCAATCCACTGACGTAAGCAACCAGGGTGTTACTGCTGGTAGCAAGCAATCCACTGTGGTAAGCAACCAGGGTGCTACTGCTGGTCGCAAGCAATCCACTGTGGTAAGCAACCAGGGTGTTACTGCTAGTCGCAAGCAATCCACTGTGGTAAGCAACCAGGGTGTTACTGCTGGACGCAAGCAATCCAATGTGGTAAGCAACCAGGGTGTTACTGCTGGCCGCAAGCAATCCACTGTGGTAAGCAACCAGGGTGTTACTGCTGGCCGCAAGCAATCCACTGTGGTAAGCAACAGAGGGTGTTACTGCTGGCCGCAAGCAATCCACTGTGGTAAGCAACCAGGGTGTTACTGCTGGCCGCAAGCAATCCACTGTGGTAAGCAACCAGGGTGTTACTGCTGGCCGCAAGCAATCCACTGTGGTAAGCAACCAGGGTGTTACTGCTGGCCGCAGGCAATCCAGTGTGGTAAGCAACCAGGGTGTTACTGCTGGCCGCAAGCAATGCACTGTGGTAAGCAACCAGGGTGTTACTGCTGGCCGCAAGCAATCCACTGTGGTAAGCAACCAGGAAGTTACTGCTGGCCGCAAGCAATCCACGGTGGTAAGCAATCAGGGTGTTACTGCTGGCCGCAAGCCATCCACTGTGGTAAGCAACCAGGGTGTTACTGCTTGCCGCAAGCAATCAACTGTGGTAAGCAACCAGGATGTTACTGCCGGCCGCAAGCAATCCAATGTGGTAAGCAACCAGGGTGTTACTGCTGGCCGCAAGCAATCCACTGTGGTAAGCAACCAGGGTGTTATTGCTGTCAGCAAGCAATCCACTGTGGTAAGCAACCAGGGTGTTACTGCTGGCCGCAAGCAATCCACTGTGGTAAGCAACCAGGATGTTACTGCTGGCCGCAAGCAATCCACTGTGGTAAGCAACCAGGGTGTTACTGCTGGCCGCAAGCAATCCACTGTGGTAAGCAACCAGGGTGTTACTGCTGTCAGCAAGCAATCCACTGTGGTAAGCAACCAGGGTGTTACTGCTGGCCGCAAGCAATCCACTGTGGTAAGCAACCAGGGTGTTACTGCTGGCCGCAAGCAATCCAATGTGGTAAGCAACAGAGGGTGTAACTGCAGGCCGCAAGCAATCCACTGAGGTAAGCAACCAGGGTGTTACTGCTGTCAGCAAGCAATCCACTGTTGTAAGCTACCAGGGTGTTACTGCTGGCCGCAAGCAATCCAATGTGGTAAGCAACCAGGGTGTTACTGCTGGCCGCAAGCAATCCACTGTGGTAAGCAACCAGGATGTTACTGCTGGCCGCAAGCATTCCAATGTGGTAAGCATCCAGGGTGTTACTGCTGGCCGCAAGCAATCCACTGCAGTGAGCAACAAGGGTGTTACTGCTGTCAACAAGCAATCAACTGTGGTAAGCAACCAGGGTGTTACTGCTGTCAGCAAGCAATCCACTGTGGTAAGCAACCACGGTGTTACTGCTGGACGCAAGCAATCCACTGTGGTAAGCAACCAGTGTGTTACTGCTGGCCGCAAGCAATCCACTGTCGAAAGCAACCAGGGTGTTATTGCTGGCCGCAAGCAATCCACTGTGGTAAGCAACCAGGGTGTTACTGCTGGTCGCAAGCAATCCACTGTGGTAAGCAACCAGGGTGTTACTGCTGGTCGCAAGCAATCCACTGTGGTAAGCAACCAGGGTGTTACTGCTGGTCGCAAGCAATTCACTGAGGTAAGCAACCAGGGTGTTACTGCTGGTCGCAAGCAATCCACTGTGGTAAGCAACCAGGGTGTTACTGCTGGCCGCAAGCAATCCACTGTGGTAAGCAACCAGGGTGTTACTGCTGGCCGCAAGCAATCCACTGTCGAAAGCAACCAGGGTGTTACTGCTGGCCGCAAGCAATCCACTGTGGTAAGCAACCAGGGTGTTACTGCTAGTCGCAAGCAATCCACTGTGGCAAGCAACCAGGGTGTTACTGCTGGTCGCAAGCAATCCACTGTGGTAAGCAACCAGGGTGATACTGCTGGCCTCAAGCAATCCACTGTGTTAAGCAACCAGGGTGTTACTGCTGGCCGCAAGCAATCCACTGTGGTAAGCAACCAGGGTGTTACTGCTGGCCGCAAGCAATCCACTGTGGTAAGCAACCAGGGTGTTACTGCTGTCGCAAGCAATCCACTGTGGTAAGCAACCAGGGTGTTACTGCTGTCGCAAGCAATCCACTGTGGTAAGCAACCAGGGTCTGACTGCTGGTCGCAAGCAATCCACTGTGGTAAGCAACCAGGGTGTTACTGCTGGTCGCAAGCAATCCACTGTGGTAAGCAACCAGGGTGTTACTGCTGTACGCAAGCAATCCACTGTGGTGAGCAACCAGGGTTTTACTGCTGGCCGCAAGCAATCCACTGTGGTAAGCAACCAGAGTGTTACTGCTGGTCGCAAGCAATCCTCTGTGGTAAGCAACCAGGGTGTTACTGCTGGCCGCAAGCAATCCACTGTGGTAAGCAACCAGGGTGTTACTGCTGGTCGCAAGCAATCCACTGTGGTAAGCAACCAGGGTGTTACTGCTGGCCGCAAGCAATCCACTGTGGTAAGCAACCAGGGTGTTACTGCTGGCCGCAAGCAATCCACTGTGGTAAGCAACCAGGGTGTTACTACAGGCCGCAAGCAATCCACTGTGGTAAGCAACCAGGGTGTTACTGCTGGCCGCAAGCAATCCACTGTGGTAAGCAACCAGGGTGTTACTGCTTGACGCAAGGAATCCACTGCGTTAAGCAACCAGGGTGTTACTGCTGGCCGCAAGCAATCCACTGTGGTAAGCAACCAGGGTGTTACTGCTGGTCGCAAGCAATCCACTGTGGTAAGCAACCAGGGTGTTACTGCTGGGCGCAAGCAATCCACTGTGGTAAGCAACAGGGTGTTACTGCTGGCCGCAAGCAATCCACTGTGGTAAGCAACCAGGGTGTTACTGCTGGGTCTGCAAGCAATCCACTGTGGTAAGCAACCAGGGTGTTACTGCTGGCCGCAAGCAACCCCCTGTGGAAAGCAACCAGGGTGTTACTGCTGGTCGCAAGCAATCCACTGTGGTAAGCAACCAGGGTGTTACTGCTGGTCGAAAGCAATCCACTGTGGTAAGCAACCAGGGAGTTGCTGCTGGTCGCAAGCACTTCACTGGGGTAAGCAACCAGGGTGTTACTGCTGGCCGCAAGCAATCCACTGTGGTAAGCAACCAGGGTGTTACTGCTGGCCGCAAGCAATCCACTGTGGTAAGCAACCTGGGTTTTACTGCTGGCCGCAAGCAATCCACTGTGGTAAGCAACCAGGGAGTTACTGCTGGCCGCAAGCAATCCACTGTGGTAAGCAACCAGGGTGTTACTGCTGGCCGCAAGCAATCCACTGTGGTAAGCAACCAGGGTGTTACTGCTGGCCGCAAGCAATCCACTGTGGTAAGCAACCAGGGTGTTACTGCTGGCCGCAAGCAATCCACTGTGGTAAGCAACCAGGGTGTTACTGCTGGTCGCAAGCAATCCACTGTTCTAAGCAACCAGGGTGTTACTGCTGGTCGCAAGCAATCCACTGTCGTAAGCAACCAGGGTGTTACTGCTGGCCACAAGCAATCCACTGTGGTAAGCAACCAGGGTGTTACTGATGGCCGCAAGCAATCCACTGTGGTAAGCAACCAGGGTGTTACTGCTGGCCGCAAGCAATCCACTGTGGTAAGCAACCAGGGTGTTACTACAGGCCGCAAGCAATCCACTGTGGTAAGCAACCAGGGTGTTACTGCTGGTCGTAAGCAATCCAGTGTGGTAAGCAACCAGGGTGTTACTGCTGGCCACAAGCAATCCACTGTGGTAAGCAACCAGGGTGTTACTGCTGGCCGCAAGCAATCCACTGTGGTAAGCAACCAGCTGCTGGCCGCAAGCAATCCACTGTGGTAGGCAACCAGGGTGTTACTGCTGGTCGCAAGCAATCCACTGTGGTAAGCAACCAGGGTGTTACTGCTAGCCGCAAGCAATCCACTGTGGTAAGCAACCAGGGTGTTACTGCTGGTCGCAAGCAATCCACTGTGGTAAGCAACCAGGGTGTTACTGCTGTCAGCAAGCAATCCACTGTGGTAAGCAACCAGGGTGTTACTGCTGGTCGCAAGCAATCCACTGTGGTAAGCAACCAGGGTGTTACTGCTGGTCGCAAGCAATCCACTGTGGTAAGCAACCAGGGTGTTACTGCTGGTCGCAAGCAATCCACTGTGGTAAGCAACCAGGGTGTTACTGCTGGCCGCAAGCAATCCACTGTGGTAAGCAACCAGGGTGTTACTGCTGGCCGCAAGCAATCCACTGTGGTAAGCAACCAGGGTGTTACTCCTGGTCGCAATCAATCCACTGTGGTAAGCAACCAGGGTGTTACTGCTGGCCGCAAGCAATCCACTGTCGAAAGCAACCAGGGTGTTACTGCTGGCCGCAAGCAATCCACTGTGGTAAGCAACCAGGGTGTTACTGCTGGTCGCAAGCAATCCACTGTGGTAAGCAACCAGGGTGATACTGCTGGCCGCAAGCAATCCACTGTGGTAAGCAACCAGGGTGTTACTGCTGGCCGCAAGCAATCGACTGGTAAGCAACCAGGGTGTTACTGCTGGCCGCAAGCAATCCACTGTGGTAAGCAACCAGGGTGTTACTGCTGGCCGCAAGCAATCCATTGTGGTAAGCAATCAGGGTGTTACTGCTGGCCGCAGGCAATCCACTGTGGTAAGCAACCAGAGTGTTACTGCTGGTCGCAAGCAATCCTCTGTGGTAAGCAACCAGGGTGTTACTGCTGGCCGCAAGCAATCCACTGTGGTAAGCAACCAGGGTGTTACTGATGGCCGAAAGCAATCCACTGTGGTAAGCAACCAGGGTGTTACTGCTGGCCGCAAGCAATCCACTGTGGTAAGCAACCAGGGTGTTACTGCTGGCCGCAAGCAATCCACTGTGGTAAGCAACCAGGGTGTTACTGCTGGCCGCAAGCAATCCACTGTGGTAAGCAACCAGGGTGTTACTGCTGGCCGCAAGCAATCCAATGTGGTAAGCAACCAGGGTGTTACTGCTGGCCGCAAGCAATCCACTGTGGTAAGCAACCAGGGTGTTACTGCTGGCCGCAAGCAATCCACTGTGGTAAGCAACCAGGGTGTTACTGCTGGCAGCAAGCAATCCACTGTGGTAAGCAACCAGGGTGTTACTGCTGGCCGCAAGCAATCCACTGTGGTAAGCAACCAGGGTGTTACTGCTGGCCGCAAGCAATCCACTGTGGTAAGCAACTAGGATGTTACTGCTGGCCGCAAGCAATCCAATGTGGTAAGCAACCAGGGTGTTACTGCAGGCCGCAAGCAATCCACTGTGGTAAGCAACCAGGGTGTTACTGCAGGCCGCAAGCAATCCACTGTGGTAAGCAACCAGGGTGTTATTGCTGGCCGCAAGCAATCCACTGTGGTAAGCAACCAGGGTGTTACTGCTGGTCGCAAGCAATACACTGTGGTAAGCAACCAGGGTGTTACTGCTGGTCGCAAGCAATCCACTGTGGTAAGCAACCAGGGTGCTACGGCTGGTCGCAAGCAATCCACTGTGGTAAGCAATCTGGGTATTACTGCTGGCCGCAAGCAATTCACTGTGGTAAGCAACCAGGGTGTTACTGCTGGTCGCAAGCAATCCACTGTGGTAAGCAATCTGGGTATTACTGCTGGCCGCAAGCAATCCACTGTGGTAAGCAACCAGGGTGTTACTACTGGTCGCAAGCAATCCACTGTGATAAGCAACCAGGGTGTTACTGATGGTTGCAAGCAATCCACTGTGGTAAGCAACAGAGGGTGTTACTGCTGGCCGCAAGCAATCCACTGTGGTAAGCAACAGAGGGTGTTACTGCTGTCGCAAGCAATCTACTGTGGAAACCAACCAGGGTGTTACTGCTGGTCGCAAGCAATCCACTGTGGTAAGCAACCAGGGTGTTACTGCTGGTCGCAAGCAATCCACTGTGGTAAGCAACCAGGGTGTTACTGCTGGTCGCAAGCAATCCACTGTGGTAAGCAACCAGGGTGTTACTGCTGGTCGCAAGCAATCCACTGTGGTAAGCAACAGAGATTGTTACTGCTGGTCGCAAGCAATCCACTGTGGTAAGCAACCAGGGTGTTACTGCTGTCAAGCAATCCAGGTGGTAAGCAACCAGGGTATTAATGCTGGTCGCAAGCAATCCACTGTGGTAAGCATCAAGGGTGTTACTGCTTGTCGCAAGCAGTCCACTGTGGTAAGCAATCAGGGCGTTACTGCTGGCCGCAAGGAATCCACTGTGGTAAGCAAACAGGGCGTTACTGCTGTCAGCAAGCAATCAACTGTGGGAAGCTACCAGGGTGTTACTGCTGGCCGCAAGCAATCCAATGTGGAAAGCATCCAGGGTGTTACTGCTGTCAGCAAGCAATCCACTGTGGTGAGCAACAAGGGTGTTACTGCTGTCAGCAAGCAATCAACTGTGCTAAGCAACCAGGGTGTTACTGCTGTCAGCAAGCAATCCACTGTGGTAAGCAACCACGGTGTTACTGCTGGACGCAAGCAATCCAATGTGGTAAGCAACCAGTGTGTTACTGCTGGGCGCAAGCAAACCACTGTGGTAAGCAACCAGGGTGTTACTGCTGTCAGCAAGCAATCCACTGAGGTAAGCAACCAGGGTGTTACTTCTGTCAGCAAGCAATACATTGTGGTAAGCAACCAGGGTGTTACTGCTGGTCGCAAGCAATCCACTGTGGTAAGCAATCAGGGCGTTACTGCTAGCCGCAGGCAATCCACTGTGGTAAGCAACAGAGGGTGTTACTGCTGGCCGCAAGCAATCCACTGTGGTAAGCAATCAGTGCGTTACTGCAGGCCGCAAGCAATCCACTGTGGTAAGCAATCAGAGTGTTACTGCTGTTCGCAAGCAATCCACTGTGGTAAGCAACCAGGGTGTTACTGCTGGCCGCAAGCAATCCACTGTGGTAAGCAATCAGGGTGTTACTGCTGGCCGCAGGCAATCCACTGTGGAAAGCAACCAGAGTGTTACTGCTGTTCGCAAGCAATCCACTGTGGTAAGCAACCAGAGTGTTACTGCTGGCCGCAAGCAATCCACTGTGGTAAGCAAACAGGGTGTTACTGCTGGCTGAAAGCAATCCACTGTGGTAAGCAACCAGGCTGTTACTGCTGGTCGCAAGCAATCCACTGTGGTAAGCAACCAGGGTGTTACTGCTGTCCGCAAGCAATCCACTGTGGTAAGCAATATGGGTATTACTGCTGGTCGCAAGCAATCCACTGTTGTAAGCAACCAGGGTGTTACAGCTGGTCGCAAGCAATCCACTGTGGTAAGAAATCAGGGCGTTGCTCCTGGTCGCAAGCAATCCACTGTGGTAAGCCGCCAGGGTGTTACTGCTAGCCGCAACCAATCCATTGGTAAGCAACAAGGGTGTTACTGCTGGCCGCAAGTAATCCACTGTGGTAAACAACCAGGGTGTTACTGCAGGCCGCAAGCAATTCACTGTGGTAAGCAACCAGGGTGTTACTGCTGGCCGCAAGCAATCCAGTGTGGTAAGCAATCTGGGTATTACTGCTGGCCGCAAGCAATCAACTGTGGAAAGCAACCAGGGTGTTACTGCTGGCCGCAAGCAATCCACTGTGGTAAGCAACCAGGGTGTTACTGCTGTCCCCAAGCAATCCACTGTGGTAAGCAATCTGGGTATTAATGCTGGTCGCAAGCAATCCACTGTGGTAAGCATCAAGGGTCTTACTGCTTGTCGCAAGCAGTCCACTGTGGTAAGCAATCAGGGCGTTACTGCTGGCCGCAGGCAATCCACTGTGGTAAGCAACAGAGGGTGTTACTGCTGGCAGCAAGCAATCCACTGTGGTAAGCAACCAGGGTGTTACTGCTGGCCGCAAGCAATCCACTGTGGTAAGCAACCAGGTTGTTACTGCTGGCAGCGAGCAATACACTGTGGTAAGCGACAGAGGGTGTTACTGCTGGCCGCAAGCAATCCACTGTGGTAAGCAATCAGGGCGTTACTGCTGGCCGCAGGCAATCCAGTGTGGTAAGCAATAGAGGGTGTTACTGCTGGCCGCAAGCAATCCACTGTGGTAAGCAACCAGGGTGTTACTACTGGCCGCAAGCAATCCACTGTGGTAAGCAACCAGGGTGTTACTGCTGGCCGCAAGCAATGCACTGTGGTAAGCAATCTGGGTATTACTGCTGGCCGCAAGCAATCCACTGTGGTAAGCAACCAGGGTGTTACTTCTGTCAGCAAGCAATCCACTGTGGTAAGCAACCAGGGAGTTACTGCTGTCTGCAAGCAATCCACTGTGGTAAGGAATCTGGGTATTACTGCTGGTCGCAAGCAATCCATTGTGGTAAGCAACCAGGGTGTTACTGCTGGTCGCAAGCAGTCCACTGTGGTAAGCAATCAGGGCGTTACTACTGGTCGCAGGCAATCCACTGTGGTAAGCAATCTGGGTATTACTGCTGGCCGCAAGCAATCCACTGTGGTAAGCAATTAGGGCGTTACTGCTGGCCGCAAGCAATACACTACGGTATGCAACCAGGGTGTTACTGCTGGCCGCAAGCAATCCACTGTGGTAAGCAACCAGGGTGTTACTGCTTGTCGCAAGCAATCCACTGCGATATGCAACCAGGGTGTTACTGCTGGCGGCAAGCAATCCACTGTGGTAAGCAACCAGGGTGTTACTGCAGGCCGCAAGCAATCCACTGTGGTAAGCAACCAGGGTGTTGCTGCCGGCAACAAGCAATCCGCTGTGGTAAGCAACCAGGGTGTTACTGCCTGCCGCAAGGAATCCACTGTGTTAAGCAACCAGGGTATTACTGCTGGCCGCAAGCAATCCACTGTGGTAAGCAACCAGGGTGTTACTGCTGGCAGCAAGCAATCCACTGTGGTAAGCAATCAGGGTGTTACTGCTGGCGCAAGCAATCCACTGTGGTAGGCAACCAGGGTGTTACTGCTGGTCGCAAACAATCCACTGTGGTAAGCAACCAGGGTGTTACTGCTAGCCGCAAGCAATAATCTGTGGTAAGCAACAAGGGTGTTACTGCTGGTCGCAAGCAATCCACTGTGGTAAGCAACCAGAGTGTTACTGCTGACCGCAAGCAATCCACTGTGGTAAGCAACCAGGGTGTTACTGCTGGCCGCAAGCAATCCACTGTGGAAAGCAACCAGGGTGTTACTGCTGGTCGCAAGCAATCCACTGTGGCAAGCAAACAGAGTGTTACTGCTGGCCGAAAGCAATCCACTGAGGTAAGCAACCAGGGTGTTACTGCTGTCAGCAAGCAATCCACTGAGGTAAGCAAGCATGGTGTTACTGCTGGTCGCAAGCAATCCACTGTGGTAAGCAACCAGGGTGTTATTGCTGTCAGCAAGCAATCCACTGTGGTAAGCAACCAGCGTGTTACTGCTGTCAGCAAGGAATCCACTGTTGTAAGCAACCAGGGTGTTACTGCTGGCCGCAAGCAATCCAATGTGGTAAGCAATCTGGGTATTACTGCTGGCCGCAAGCAATCCAACGTAGTAAGCAACCAGGGTGTTACTGCTGTCAGCAAGCAATCCACTGTGGTACGCAATCTGGATATTACTGCTGGTCGCAATCAATCCACTGTGGTAAGCAACCAGGGTGTTACTGCTGGCCGCAAGCAATCCACAGTGCCAAGTAACCAGGGTGTTACTGCTGGCCGCAAACAATCCACTGTGGTAAGCAACCAGGGTATTACTGCTGGTCGCAAGCAGTCCACTGTGGTAAGCAATCAGGGTGTTACTGCTGGCCGCAAGCAATCCACTGTGGCAAGCAATCTGGTTATTACTGCTGGTCGCAAGCAATCTACTGTGGTAAGCATCCAGGGTGTTACTGCTGGTCGCAAGCAGTCCACTGTGGTAAGCAATCAGGGCGTTACTGCTGGCCGCAGGCAATCCACTGTGGTAAGCAATCTGGGTATTACTGCTGGCCGCAAGCAATCCAATGTGGTAAGCAACCAGGTTGTTACTGCTGGCCGCAAGCAATCCACTGTGGTATGCAACCAGGGAGTTACTGCTGGCCGCAAGCAATCCACTGTGGTAAGCAACCAGGGTGTTACTGCTGGCCGCAAGCAATCCACTGTGGTAAGCAACCAGGTTGTTACTGCTGGCAGCGAGCAATACACTGTGGTAAGCGACAGAGGGTGTTACTGCTGGCCGCAAGCAATCCACTGTGGTAAGCAATCAGGGCGTTAATGCTGGTCGCAAGCAATCCACTGTGGTAAGCAACCAGGGTGTTACTGCTGTTCGCAAGCAATCCACTGTGGTAAGCAACCAGGGTGTTACTGCTGGTCGCAAGCAATCCACTGTGGTAAGCAACAGAGATTGTTACTGCTGGCCGCAAGCAATCCATTGTGTTAAGCAACAGAGGGTGCTACTGCTGTCAACAAGCAATCCAGTGTGGTAAGCAACCTGGGTGTTGCTGCTGTCAGCAAGCAATCCACTGTGGTAAGCAACCAGACTGTTACTGCTGGCCGCAAGCAATCCACTGTGGTAAGCAACAGAGGGTGTTACTGCTGGCCGCAAGCAATCCACTGTGGTAAGCAATCAGGGCGTTACTGCTGGCCGCAAGCAATCCACTGTGGTAAGCAATCTGGTTATTACTGCTGGCAGCAAGCAATCCACTGTGGTAAGCAACCAGGGTGTTACTGCATGCCGCAAGGAATCCACTGTGGTGAGCAACCAGGGTGTTACTGCTAGCCGCAAGCAATAAACTGGTCAGCAACCAGGGTGTTACTGCTGGCCGCAAGCAATCCACTGTGGTAAGCAACCAGGGTGTTGCTGCAGGCCGCAAGCAATCCACTGTGGTAAGCAACCAGGGTGTTACTGCTGGCCGCAAGCAATCCACTGTGGTATGCAATCTGGTTATTACTGCTGGCCGGAAGCAATCCACTTTGGAAAGCAACCAGGGTGTTACTGCTGGCCGCAAGCAATCCACTGTGGTAAGCAACCAGGGTGTTACTGCTGTCCCCAAGCAATCCACTGTGGTAAGCAATCTGGGTATTACTGCTGGTCGCAAGCAATCTACTGTGGTAAGCATCCAGGGTGTTACTGCTGGTCGCAAGCAGTCCACTGTGGTAAGCAATCAGGGCGTTACTGCTGGCCGCAGGCAATCCACTGTGGTAAGCAATCTGGGTATAACTGCTGGCCGCAAGCAATCCAATGTGGTAAGCAACCAGGGTGTTACTGCTGGCCGCAAGCAATCCACTGTGGTATGCAACCAGGGTGTTACTGCTGGCCGCAAGCAATCCACTGTGGAAAGCAACCAGGGTGCTACTGCTGGCCGCAAGCAATCCACTGTTGTAAGCAACCAGGGTGTTACTGCTGGTCGCAAGCAATCCACTGTGGTAAGCAACCAGCGTGTAACTGCTGCTCGCAAGCAATCCACTGTGGTAAGCAACCAGGGTGTTACTGCTGCCCGCAAGCAATCCACTGTGGTAAGCAACCAGGGTGTTACTGCTGGCCGCAAGCAATCCACTGTGGTAAGCAACCAGGGTGTTACTGCTGGTCGCAAGCAATCCACTGTGGTAAGCAAACAGGGTGTTACTGCTGGTCGCAAGCAATCCACTGTGGTAAGCAACCAGGGTGTTACTGCTGGTCGCAAGCAATCCACTGTGGTAAGCAACCAGGGTGTTACTGCTGGTCGAAAGCATTCCACTGTGGTAAGCAACGAGGGTGTTACTGCTGGTCGCAAGCAATCCACTCTGGTAAGCAACAGAGGGTGCTACTGCTGTCAGTAAGCAATCCACTGTGGTAAGCAACCAGGGTGTTGCTGCTGTCAGCAAGCAATCCACTGAGGTAAGCAACCAGGGTGTTACTGCTGGTCGCAAGCAATCCACTGTGGTAAGCAACCAGGGTGTTACTGCTGGTCGCAAGCAATCCATTGTGTTAAGCAACAGAAAGTGCTACTGCTGTCAGCAAGCAATCCACTGTGGTAAGCAACAGAGGGTGTTGCTGCTGTCACCAAGCAATCCACTAAGGTAAGCAACCTGGGTGTTACTGCTGGTCGCAAGCAATCCACTGTGGTAAGCAACCAGGGTGTTACTGCTGGTCGCAAGCAATCCACTGTGGTAAGCAACAGAGGGTGCTACTGCTGTCAGCAAGCAATCCACTGTGGTAAGCAACCAGGGTGTTGCTGCTGTCAGCAAGCAATCCACTGAGGTAAGCAACCAGGGTGTTACTGCTGGTAGCAAGCAATCCACTGTGGTAAGCAACCTGAGTGTTACTGCTGGCCGCAAGCAATCCACTGTGGTAAGCAACAGAGGGTGTTACTGCTGGCCGCAAGCAATCCACTGTGGTAAGCAATCAGTGCGTTACTGCAGGCCGCAAGCAATCCACTGTGGTAAGCAATCAGGGCGTTACTGCTGGCCGCAGGCAATCCACTGTGGTAAGCAACAGAGGGTGTTACTGCTGGCAGCAAGCAATCCACTGTGGTAAGCAACCAGGGTGTTACTGCTGGCCGCAAGCAATCCACTGTGGAAAGCAATCAGGGTGTTACTGCTGGCCGCAGGCAATCCACTGTGGAAAGCAACCAGAGTGTTACTGCTTGTCGCAAGCAATCCACTGTGGTAAGCAACCAGGGTGTTACTGCTGTCCGCAAGCAATCCACTGTGGTAAGCAATATGGGTATTACTGCTGGTCGCAAGCAATCCACTGTGTTAAGCAACCAGGGTGTTACAGCTGGTCGCAAGCAATCCACTGTAATAAGAAATCAGGGCGTTGCTGCTGGTCGCAAGCAATCCACTGTGGTAAGCCACCAGGGTGTTACTGCTAGCCGCAAGCAATCCACTGGTAAGCAACCAGGGAGTTACTGCTGGCCGCAAGCAATCCACTGTGGTAAACAACCAGGGTGTTACTGCAGGCCGCAAGCAATTCACTGTGGTAAGCAACCAGGGTGTTACTGCTGGCCGCAAGCAATCCAGTGTGGTAAGCAATCTGGGTATTACTGCTGTCCGCAATCAATCAACTGTGGAAAGCAACCAGGGTGTTACTGCTGGCCGCAAGCAATCCACTGTGGTAAGTAACCAGGGTGTTACTGCTGTCCCCAAGCAATCCACTGTGGTAAGCAATCTGGGTATTAATGCTGGTCACAAGCAATCCACTGTGGTAAGCATCAAGGGTGTTACTGCTTGTCGCAAGCAGTCCACTGTTGTAAGCAATCAGGGCGTTACTGCTGGCCGCAGGCAATCCACTGTAGTAAGCAACAGAGGGTGTTACTGCTGGCAGCAAGCAATCCACTGTGGTAAGCAACCTGGGTGTTACTGCTGGCCGCAAGCAATCCACTGTGGTAAGCAACCAGGTTGTTACTGCTGGCAGCGAGCAATACACTGTGGTAAGCGACAGAGGGTGTTACTGCTGGCCGCAAGCAATCCACTGTGGTAAAGAATCTGGGTATTACTGCTTGTCGCAAGCAATCCATTGTGGTAAGCAACCAGGGTGTTACTGCTGGTCGCAAGCAGTCCACTGTGGTAAGCAATCAGGGCGTTACTGCTGGTCGCAGGCAATCCACTGTGGTAAGCAATCTGGGTATTACTGCTGGCCGCAAGCAATCCACTGTGGTAAGCAATCAGGGCGTTACTGCTGGCCGCAAGCAATCCATTGCGGTATGCAACCAGGGTGTTACTGCTGGCCGCAGGTAATCCACTGTGGTAAGCAACCAGGGTGTTACTGCTGGCCGCAAGCAATCCACTGTGGTAAGCAACCAGGGTGTTACTGCTGGCCGCAGGTAATCCAATGTGGTAAGCAACCAGGGTGTTACTGCTGGCCGCAAGCAATCCACTGTGGTAAGCAACCAGGGTGTTACTGCTTGTCGCAAGCAATCCACTGCGATATGCAACCAGGGTGTTACTGCTGGCCGCAAGCAATCCACTGTGGTAAGCAACCAGGGTGTTACTGCAGGCCGCAAGCAATCCACTGTGGTAAGCAACCAGGGTGTTACTGCTGGTCGCAAGCATTCCACTGTGGTAAGCAACCAGGGTGTTGCTGCCGGCCACACGCAATCTGCTGTGGTAAGCAACCAGGGTGTTACTGCTTGCCGCAAGGAATCCACTGTGTTAAGCAACCAGGGTATTACTGCTGGCCGCAAGCAGTCCACTGTGGTAAGCAACCAGGGTGTTACTGCTGGCAGCAAGCAATCCACTGTGGTAAGCAATCAGGGTGTTACTGCTGGTCGCAAGCAATCCACTGTGGTAGGCAACCAGGGTGTTACTGCTGGTCGCAAACAATCCACTGTGGTAAGCAACCAGGGTGTTACTGCTAGCCGCAAGCAATAATCTGTGGTAAGCAACAAGGGTGTTACTGCTGGTCGCAAGCAATCCACTGTGGTAAGCAACCAGAGTGTTACTGCTGGCCTCAAGCAATCCACTGTGGTAAGCAACCAGGGTGTTACTGCTGGCAGCAAGCAATCCACTGTGGTAAGCAACCAGGGTGTTACTGCTCTCAGCAAGCAATCCACTGTGGCAAGCAAACAGGGTGTTACTGCTGGCCGAAAGCAATCCACTGAGGTAAGCAACCAGGGTGTTACTGCTGTCAGCAAGCAATCCACTGTGGTAAGCAACCAGGGTGTTACTCCTGGTCGCAAGCAATCCACTGTGGTAAGCAACCAGTGTGTTACTGCTGGCAGCAAGCAATCCGCTGTGGTAAGCAACCAGGGTGTTACTGCTCTCAGCAAGCAATCCACTGAGGTAAGCAACCAGGGTGCTACTGCTGGTCGCAAGCAATCCACTGTGGTAAGCAAACTGGGTATTACTGCTGGCCGCAAGCAATCCAACGTAGTAAGCAACCAGGGTGTTACTGCTGTCAGCAAGCAATCCACTGTGGTACGCAATCTGGATATTACTGCTGGTCGCAATCAATCCACTGTGGTAAGCAACCAGGGTGTTACTGCTGGCCGCAAGCAATCCACAGTGCCAAGTAACCAGGGTGTTACTGCTGGCCGCAAACAATCCACTGTGGTAAGCAACCAGGGTGTTACTGCTGGCCGCAAGCAATCCACTGTGGTAAGCAACCAGGGTGTAACTGCTCTCCGCAAGCAATCCACTATGGCAAGAAATCTGGGTATTACTGCTGGTCGCAAGCAATCCATTGTGGTAAGCAACCAGGGTATTACTGCTGGTCGCAAGCAGTCCACTGTGGTAAGCAATCAGGGCGTTACTGCTGGTCGCAGGCAATCCACTGTGGTAAGCAATCTGGGTATTACTGCTGGCCGCAAGCAATCCAATGTGGTAAGCAACCAGGTTGTTACTGCTGGCCGCAAGCAATCCACTGTGGTATGCAACCAGGGAGTTACTGCTGGCCGCAAGCAATCCACTGTGGTAAGCAACCAGGGTGTTACTGCTGGTCGCAAGGAATATTCTTGTGGGAATATTCTTGGGACCGTGGGAATATTCTTGTGACCTTGGGAATATACTTATGTCCGTGCTAATATTCTTATGACCGTGCGAAAATTCTAATGGCCTTGGGAATATTCTTGTGACCTTAGGAATATTCTTGTGACCGTCGGAATATTCTTGTGACCGAGTGAATATTCTTGTGACTATGGGAATACCCTTGTGACCGTGTGAATATCCTTATGACAGTGGGAATATTCTTATGACAGTGGGAATATCATGACAGTGCGAATATTCTTTTGACCGTGGGAATATTCTTACTACCCTGGGAACATTCTTGTGGCCGTGGTAATATTATGACCGTGGGAATATTCCTGTGACCGTGGGAATATTCTTATGATCGTAGGAATTTTCTTGAGACCGTGGGAATATTCTTCTTAATATGGGAATATTCTTCTGAACTTGGGAATATTCCTATGACCGTGGGAATATTTTTTATGATCATGGAAATATTGTTATGACCGTGGGAATATTCTTGACCGTGGGAAAATTCTTGTGACCGTGGGAAAATTCTTATGAGAGTGGGAATATTCTTGTGACCGTGAGAAAATTCTAATGACTGTGGGAATATTATGACCGTGGGTATATTATGACCATGGGGATATTCTTGTGATGACGGGAATTTTCTTGTGACCGTTGGAATATTCGTGTGACCGTGGGAATATTCTTATGATCGTAGGAATATTCTTTTGACAGTGGGAATATTCTTGAGACAGTGGGAATATTCTTCTGAACTTGGGAATATTCTTATGACCGTGGGAATATTCTTGTGACCGTGAGAAAATTCTTGTAACCGTGGGAAAATTCTTATAACGGTGGGAATATTCTTGTGACCGTGGTGATATTCTTGTGACCGTGGTTATATTTTGACTGTGGGAATATTCGTGTGACAGTGGGAATATTCTTGTGATCGTAGGAATGTTCTTATGATCGTGAGAATATTCTTCTGAACGTGGGAGTATTCTTCTGAACTTGGGAATATTCCTATGATCCTTGGAATATTTTTATGATCATGGGAATATTATGACCGCGGGAATATTCTTATGACCGTGGGAATATTGTGCCCTTGGAAATATTCTTGTGACCTAGGGAATATTCTTATGATCGTGGGAATATTCTTATGACCGTGGGAAAATTCTGATGACCGTGGGAATATTATGACCTTGGGAATTTTCCTGTGACCATGGGAATATTCTTTTGACCGTGGGAATATACTTATGCCCGTGGGAGTATTCCTATGACCGTGGGAATATTATGACACTGGGAATATTCTTGTGACCGTAGGAATATTCTTCCGACCATAGGAATATTCTTGTGGCCGTGGAAATATGATGACTGTGAGAATATTCGTGTGACTGTGGGAATAATCTTATGATTGGAGAAACGTTCTTATGACCGTGGGAATATTCTTGAGACCGTGGGAATATTCTTCTTAACGTGGGAATATTCTTCTGAACATGGGAATATTAATATGACCCTGGGAATATTTTTATGATCATGGAAATATTTTTATCGCCGTTGGAATATTCTTGTGACCGTTGGAATATTCTTGTGACCGTGGGAATATTCTTATGACCGTGGGAATATTATTATGACCGTGAGAAAATTATAATGACCGTGGGAATATTATGACCATTGGAATATTCTTATGACAATGGTAATATTCTTGCGACCGTGGAAATATACTTATGTCCGTTGGAATATTCCTATGACCATGGGAAAATTCTAATGACCTTGGGAATATTATAACCGTGGGAATATTCTTGTGACTGTGTGAATACCCTTGTGACCGTGGGAATATTCTTATGAACGTGGGAATATTATGACACTGGGAGTATTCTTGCGACCGTGGAAATCTTGCGACTGTGGGAATATTCTTGCGTCCGTGGGAATATTCTTGTGACCGTGAGAATATTATGAAAGTGAGTATATTCGTGAGACCGTGCGAATATTCTTATGATCGTAGGAATATTCTTATGACCCTGGGAATATTCTTAAGACCGTGGGAATATTATTCTGAACGTGGGAATATTCTTCTGAACTTGGGAATATTCCTATGACCGTGGGAATATTCTTATGATCATGGGAATATTCTTATGACCGTGGGAATATTCTTTTGACAGTGGGAAAATTCTTGTGACCGTGTGAATATCCTTATGACCATGAATATCCTTATGAGCGTGGGAATATTATGACACTGGGAGTATTCTTGCGACCGTGGGAATATTCTTGTGACCGAGAGATTATTATGACCATGAGTATATTCGTGTGACCGTGGGAATATTCTTGTGATCGTAGTAACATTCTTATGACCCTGGAAGTATTCTTGAGACCGTGGGAATATTATTCAGAACGTGGGAACATTCTTCTGAACTTGGGAATATTCCTATTACCGTGGGAATATTTTTATGATCATGGGAATATTCTTATAACCTTGGGAATATTCTTGTAACAGTTGGAAAATTCTTGTGACCGTGGGTATATACTTATGTCCGTGGGAATATTCCTATGATCGTGGGAATATACTTATGTCCTTGGGAATATTCGTGTGACCGTGGGAATATTCTTGTGATCGTAGTAACATTCTTATGACCCTGGAAGTATTCTTGAGACCGTGGGAATATTATTCAGAACGTGGGAACATTCTTCTGAACTTGGGAATATTCCTATTACCGTGGGAATATTTTTATGATCATGGGAATATTACCTGGGGTGGAAGGAACGCGAGTATTTATAGTCCGGCTGAGGTCAGGTGAAGAATGCTGCATCTGATGATGTACCGAGTTGGGTTGTAGAGTCTAAAAACTTGGGTAGCTTGGAAAGGAGACTGGACAAGTTTGTGAGCAGACCTTCTACAGTGTTCTTATGTGGGATAGCGATGAAGAAGTTTCTTGGCAAGTGGTTGAAGTTGTCGGATATAGAAATAAGTGATGATTCCAGGATTCTTCGGTATTGAGTGTTGTCTTCTGTGGCGATAAGTCTTGAGTTTCTGTAGTTTATCAAGTGGTTGTGTGAATTACGGTGTTGTACGCAGGCATGTGTCGTCACTTTTGGAGGTCCCTTGATGTTTCGCCCACGTATAACTTGTTGCAGTCATTACAAGGGATTATGTATACCCCTGCAGAGGATGGAGGCTTGTCCTGCCTACTACTAGTGATGTCCTTGATGGTCTTGGTCTTGGAATGATGTTTTGGCAAAGATGTTGGAAACATGTTTGGCAATGGAGTTGGTGGGAAGGACTATGTATCTCTTCTCGGCAGTGTCTTCTCTGGGTGTGTTGAAGATGTTTAGTGCTCGCCGTCTGCAGTCTCTGATGAAGTGACGAGGATAGTGGAGTTTGGAAAATACCTGTTCAATTATAGTGCATTCTTCCTCAAGGAACTTCTGAACTTGGGATAGACTTTAAAACGAAGTTCGTGGTCAATATTGTTGTCGATCTTCTTCAAGTGTGAACCGTGGGAATATTCCTATGATCGTGGGAATATACTTATGTCCTTGGGAATATTCCTGTGACCGAGGGAAAATTCTAATGATCTTGGGAATATTATGACCGTGGGAATATTCTTGGGAATGTGGGAATATCCTTGTGGCAATGGGAATATCCTTGTGGATGTGATAATATCCTTATGACCGTGGGAATATTCTTATGACCGGGGGAATATTATGACCCTGGGAATATTCGTGTAACCGTGCGAATATTCTTACGAACGTAGGAATGTTCTTATTGAGAATATTCTTGAGACCGTGGGAATATACTTTTGAACGTTGTAATATTCTTCTGAACTTGGGAATATTTCTATGACCGTGGGAATATTTTTATGACCATAAGAATATTCTTATGCCCGTGTGGTTATTCTTGTGACCTTAGGAAAATTCTTGTGAACGTGGGAAAATTCTTATGACAGTGGGAATATTCTTGTTACCGTGGGAATATTTTTATGACCGTGTGAATATTTTTGTGACCGTAGGAACATTCTTATGACCGTGGGAAAATTCAAATGACCGTGGGAATATTATGACCACGGGAATATTCTTGTGAAGATAGGAATATTCTTATGAAGATGGCAATATTCTTGTGACCGTTGGAATATACTTATGTTCGATGGAATATTCCTATGACCATGGGAAAATTCTAATGACCTTGGGAATATTATAACCATGGGAATATTCTTGTGACCGTGTGAATATTCTGATGACCGTGGGAATATTATGACACTGGGAGTATTTTTGCGACCGTGCGAATATTCTTGCGACCGTGGAAATATTCTTACGACCATGGGAATATTCTTGTGACCGTGGGAATATTATGACTGTTGGATTATTCCTGTGACCGTGGGAATATTCTTATCATAGTAGGAATATTCTTATGACCCTGGGAGTATTCTTCAGACCCTGAGAGAATATTCTTCTGAACTTGTGAATATTCCTATGACCGTGGGAATATTTTTATGATCATGAGAATATTCTTATGACCGTAGGAATATTCTTGTGACAGGAAAATTCTTGTGACCTTGGGAAAATTTTTATAACGGTGGGAATATTATACCACGGGAATATTCTTGTGACAATGCGAATATTCTTGTGACCTTGGGAATATTTTTATGACGGTGGGAATATTATGACACTGGGAATATTCTTGCGACCGTAAGAATATTCATGTGACCGTGTGAATCCTCTTGCGACCGTGAGAATATTCTTGAGACCGTGGGAATATTCTTAACTTGGGAATATTCCCATGACCCGCCGAATATTCTTATGATCGTAGGAACATTCTTATGGCTTTGGAAATATTCTTGAGACCGTGGGAATATTCTTCTGAGCGTAGGAATTTTTTTCTGAACGAGGGAATATTCCTATGACTGTATGAATGTTCTTATGACCTTATGAATATTCTTATGACGGTGGGAATATTCTTAAGAGCGTGGGAATATTCTTGTGACTGTGGAAAAATTCTTGTGACTGTGGGAAAATTCTTATGATAGTGGGAATATTCCCAAGTTCAGAAGAATATTCCCACGTTAGGAAGAATATTCCCAAGGTCTCAAGAATATTCCCACGGTCAAAAGAAGATCCCTACGATCATAAGAGTATTCCAACGGTCACACGAATATTCCCACAGTCATCATATTTCCACGGCCAAAAGAATATTCCCACGATCGGAAGAATATTCCCACGGTCACAAGAATATTCCCAGTGTCATAATATTTCCACGGTCAAAAGAATATTCCCATGGTCACAAGAAAATTACCATGGTCATAATATTCGCACGGACATCAGAATTTTTCCACGGTCATAGGAATATTCACACGATCACAAGAATATTCCCCCGTTCAGAAGAATATTCCCACGGTCATCAGAACATTCCTACGATCACAAGAATATTCCCACGCTCACACGAATATTCCCACAGTCATAATATAACCACGGTCACAAGAATATCACCACGGTCACAAGAATATTACCACGGTTATAAGAATTTTCAAAGGGTCACAAGAATTTAACCAAGGTCACAAGAATATTCCCACGGTTATAAGGATATTCCCACGGAAACAAGAATATCACCAAGCTCAAAAGAATATTACCAGGGTTATAAGAATTTTCCCACGGTCACAAAAATTTTCCCACGGTCGCAAGAATTTTCCCACGGTCACAAGAATTTTCCCACGGTCACAAGAATTTTCCCACGGTCACAAGAATTTTCCCACGGTCGCAAGAATATTCCCACTGCCACAAGGATATTCCCACTGTAGCAAGAATATTCCCACGGTCACACGAATATTCACAGGGTCACAAGAATATCCCCACGGTCACAAGAATATCCCCAAGGTCAGAAGAATATTCACACGGTCAAAAGAATATTCACACGGTCACAAGAATATTCGCAGGGTCGCAAGAATATTCCCACGGTCGCAAGAATATTCCCACGGTCGCAAGAATATTCCCACGGTCGCAAGAATTTTCCCACGGCCACAAGAATTTTCCCACGGTCACAAGAATACACCCACGGTAAGAATATTCCCACAGTGATAAGAATATTCCCACGGTCACAAGAATATTCCCAGTGCCATAATATTCCCACTGTCATAAGAATATTCCAAAGGTCACAAGAACTTTCCCACGGTCACAAGAATTTTCCCACGGTCACAAGAATTTTCCCACGGTCACAAGAATATTCCCACAGTCATAACAGGTTTCCCATGGTCACAAGAACTTTCCCACGGTAACAAGAATATTCTCACGGTCACAAGAATATTCTCACGGTCGCAAGAATATTCCTAAGGTCGCAAGAATATTCCTAAGGTCGCAACAATATTCCCAAGGTAATAAGAATTTTCCCACCGTCACAAGAATCTTCCCATGGTCAAAAGAATATACCCACGGTGATAAGAAGATTCCCTCGATCACAAGAATACTCCCACGGTCATAACAGTTTTCCCACGGTCACAAGAATATTCCCACGGTAATATGAATATTCCCACGTTAATAAGAATATTCCCATGGTCTCAAGAATATTACCACAGTCTAAAGAATATTTCCACGGTCACAAGAATATTCCCACGGTCAACAGAATGTTCACACGGTCACAAGAATTTTCCAACGGTCGCAAGAATATTCCCATGGTCACAAGGATATTCCCACGGTAATAAGAATATTACCATGGTCACAAGAATATTCCCACAGTCACAAGAATTTTCCCACGATCACAAGAATATTCCCACGGTCATAAGAATATTCCCACGGTCACAAGAATTTTCCCACGGTCACAAGAATTTCCCCATGGTCACAAGAATTTTCCCATGGTTACAAGAATATTCCCACGGTCGCAAGAATATTCCCACGGTCATAAGAATATTCCCACGGTCACAAGAATATTCCCACGGTCTAAAGAATATTCCCACGGTGGGAAGAATATTCCCATGGTCACAAGGATATTCCCAGGGTAGCTAGAATATTACAATGGTCACAAGAATATTCCCACGGTCATAAGAAAATTCCCACGGTCATAAGAATATTCCCACGGTCATAAGAATATTCCCACGGTCATAAGAATATTCCCATGGTCACAGGAATTTCCCCACGGCCACAAGAATTTTCCCACGGTCACAAAAATATTCACAAGGTCACAAGAATATTCCCACGGTCGCAAGAATATTCCCACGGTCGAAAGAATATTCCCACGGTCATAAGAATTTCCACACGGTCACAAGAATTTTCCCACGGTCACAACAATATACCCACGGTGATAAGAATATTCCCACGGTGATAAGAATATTCCCACGGTGATAAGAATTTTCCCACGGTCACAAGAATATTCCCACGGTAACAAGAATATTCCCACGGTGACGTGTACTTAGCTCAGTGGTGACATGTACTTAGCTCAGTGGTGACGTGTACTTAGCTCTGTGAAGACCTGTTTGTGTGCTCTCTGTGAATCTGAACCAGGATGCCCTCTCTTGAGCAACTTTACCAGCAGCTGAGAGAAGAGCTCAGAGTTGCTAAGATGGAGATACGGCGATTAACGGAGGAGAACAAGAGGATTCGTAGTAATCCTCCAGTTGTGAGTCCCCAGGTTAAGAGGGGAGCTTAGTCAGTGGCCGGGCAACATGGAACCAAGCTGAAGATCAAGAAATCGGTTGGAGAGGCAGAAACAACGAGAAACCAGAAGACTACCGTGGAAACTTCCAACCCATTCTCGGTGCTACATGACGAATGTGAGTGTTCTACTAAGAATGCCACAACGAGCACCAAAGAAGCATTGGCAGACGTGAGTGAGACATCCCTAGAAAACCCAACGAAGACCATCGAGAACGTCTTGACGAATTCTACAAGTGGTGTAATGCTACCTGGCGAATGCGAGTCGACTACTCGGAGCATCACGACGGACGACGCCAAGGAAGGTAAAAACATTGTTGTTGTTGGGGATAGCCAGATTAGGTACATGGATAGAGCATTCTGCTTGAAGGACAGGAGTAGGAGGCAGAGAGTGTGTTTTCCTGGGGCTGGGATGAAGGATATTGTTAGCCGTCTGGATGACATCATGAGACGTAATGGGAGCAATCCTATTATCTGTCTCAGTGCTGGAGGCAACGATGTTGGCGGACGTAGGAGTGAGGACCTGATTAGCAGGTATAGGTCAGCAATAGAGATAATTAGGAGGAAGGGTGGGAAACCTGTCATATGTGGCATTTTGCCAAGGAGAGGAGTTGGAAATGAATGGTTGTCCAGAGCAATTGGTGTCAATTGCTGGCTGGACAAATACTGTAAGGAAAATGCGGTAACATTCATTGACAACTGGGACCTCTTCTATGGCAGAAATGACATGTATGCCAGGGATGGGGTTCACTTATCTAGGTGTGGGGTGGGAGCACTGGCCAACGCAGTGGAGGGACCTGTTAGGTCTTTAAACTAGGAATAGTTAGTGGTATGGGTTTTGGCGGGAAAACTGTGAAGTCTCAGGGTAGAAACATGAGTACTAGGAGAACTAGTAATAGGCAAAATGAGGTGGATATTGGAAAGCCAGTGGCACTAATTGACAAGGACAGTAATAGGTTTAGTGGAATAACAGAAAGGAGCAGGAAGGGTAAAGAGAGAGGAGGGTCTTTAAGTATTTATTACACAAATAGTCGCAGTGCTAGGAATAAGATGGACGAGTTGAGACTAGTTGCTAGTGCAGGTAACATAGATTATTTGCCATTACTGAGACGTGGTTTAATTCAAAAAGTCGGGACATGCCTGCAGAATGTCACATTCAGGGTTTTAAATTGTTCCAAGTAGATAGAAGTATCGGGAAGGGGGGTGGGGTGGCACTGTATGTCCGAGATCGCTTGAACTGTTGCATAAAAACGGGTATTAAGTCTGAAGTAACACATACAGAGTCTGTTTGGATAGAATTTTCAGAGGGGCATGAAAAATTAACTTTAGGTGTGATATACCGTCCCCCAAATTTTGATAGGGACCATGGGAGACTACTATGGGAGGAAATTGTTAGGGCCACAAGGCACGATAATGTAGTAATTCTAGGAGACTTTAACTTTAGTCATATTGATTGGAATTTCTTGACTGGGAATTTAGAATCATACGACTTCTTAGAAGTAGTTCAGGATTGTTTTTTGAAGCAGTTTGTGACAGAACCTACAAGGGGTAATAACCTGCTTGACTTAGTTCTGGCAAACAATGAATCCCTTGTTAATAATTTAGAAGTTTCAGAGGAACTGGGTGCTAGCGACCACAAATCAATTACATTTAGAATTGAATGGAAGTATGATAGTAGGGATAACTCAGTAACAGTCCCAGATTTTCGCTTAGCAGATTACGATGGGCTTAGAGAACACTTATCATCTGTTGACTGGGGTAACGAAGAGAGCTATCAATATGACAGTTTTCTGAACACAATACATGCTGCTCAAAGAGCGTTTATCCCTTATAAAGAAATTAGATCAAATAGAAATGACCCAAAATGGATGAATAATAGGCTGAAATATCTACTAGGGCATAAGAAACGAATTTATAGGCGTATCAAAAGAGGCGAGGGTCTTCTTATGAATCAGTATATTGACATTAAGAGGGACATTAAAAGGGGATAAGAAAAGCTAAAAGGGACTATGAAATTAAAGTTGCTAGGGCTTCTAAAACTAACCCAAAAAGTTTTTTCCAGGTATATAGAACAAAAGTCAGAGATAAGATAGGTCCCCTTAAAAATAACTATGGGCATCTTACTGACAAAGAGAATGAAATGTGCTCGATTTTAAATAATTATTTTCTCTCGGTTTTTACACAGGAAGACACTAATAATATTCCGGTAATTAATTTTTATAGTGGATCAGAAGAAGATAAATTATGTAACATCACAGTCACTAGTGAAATGGTTGTGAAGCAGATAGACCAACTGAAGCAAAATAAGTCACCGGGTCCTAATGAGGTTTTTTCTAGGGTTCTAAAGGAATGCAAAATGGAAGTCTGTGAACCATTAACTAATATTTTTAATTTATCTCTTCAAACTGGTGTAGTGTCTGATATGTGGAAGATGGCTAATGTAATTCCTATTTTTAAAACAGGGGACAAGTCGTTACCGTCAAATTACCGCCCAATAAGCCTGACCTCAATTGTAGGCAAATTACTAGAGTTAATTATAGAACATAAGAACATAAGAACATAAGAAAGGAGGAACACTGCAGCAGGCCTGTTGGCCCATACTAGGCAGGTCCTTTACAATTCATCCCACTAACAAACATTTGACCTACCCAATTTTCAATGCTACCCAAGAAATAAGCTCTGATGTGCAAGTCCCACTCAAATCCAACCCATCCCACTCATGTATTTATCCAACCTAAATTTGAAACTACCCAAAGTCCTAGCCTCAATAACCCAACTAGGTAGACTGTTCCACTCATCTACTACCCTATTTCCAAACCAATAGATTATAAGAAGCCATCTCGATAAGCATAGCTTGATTAATGATACTCAGCATGGATTCACAAGAGGCCGGTCTTGTCTAACTAATTTATTAACTTTCTTCAGTAAAGCTTTTGAGGCTGTTGACCACGATAAAGAATTTGATATCATTTACTTAGATTTTAGTAAGGCATTTGATAGAGTTCCGCACCAAAGACTGTTGAAGAAAATAGCAGCTCATGGCATTGGGGGAAGAGTGCTCTCGTGGATCGAATCATAGCTCACAGACAGGAAGCAGAGAGTGTCCATAAATGGGGTTAAATCACAGTGGGGATCAGTAACAAGTGGCGTTCCACAGGGATCAGTCTTGGGCCCGTTGTTGTTTATAATGTATATCAATGATCTTGATGAAGGAATTACTAGTGATATGAGCAAATTCGCCGATGACACGAAGATAGGTAGGATAACTGATTCAAACGTAGATGTTAGGGAACTTCAGGAGGATTTAGACAAACTCTACTCTTGGTCAGAAAAGTGGCAGATGCAGTTCAATGTAGATAAATGCAAGGTTCTGAAGCTCGGGAGTGTCCATAACCCTAGCACTTATAAGTTAAATAATGTAAAACTTAGCCATACAGATTGCGAAAAGGACTTGGGGGTTATGGTAAGCAGCAACCTTAAACCAAGACAGCAATGCCTAAGCGTACGTAATAAGGCAAATAGATTACTAGGATTTATATCAAGAAGTGTAAGCAACAGAAGTCCAGAGGTCATACTGCAGCTTTATACATCATTAGTAAGGCCTCACCTAGATTATGCATCTCATTTCTGGTCTCCATATTACAGAATGGACATAAATTCGTTAGAAAACATTCAGCGTAGGATGACTAAATTAATACATAGCATTAGAAATCTTCCTCATGAAGAAAGATTGAAAACTCTTAAGTTACATTCACTTGTTAGACGAAGAATGAGGGGAGACCTGATCGAAGTGTACAAGTGGAAGATAGGTATTAATAAAGAGGATATTAACAAGGTCTTGAGAATATCTCTCCAAGAGAGAACCCGCAGTAATGGATTTAAATTAGATAAGTTTAGATTTAGAAAGGACATAGGAAAGTATTGGTTTGGAAATAGGGTAGTTGATGAGTGGAACAGTCTACCTAGTTGGGTTATTGAGGCTATGACTTTGGGTAGTTTCAAATTTAGGTTGGATAAGTACATGAGTGGGAGGGGTTGGATTTGAGTGGGACTTGCACATCGGAGCTTGTTTCTTGGGTGGCATTGAAAATTGGGTTGGTCAAATGTTGTTAGTTGGATGAATTGTAAAGGACCTGCCTAGTATGGGCCAACAGGCCTGCTGCAGTGTTCCTCCTTTCTTATGTTCTTATGTTCTTAAGTTCTTAAACGTCCACAAGAATTTTCCCACGGTCGCAAGAATATTCACTCGGTCACAAGGATATTCCCACGGTAGCAAGAATATTCCCACGGTCATAAGTATATTCCCACGGTCACAAGTATATTCCCACGTTAATAACAATATTCCCACGGTCATAAGAATATTCCTAGTGTCATAATATTACCACTGACATAAGAATATTCCCCGTCACAAGAATATTCCCCCGGTTACAAGAATATTCCCATGGCCATAAGAATATTCCCTCGACCATAATAGCTTTCCCACGGCCACAAGAATTTCCCCACGGTCACAATTTTCCAACGGTCACAAGAATTTTCCCACGGTCAAACGAATATTCCCACTTTCAAAAGAATTTTCCCACTGTCACAAGAATATTCCCACGGTGAAAAGAATATCCCCACGGTCATAAGACTATTCCCACGGTCACAAAAATTTTCCCACGGTTACAAGAATTTTCCCACGGTCACAAGAATATTCCCACGGTCTCAAGAATATTACCACGGTCACAAGAATATTCCCACGGTCACTAGAATATTCACACGGTCACAAGAATTTTCCCACGGTAGCAAGAATATTCCCACGGTCATAAGAATTTTCCAACGGTCACAAGAATTTTCCCAAGGTCACAAGACTTTTCCCACGGTCACAAGAATATTCCCACGGTCAAAAGAATATTCACACGGTCACAAGAATTTTCCCACGGTCGCAAGAATATTCCCAAGGTCACAAGGATATTCCAACGGTAGCAAGAATATTCCCATGGTCATAAGCATATTCCCAAGGTCATAAGAATATCCCCACGGTCACAAGAATATTCCCACGGTGATAAGAATATTCCCACGGTGATAAGAATTTTCCCACGGTCACAAGGATGTTCCAACGGTAGCAAGAATATTCCCACGGTCACACGAATATTCCCACGGTCATAATATTCCCACGGTCAGAAGAATATCCCCACGGTCAGAAGAATATTCACACGGTCACAAGAATATTCCCACGGTCACAAGAATTTTCCCACGGTCACAAGAATATTCCCACGGTGATAAGAATATTCCCACGGTGATAAGAATATTCCCAGGATCAAGAATATTCCCAGCGTCATAATATTCCCAAGGTTATACGAACGTTCCCACGGTGATAAGAACTTTCCCACGGTCACAAGAACTTTCCCACGGTCACAAGAAAATTCCCACAGTCACAAGACTTTTCCCACGGTCACAAGAATATTCCAACGGTCAATAGAATATTCAAACGGCCACAAGAATTTTCCCACGGTCGCAAGAATATTCACTTGGTCACAAGGATATTCCCACGGTAGCAAGAATATTCCCACGGTCATAAGTATATTACCACGGTCACAAGAATATTCCCACGTTAATAACAATATTCCCACGGTCATAAGAATATTCCTAGTGTCATAATATTACCACTGACATAAGAATATTCCCACAGTCACAAGAATATTCCCCCAGTTACAAGAATATTTCCACGGCCATAAGAATATTCCCACGACCATAATAGCTTTCCAACGGCGACAAGAATTTCCCCACGGTCACAATTTTCCCACGGTCACAAGAATTTTCCCACGGTCAAACGAATTTTCCCACGGTCAAAAGAATTTTCCCACGGTCACAAGAATATTCCCACGGTCATATGAATATTTTCCTACAGTCACAAGAATATTCCCACGGTGATAAGAAATTTCCCACGGTCACAAGAACTTTCCCACGGTCATAAGATTATTCCCACCGTCTCAAGAATATTACTACGGTCACAAGAATATTCCCACGGTCAATATTCCCACGATCACAAGGATATTCCCACGGTAGCAAGGATTTTCCCAAGGTCAAACAAATATTTCCACGGTCATAATATTCCCACGGTCACAAGAACATTCCCACGGTCAGAAGAATATTCACAAGGCCACAAGAATATTCCCACAGTCACAAGAATATTCTCACGGTCGTAAGAATATTCCCAGGGTCATAAGAATATTCCCAACGTCACAAGAATGTTCCAACTGTTATAAAAATTTTCCCAGTCACAAAACTTTACCAGGGTCACAAGAATATTCCCACGGTGATATGAATATTCCAACAGACATAAGAATATTCCCACGGTCATAAGAACTTTCCTACGGTCACAAGAATTTCCCCACGGTCAAAAGAATATTCCCACGGTCATAAGAATATTCCCACGGTCTCAAGAATATTCCCACGGTCGTAGTAACTTTCCCACGGTCACAAGAATTTTCCCCCGGTAACAAGAATATTCCCACGGAGATAAGAATATTCCCACGGTCTCAAGAATATTACCACGGTCACAAGAATATACCCACGGTCATAAGAATATTCCCACTTTCACAAGAATATTCCCACGGTCTCTAGAATATTCCCACGGTGATAAGAGTACTCCAATGATCATAAAAATATTCCCACTGTCATAGGAATATTCCCAAGATCAGAAGAACATTCGCACGTTCAGAAGAATATTTCCATAGTCTCAAGAATATTCCCATGGTCATAAGAACCTTCCTACGATCATAAAAATATTCCCACGGTCACACGAATATTCCCACGGTCATTATATTCCCACGGTCACAAGAATATTCCCACGGTCAGAAGAATATTAACACAGTCACAAGAATTTTCCCACGGTTGCAAGAATATTCTCACGATCGCAAGAATATTCCCAGGGCCATAAAATTCCCACGGTCCTAAGAATTTTCCCACGGACACAAGAATTTTCCCACGGTCACAAGAATATTCCCACGCTCATAAGAATATTCCCAAGGTCACATGAATATTCAAACGGTCACAAGAATATTCCGATAGTGATAAGAGTATTTCCTCGGTCATAAGAATATTCCCACGGTCTCAAGAATATTCCCACGGTCACAAGAATATTCCCATAGTGATAAGAGTATTCCCTCGGTCATAAGAATATTACCACGGTCACAAGGATATTCTCACGGTAGCAAGAATATTCCCACGGTCACAGGAATATTCCAACGGTCATAATATTCCCACGGTCACAAGAATGTTCCCACGGTCACAAGAATATTCCCACGGTCAAAAGAATATTCACACAGTCACAAGACTATTCCCAGGGTCGCAACAATATTCCCACGGTCGCATGAATATTCCCACGTTCTCAAGAATATTCCCACGGTCACAAGAATTTTTCCACGGTCACAAGAATATTCCCACTGTGATAAGAATATTCCCACGGTCATAAGACTATTCCCACGGTCACAAGAATTTTCCCACGGTCACAAGAATTTTCCCACGGTCACAAGAATTTTCCCACGGTCATAAGAATATTCCCACAGTCACAAGAATATTCCTACGGTCATAAGAATTTTCCCACGATCACAAGAATTTTCCCACGGCCACAAGAATATTCCCAAGGTGATAAGAATATTCTCACGGTGATAAGAATATTCCCACGGTGATAAGAATATTCCCACGGTGATAAGAATATTACCAGGGTCACAAGAATATTCCCAGTGTCATAATATTCCCACGGTCATAAGAATATTCCCACGGTGATAAGAACTTTCCCACGGTCACAAGAATTTTCCCACGGCCACAAGAATATTCCCAAGGTGATAAGAATATTCTCACGGTGATAAGAATATTCCCACGGTGATAAGAATATTCCCACGGTGATAAGAATATTACCAGGGTCACAAGAATATTCCCAGTGTTATAATATTCCCACGGTCATAAGAATATTCCCACGGTGATAAGAACTTTCCCACGGTCACAAGAACTTTCCCAGGGTTACAAGAAAATTCCCACAGTCACAAGACTTTTCCCACGGTCACAAGAATATTCCAACGGTCAATAGAATATTCAAACGTCCACAAGAATTTTCCCACGGTCGCAAGAATATTCACTCGGTCACAAGGATATTCCCACGGTAGCAAGAATATTCCCACGGTCATAAGTATATTCCCACGGTCACAAGAATATTCCCACGTTAATAACAATATTCCCACGGTCATAAGAATATTCCTAGTGTCATAATATTACCACTGACATAAGAATATTCCCACAGTCACAAGAATATTCCCACGACTACAAGAATATTCCAATGGCCATAAGAATATTCCCACGACCATAATAGCTTTCCCACGGTCACAAGAATTTTCCCACGGTCAAACGAATATTCCCACTTTCAAAAGAATTTTCCCACGGTCACAAGAATATTCCCACGGTCATATGAATATTCCCACGGTGATAAGAATATTCCCACGGTCATAAGACTATTCCCACGGTCACAAAAATTTTCCCACGGTCACAAGAATTTTCCCACGGTCACAAGAATATTCCCACGGTCTCAAGAATATTACCACAGTCACAAGAATATTCCCACGGTCACTAGAATATTCACACGGTCACAAGAATTTTCCCACGGTAGGAAGAATATTCCCACGGTCATAAAAATTTTCCAACGGTCACAAGAATTTTCCCACGGTCAAAAGAATATTCCCACGGTCACAAGAATATTCCCACGGTTAAAAGAATATTCACACGGTCACAAGAATTTTCCCACGGTCGAAAGAATATTCCCAAGGTCACAAGGATATTCCAACGGTAGCAAGAATATTCCCATGGTCATAAGCATATTCCCAAGGTCACAAGAATATTCCCACGGTTACAAGAGTATTCCCACGGTCATAAGAATATTCCCAAGGTCATAATAGCTTTCCCACGGCCACAAGAATTTCCCCACGGTCACAATTTTCCCATGGTCACAAGAATTTTCCCACGGTCAAAAAAAAATTCCCACGGTCACAAGAATATTCCCACGGTCAATAGAATATTCCTATGGTCGCAAGATTATTCCCACGGTGATAAGAATTTTCCCACGGTCAAAAGAATTTTCCCACGGTCAAAAGAATATTCCCACGGTCTCAAGAATATTACCACGATCACAAGAATATTCCCACGGTCAATATTCACATGGTCACAAGAATTTTCCCACGGTTGAAAGGATATTCCCACGGTAGCAAGAATATTCTCATGGTCACACGAATATTTCTACGGTCATAATATTCCCACGGTCACAAGAACATTCCCACGGCCAGGAGAATATTCACATGGTTACAAGAATATTCACATGGTCACAAGAATATTCTCACGGTCGCAGGAATATTCCCGCGGTGGCAAGAATACTCCCAGGGTCATAAGAATATTCCAACCATCACAAGAATATTCGCACAGTCATAAGAATGTTCCTACGGTGATAAAAATATTCCCACGGAAATAAGAATATTCCCACGGTCACAAGAATATACCCAGTGGCATAATATTCCCACGGTCATAAGAATATTCCCACGGTCATAAGAATATTCCCACTGTCACAACAATTTTCCCACGGTCACAAGAATTTTCCTATGGTTACAAGAATTTTCCAACGGTCAAACGAATATTCCCACGGTCATAAGAATATTCCCACGGTCACAAGAATATTCCCACAGTCACTAGAATATTCCCACGGTGATAAGAGTATTCCCACGGTGATAAGAACTTTCCCATGGTCACAAGAACTTTCCCACGGTCACAAGAAAATTCCCACAGTCACAAGACTTTTCCCACGGTCACAAGAATATTCCAACGGTCAATAGAATATTCAAACGTCCACAAGAATTTTCCCACGGTCGCAAGAATATTCACTCGGTCACAAGGATATTCCCACGGTAGCAAGAATATTCCCACGGTCATAAGTATATTCCCACGGTCACAAGAATATTCCCACGTTAATAACAATATTCCCACGGTCATAAGAATATTCCTAGTGTCATAATATTACCACTGACATAAGAATATTCCCACAGTCACAAGAATATTCGCAGGTCACAAGAATATTCCCACGGTGATAAGAATATTCCCACGGTGAAAAGACTATTCAAGAATTTTCCCACGGTCACAAGAATTTTCCCACGGTCAAACGAAGAATATTCCCACACAAGAATATTCACGGTCAAAGAATTTTCCCACGGTCACAAGAATCCCACGGTTCCCACGGTCATATGAATATTCCCACGGTGATAAGAATATTCCCACGGTCATAAGACTATTCCCACGGTCACAAAAATTTTCCCACGGTCACAAGAATTTTCCCACGGTCACAAGAATATTCCCACGGTCTCAAGAATATTACCACGGTCACAAGAATATTCCCACGGTCACTAGAATATTCACACGGTCACAAGAATTTTCCCACGGTAGCAAGAATATTCCCACGGTCATAAGAATTTTCCAACGGTCACAAGAATTTTCCCAAGGTCACAAGACTTTTCCCACGGTCACAAGAATATTCCCACGGTCACAAGAATATTCCAACGGTCAATAGAATATTCAAACGTCCACAAGAATTTTCCCACGGTCGCAAGAATATTCACTCGGTCACAAGGATATTCCCACGGTAACAAGAATATTCCCACGTTCACAAGAATATTCCAACGGTCATAAGAATATTCCTAGTGTCATAATATTACCACTGACATAAGAATATTCCCACAGTCACAAGAATATTCCCCCGGTTACAAGAATATCCCCATGGCCATAAGAATATTCCCACGACCATAATAGCTTTCCTACGGCCACAAGAATTTCCCCACGGTCACAATTTTCGCACGGTCGCAAGAATATCCCCACGATCACAAGGATATTCTCACATTAGCAAGAATATTCCCACAGTCCTAATATTCCCACGGTCGCAACAATATTCCCACGGTCGCAAGAATATTCCCATAGTCACAAGAATATTCCCACGGTCACAAGAATTTTCCCACGGTAGCAAGAATATTCCCACGGACACACGAATATTCCAACGGTCACAATATTCCCAGGGTCACAAGAATATTCCCACGGTCAGAAGAATATTCACACGGTCAGAAGAATATTCACATGGTCAGAAGAATATTCACACTGTCACAATAATATTCCCACGGTCGCAAGAATATTCCCACGGTCGCAAGAATATTCCAAATGCCAAATTATTGCCACCGTCACAAGAATCTTCCCAGGGTTACAAGAATTTTCCCACAGTCACAAGAATATTCCCACTGTCATAAGAATATTCCCAAGGTCACAAGAATATTCCCACGGTCATAAGAACTTTCCCCACGGTGACAAAAAATTTGTCTACGGTCACAAGAATATTCCAACGGTGATAAGAATATTCCCACGGTCTCAAGATAAGAATATTCCCACGGTGATATTCCCACGGTCACAAGAATTTTCCTACGGCCACAAGAATAATCCCACGGTGATAAGAATATTCCCACGGTGATAAGAATATTCCCACGGTCTCAAGAATATTACCACGGTCACAATCACACGGTCAAAAGAATATTCACACGGTCACAAGAATTTTCCCACGGTGATAAGAATATTCCCACGGTGATAAGAATATTACCAGGGTAACAAGAATATTCCCAGTGTCATAATATTCCCACGGTCATAAGAATATTCCCACGGTGATAAGAACTTTCGCACGGTCACAAGAACTTTCCCACGTTCACAAGAAAATTCCCACAGTCACAAGACTTTTCCCACGGTCACAAGAATATTCCAACGGTCAATAGAATATTCAAACGGCCACAAGAATTTTCCCACGGTCGCAAGAATATTCACTCGGTCACAAGGATATTCCCACGGTAGCAAGAATATTCCCACGGTCATAAGTATATTCCCACGGTCACAAGAATATTCCCACGTTAATAACAATATTCCCACGGTCATAAGAATATTCCTAGTGTCATAATATTACCACTGACATAAGAATATTCCCACAGTCACAAGAATATTCCCCCGGTTACAAGAATATTCCCATGGCCATAAGAATATTCCCACGACCATAATAGCTTTCCCACGGCCACAAGAATTTCCCCACGGTCACAATTTTCCCACGGTCACAAGAATTTTCCCACGGTCAAACGAATATTCCCACTTTCAAAAGAATTTTCCCACGGTCACAAGAATATTCCCACGGTCATATGAATATTCCCACGGTCTCAAGAATATTCCCACGGTGAAAAGAAATTTCCCACGGTCACAAGAACTTTCCCACGGTCATAAGATTATTCCCACGGTCTCAAGAATATTCCCTCGGTCATCATAATATTCCCACGGTCATCACAATATTCCCACGGTCACAAGAATATTCCCAAGGTCATAAGAGTTTTCCCACGGAGATAAGAATATTCCCACGGTCTCAAGAATATTACCACGGTCACAAGAATATACCCATGGTCAACAGAATATTCACACGGTCACAAGAATTTTCCCACGGACGCAAGAATATTCCTATTCCCACAGTCATAAGAATATTCCCACTTTCACAAGAATTTTCCCACGGTTGCAAGAATATTCTCACGATCGCAAGAATTTTCCCACGGTCGCAAGAATATTCACTCGGTCACAAGAATATTCCCACGGTCATAAGTATATTCCCACGGTCAAAAGAATATTCCCACGTTAATAACAATATTCCCACGGTCAAAAGAATATTCCCACAGTCATAAGAACATTCCCACGGTCATAAGAATTTTCGCACGGTCACAAGAATTTTCGCACGGTCACAAGAATTTTCCCACGGTCACAACAATTTTCCCAAGGTCAATAGAATATTCACACGGTCAAAAGAATTTTCCAACGGTCACAAGAATATTCCCACGGTGACTCGAATATTTCCACGGTCATAACAATATTCCCACGGTCACAAGAATTTTTCCAAGGTCACAAGAATTTTCCCACGGTCACAAGAATTTTCTCACGATCACAAGAATATTCCCAAATTCATAAGAATGTTTCCACGGTCACAAGAATATTTCCACGGTCGCAAGAATATTCCCAGTGTCATAATATTCCCACCATCATAAAAAATTTTGCACGGTCACAAGAATTTTCCAACGGACACAAGAACTTTCCCATGATCACAAGAATTTTCCCAAGGTCACAAGAATATTCCTACGGTGATAAGAATATTCACACAGTCACAAGAATATTCTCACGGTCTCTAGAATATTCCCACGGCCACATGAATTTTCCCACGGTCACAAGAATATTCCCATGATAAAAATATTCCCACGTTCAGAAGAATATTCCGACGGTCTCAAGAATATATTCCCATGGTCATAAGAACATTCTTACGATCATGAGAATATTCCAACGGTCACACGAATATTCCCACGGTCTTAATATTCCCACGGTCAGAAGAATATTAACACAGTCACAAGAATATTCCCACGGTCTCTAGAATATTCCCACGGTGATAAGAATATTCTCACGATCATAAGAATAGTCCCACGGTCACAAGAATATTCCCACGGTCATAAGAATATTCCCACGGTCAAAAGAATATTCCCACGGTCATTAATATTCCCACGGTCACAAGAATATTCCCACGGTCAGAAGAATATTCCCACGATCATAGAATATTCCCACGGTCACAAGAATATCACCACTGTCACTCGAATATTCTCACGGTTATAATATTCCCACGGCCACAAGAATATTCCTACGGTTGCAAGAATATTCCCATGGTCACACGAATATTACCACGGTCAGAAGAATATTCCCGCGGTGGCAAGAATATTTCCACGGTCGCAAGAATATCCCCACGGTCGAAGGAATATTATCACGGTCGCAAGAATATCCCGTGTTATAATATTCCCACGGTCATGAGAATATTCCCACGGCCAGAAGAATATTCCCACGGTCACAAGAATATTCCCACAGTCACTAGAATATTCCCACGGTGATAAGAGTACTCCCACGAATAATATTTCCCACGGTCATAAGAATATTCCCACGGTCAGAAGAATATTCCCACGGTCAGAAGAATATTCCCACGGTCTATAAGAATATTCCCACGGTCATAAGAATATTCCCACGATCATAAGAAATATTCCCACGGTCATAAGAATATTCCCACGGTCATTATATTCCCACGGTCACACGAATATTCCCACGGTCACACGAATATTCCTACAGTCACAAGAATATTCCCACGGTCACAAGAATATTCGCAAGGTCTCACGAATATTCCCACAAGAATTTTCCCACGGTATTCCCACTGTCATAAGAAAGGTCATAAGAATATTCCCACAGTCACAAGAATATTCGCAGGTCACAAGAATATTCCCACGGTGATAAGAATATTCCCACGGTGAAAAGAATATTCTCACGGTGATAAGAATATTCCCAAGGCCATAAGAATATTCCCACGGTCATAAGAATATTCCTTTGATCATAAGAATATTTCCACGTTCAGAAGAATATTCCTACTTTATAAGAATATTCCCACCATCAAAAAAATATTCCCAAGTTCACAGAAATATTCCCTCGGTCATAAGAATATTAACACGGTCACACGAATATTCCTACGGTCACACGAATATTCCTACGGTCACACGAATATCCCAACGGTCATAAGAATATTCTCACGGTCACACGAATATTCCCACGGTCACAAGAATATTCCCACGGTCACACTAATATTCCCAAGGTCACAAGAATATTCCCACGGTCACACGAATATTCCCACGGTCACAAGAATATTCCCACGGTCACACGAATATTCACACGGTCACACGAATATTCTCACGGTCCCAAGAATATTCCCACGGTCACACGAATATTCCCACGGTCATAAGAACATTCCTTCGATCATAAGAACATTCCCACGGTCACAAGAATATTCCCACCGTCATAAGAATATTCACACGGTCATTAGAACATTCCCAAGTCCATAAGAATAAATCCACATCCACAAGAATATTCCCACGATCACAAGAATATTCCCACGGTCACAAGCATATTCCCACTGTCATAATATTCCCAAGGTCATTAGAATTTTCCCAACGGTCATGGGAATATTCCCACGGACATATCTATATTCCCACGGTCACAAGAATATTCCCATGGTCACAAGAATATTCCCATGGCCATAATATTCCCAATGTCATTAGAATTTTCCCAAGGTCTTAAGAATATTCCTACACTCATAGGAATATTCGCATGTTTAGAAGAATATTCCTACGTTCATAAGAATATTCCCACGGTCTCAAGAATATTTCCACGGTCATAAGAATATTCCTACGATCATAAGAATATTCACACGGTTACAAGAATATTCCCACGGTCATAGGAATATTGCCACGGCCACAAGAATGTTCCCACGGGCATATTATTCCCACTGTCATTAGAATTTTCCCACGGTCACAAGAATATTCCCACGGTCAGTGTAAAATACTTCAAATGAAAAACGCGATGAAATGAGTATACTAAGCAATAACATAGTAAGAATAAAGGAATCAAGACGTCTCTATCTTACACTCGTACGAAAGTTGACTTGTGAGACGAGTTCAAGTTCCTCATGTTAGCTGTGATGCTTGTGTTGGGCTGCGTGCGGCTACCGTCAACAGCCTGTTTGATCAGACCATCAACCAGAAGGTATGGTCATAAACCATGCCACCGACGAAGACACTTGTAAACACTTGCCTTTCCCAACGTACTTGCTGTCACTACACCTGTTATGTCATTACTGTTGTTGCTACATCCACTATACGTTAAAATAACTCTAGATTAATAGATCATTCAAATATATGATTTATTTTTAAATGTATCAATATCCATTGTAAGAAGCATATTTCTAAACGAGAATCTAGCTATCAGTCTCGGGTCCACTGGCAGGAGCTCAACGAGGGACCAGCTATCAGTGGTCCGCTGGCAGGAGCTCAACGAGGGACCAGCTATCAGTCTAGGGTCCACTGGCAGGAGCTCAACGAGGGACCAGCTATCAGTCTAGGGTCCACTGGCAGGAGCTCAACGAGGGACCAGCTATCAGTCTAGGGTCCACTGGCAGGAGTTCAACGAGGGACCAGCTATCAGTCTAGGGTCCACTGGCAGGAGCTCAACGAGGGACCAGCTATCAGTGGTCCGCTGGCAGGAGCTCAACGAGGGACCAGCTATCAGTCTAGGGTCCACTGGCAGGAGCTCAACGAGGGACCAGCTATCAGTCTAGGGTCCACTGGCAGGAGCTCAACGAGGGAACAGCTATCAGTCTAGGGTCCACTGGCAGGAGCTCAACGAGGGACCAGCTATCAGTCTAGGGTCCACTGGCAGGAGCTCAACGAGGGACCAACTATCAGTCTAGGGTCCACTGGCAGGAGTTCAACGAGGGAACAGCTATCAGGGGTCCGCTGGCAGAAGCTCAACGAGGGACCAGTTATCAGTCTAGGGTCCACTGGCAGGAGCTCAACGAGGGACCAGCTATCAGTGGTCCGGTGGCAGAAGCTCAACGAGGGACCAGTTATCAGCCTCGGGTCCACTGGCAGGAGCTCAACGAGGGACCAGCTATCAGTTTGGGGTCCGCTGGCAGGGGCTCAACGAAGGACCAGCTATCAGCCTCGGGTCCACTGGGAGTAGCTCAACGAGTGATCAGCTATCAATCTGGGGTCCGATGGCAGAAGCTCAATGAGGGACCAGCTATCAGTCTGGGGTCCGCTGACAGGAGCTGAACGAGGAACCAGCTATCAGTCTGTGGTCCGCTTGCAAGAGCTCAACGAGGGACCAGCTATCAGTCTGGGATTCGCTGGCAGGAGCTCAACGAGGGACCAGCTATCAGTCTGGGGTCCGCTGGCAGGAGCTCAACGAGGGACCAGCTATCAGTCTGGGGTCCGCTGACAGGAGCTGAACGAGGGACCAGCTATCAGTCTGTGGTCCGCTTGCAAGAGCTCAACGAGGGACCAGCTATCAGTCTGGGATTCGCTGGCAGGAGCTCAACGAGGGACCAGCTATCAGTCTGGGGTCCGCTGGCAGGAGCTCAACGAGGGACCAGCTATCAGTCTGGGGTTCGCTGGCACGAGCTCAACGAGGGACCAGCTATCAGTCTGGAGTCCGCCGGCAGGAGCTCAACGAAGGAGCAGCTATCAGTCTGGGGTCCGCTGGCAGGAGCTCAACGAAGGAGCAGCTATCAATGTCTGGAGTCCGCTGGCAGGAGCTCAACGAAGGAGCAGCTATCAGTCTGGAGTCCGCTGGCAGGAGCTCAACGAAGGAGCAGCTATCAGTCTGGGGTCCGCTGGCAGGAGCTCAACGAAGGAGCAGCTATCAGTCTGGAGTCCACCGGCAGGAGCTCAACGAAGGAGCAGCTATCAGCCAAGAACTTCCTCCATTATTGTTCTTTTACTATTAGTGCTGTTTTTATTTGTCTTCTGGCAAGCAACATTTTATACCCAAGTTAGTATTCCAGCCCTCGCCATCCTCCCTCCTTCCCTCGCCATCCTCCCTCCTTCCCTCGCCATCCTCCCTCCTTCCCTCGCCTTCCTCCCTCCTTCCCTCGCCATCCTCCCTCCTTCCCTCGCCATCCTCCCTCCTTCCCTCGCCATCCTCCCTCCTTCCCTCGCCTTCCTCCCTCCTTCCCTCGCCATCCTCCCTCCTTCCCTCGCCATCCTCCCTCCTTCCCTCGCCATCCTCCCTCCTTCCCTCGCCTTCCTCCCTCCTTCCCTCGCCATCCTCCCTCCTTCCCTCGCCATCCTCCCTCCTTCCCTCGCCATCCTCCCTCCTTCCCTCGCCATCCTCCCTCCTTCCCTCGCCATCCTCCCTCCTTCCCTCGCCATCCTCCCTCCTTCCCTCGCCATCCTCCCTCCTTCCCTCGCCATCCTCCCTCCTTCCCTCGCCATCCTCCCTCCTTCCCTCGCCTTCCTCCCTCCTTCCCTAGCCATCCTACCTCCTTCCCTCTCCATCCTCCCTCCTTCCCTCGCCATCCTCCCTCCTTCCCTCGCCTTCCTCCCTCCTTCCCTCGCCATCCTCCCTCCTTCCCTCTCCATCCTCCCTCCTTCCCTCGCCTTCCTCCCTCCTTCCCTCGCCATCCTCCCTCCTTCCCTCGCCATCCTCCCTCCTTCCCTCGCCTTCCTCCCTCCTTCCCTCGCCTTCCTCCCTCCTTCCCTCTCCATCCTCCCTCCTTCCCTCGCCTTCCTCCCTCCTTCCCTCGCCATCCTCCCTCCTTCCCTCGCCATCCTCCCTCCTTCCCTCGCCATCCTCCCTCCTTCCCTCGCCATCCTCCCTCCTTCCCTCGCCATCCTCCCTCCTTCCCTCGCCATCCTCCCTCCTTCCCTCGCCATCCTCCCTCCTTCCCTCGCCATCCTCCCTCCTTCCCTCGCCATCCTCCCTCCTTCCCTCGCCATCCTCCCTCCTTCCCTCGCCTTCCTCCCTCCTTCCCTCGCCTTCCTCCCTCCTTCCCTCGCCTTCCTCCCTCCTTCCCTCGCCATCCTCCCTCCTTCCCTCGCCTTCCTCCCTCCTTCCCTCGCCATCCTCTCTCCTTTCCTCGCCTTCCTCCCTTCTTCCCTCGCCATCCTCCCTCCTTCCCTCGCCTTCCTCCCTCCTTCCGTCGCCTTCCTCCCTCCTTCCCTCGCCATCCTCCCTCCTTCCCTCGCCTTCCTCCCTCCTTCCCTCGCCTTCCTCCCTCCTTCCCTCGCCTTCCTTCCTCCTTCCCTCGCCATCCTCCCTCCTTCCCTCGCTATCCTCCCTCCTTCCCTCGCCATCCTCCCTCCTTCCCTCGCCTTCCTCCCTCCTTCCCTCGCCATCCTCCCTCCTTCCCTCGCCTTCCTCCCTCCTTCCCTCGCCTTCCTCCCTCCTTCCCTCGCCTTCCTTCCTCCTTCCCTCGCCATCCTCCCTCCTTCCCTCGCTATCCTCCCTCCTTCCCTCGCCATCCTCCCTCCTTCCCTCGCCTTCCTCCCTCCTTCCCTCGCCATCCTCCCTCCTTCCCTCGCTATCCTCCCTCCTTCCCTCGCCATCCTCCCTCCTTCCCTCGCCTTCCTCCCTCCTTCCCTCGCCATCCTCCCTCCTTCCCTCGCCATCCTCCCTCCTTCCCTCGCCATCCTCCCTCCTTCCCTCGCCATCCTCCCTCCTTCCCTCGCCATCCTCCCTCCTTCCCTCGCCATCCTCGCTCCTTCCCTCGCCATCCTCTATCCTTCCCTCGCCATCCTCCATCCTTCCTTCGCCATCCTCCCTCCTTCCCTCGCCATCCTCCCTCCTTCCCCCGCCATCCTCCCTCCTTCCCTCGCCATCCTCCCTCCTTCCCTCGCCATCCTCCCTCCTTCCCTCTCCATCCTCCCTCCTTCCCTCGCCATCCTCCCTCCTTCCCTCGCCATCCTCCCTCCTTCCCCCGCCATCCTCCCTCATTCCCTCGCCATCCTCTCTCCTTCCCTCGCCATCCTCCCTCCTTCCCTCGCCTTCCTCCCTCCTTCCCTCGCTATCCTCCCTCCTTCCCTCGCCATCCTTCCTCCTTCCCTCGCCATCCTCCCTCCTTCCCTCGCCATCCTCTCTCCTTCCCTCGCCATCCTCCCTCCTTCCCTCGCCATCCTCCCTCCTTCCCTCGCCATCCTCCCTCCTTCCCTCGCCATCCTCCCTCCTTCCCTCGCCATCCTCCCTCCTTCCCTCGCCATCCTCCCTCCTTCCCCCGCCATCCTCCCTCAGTCCCTCGCCATCCTCCCTCCTTCCCTCGCCATCCTCCCTCCTTCCCTCGCCATCCTCCCTCCTTCCCTCGCCATCCTCCCTCCTTCCCTCGCCATCCTCCCTCCTATCCTCGCCATCCTCCCTCCTTCCCTCGCCATCCTCCCTCCTTCCCTCGCCATCCTCCCTCCTTCCCTCGCCATCCTCCCTCCTTCCCTCGCCATCCTCCCTCCTTCCCTCGCCATCCTCCCTCCTTCCCTCGCCATCCTCCCTCCTTCCCTCGCCATCCTCCCTCCTTCCCTCGCCATCCTCCCTCCTTCCCTCGCCATCCTCCCTCCTTCCCTCGCCATCCTCCCTCCTTCCCTCGCCATCCTCCCTCCTTCCCTCTCCATTCTCCCTCCTTCCCTCGCCATCCTCCCTCCTTCCCTCGCCATCCTCCCTCCCTCCCTCGTCATCCTCCCTCCTTCCCTCGCCATCCTCCCTCCTTCCCTCGCCATCCTCCCTCCTTCCCTCACCATCATCCCTCCTTCCCTCGCCATCCTCCCTCCTTCCCTCGCCATCCTCCCTCCTTCCCTCACCATCCTCCCTCCTTCCCTCGCCATCCTCCCTCCTTCCCTCGCCATCCTCCTTCCTTCCCTCGCCATCCTCCCTCCTTCCCTTGCCATCCTCCCTTCTTCCCTCTCCATCCTCCCTCCTTCCCTCGCCATCCTCCCTCCTTCCCTCACCATCCACCCTCCCTCCCTCGTCATCCTCCCTCCTTCCCTCGCCATCCTCCCTCCTTCCCTCGCCATCCTCCCTCCTTCCCTCACCATCATCCCTCCGTCCCTCGCCATCCTCCCTCCTTCCCTCGCCATCCTCCCTCCTTCCCTCACCATCCTCCCTCCTTCCCTCGCCATCCTCCCTCCTTCCCTCGCCATCCTCCTTCCTTCCCTCGCCATCCTCCCTCCTTCCCTTGCCATCCTCCCTTCTTCCCTCTCCATCCTCCCTCCTTCCCTCGCCATCCTCCCTCCTTCCCTCGCCATCCTCCCTCCTTCCCTCAACATCCTCCCTCCTTCCCTCACCATCCTCCCTCCTTCCCTCACCATCCTCCCTCCTTCCCTCACCTTCCTCCCTCCTTCCCTCACCATCCTCCCTCCTTCCCTCACCATTCTCCCTCCTTCCCTCACCATTCTCCCTCCTTCCCTCACCATCCTCCCTCCTTCCCTCACTATCCTCCCTCCTTCCCTCACCATTCTCCCTCTTTCCCTCACCATCCTCCCTCCTTCCCTCACCATCCTCCCTCCTTCCCTCACCATCCTCCCTCCTTCCCTCACCATTCTCCCTCCTTCCCTCACCATCCTCCCTCCTTCCCTCACCTTCCTCCCTCCTTCCCTCACCATCCTCCCTCCTTCCCTCACCATACTCCCTCCTTCCCTCACCATCCTCCCTCCTTCCCTCACCATTCTCCCTCCTTCCCTCACCATTCTCCCTCCTTCCCTCACCATCCTCCCTCCTTCCCTCACCTTCCTCCCTCCTTCCCTCACCATCCTCCCTCCTTCCCTCACCATTCTCCCTCCTTCCCTCACCATCCTCCCTCCTTCCCTCACTATCCTCCCTCCTTCCCTCACCATCCTCCCTCCTTCCCTCACCATTCTCCCTCCTTCCCTCACCATCCTCCCTCCTTCCCTCACCTTCCTCCCTCCTTCCCTCACCTTCCTCCCTCCTTCCCTCACCATCCTCCCTCCTTCCCTCACTATCCTCCCTCCTTCCCTCACCATCCTCCCTCCTTCCCTCACCATTCTCCCTCCTTCCCTCACCATCCTCCCTCCTTCCCTCACCATCCTCCCTCCTTCCCTCACCATCCTCCTTCCTTCCCTCACCATTCTCCCTCCTTCCCTCACCATCCTCCCTCCTTCCCTCACCATCCTCCCTCCTTCCCTCACCATCCTCCCTCCTTCCCTCACCATTCTCCCTCCTTCCCTCACCATCCTCCCTCCTTCCCTCACCATCCTCCCTCCTTCCCTCACCATCCTCCCTCCTTCCCTCACCTTCCTCCCTCCTTCCCTCACCATCCTCCCTCCTTCCCTCACCATTCTCCCTCCTTCCCTCACCATCCTCCCTCCTTCCCTCGCCATCCTCCCTCCTTCCCTCACCATCCTCCCTCCTTCCCTCACCATACTCCCTCCTTCCCTCACCATTCTCCCTCCTTCCCTCACCATCCTCCCTCCTTCCCTCACCATCCTCCCTCCTTCCCTCGCCATCCTCCCTCCTTCCCTCACCATCCTCCCTCCTTCCCTCACCATCCTCCCTCCTTCCCTCACCATCCTCCCTCCTTCCCTCACCATCCTCCCTCCTTCCCTCACCATCCTCCCTCCTTCCCTCACCATCCTCCCTCCTTCCCTCGCCATTCTCCCTCCTTCCCTCACCATCCTCCCTCCTTCCCTCACCATCCTCCCTCCTTCCCTCACCATCCTCCCTCCTTCCCTCACCATCCTCCCTCCTTCCCTCTCCATTCTCCCTCCTTCCCTCACCATCCTCCCTCCTTCCCTCACCATCCTCCCTCCTTCCCTCACCATCCTCCCTCCTTCCCTCACCATCCTCCCTCCTTCCCTCACCATCCTCCCTCCTTCCCTCACCATCCTCCCTCCTTCCCTCACCATTCTCCTTCCTTCCCTCACCATCCTCCCTCCTTCCCTCACCATTCTCCCTCCTTCCCTCACCATCCTCCCTCCTTCCCTCACCATCCTCCCTCCTTCCCTCACCATTCTCCCTCCTTCCCTCACCATTCTCCCTCCTTCCCTCACCATCCTCCCTCCTTCCCTCACCATCCACCCTCCTTCCCTCACCATCCCCCCTCCTTCCATCACCATCCTCCCTCCTTCCCTCAACATCCCCTCTCCTTCCCTCAACATCCCCTCTCCTTCCCTCAACATCCCCTCTCCTTCCCTCAACATCCCCTCTCCTTCCCTCAACATCCCCTCTCCTTCCCTCAACATTCTCTCTCCTTCCCTCAACATCCCCTCTCCTTCCCTCAACATCCCCTCTCCTTCCCTCAACATCCCCTCTCCTTCCCTCAACATTCTCTCTCCTTCTCTCAACATCCCCTCTCCTTCCCTCAACATCCCCTCTCCTTCCCTCAACATCCTCTCTCCTTCCCTCACCATCCTCCCTCCTTCCCTCACCATCCTCCCTCCTTCCCTCACCATCCTCCCTCCTTCCCTCACCATCCTCCCTCCTTCCCTCACCATCCTCCCTCCTTCCCTCACCATCCTCCCTCCTTCCCTCACCATCCTCCCTCCTTCCCTCACCATCCTCCCTCCTTCCCTCACCATCCTCCCTCCTTCCCTCACCATCCTCCCTCCTTCCCTCACCATCCTCCCTCCTTCCCTCACCATCCTCCCTCCTTCCCTCACCATCCTCCCTCCTTCCCTCACCATCCTCCCTCCTTCCCTCACCATCCTCCCTCCTTCCCTCACCATCCTCCCTCCTTCCCTCACCATCCTCCCTCCTTCCCTCACCATCCTCCCTCCTTCCCTCACCATCCTCCCTCCTTCCCTCACCATCCTCCCTCCTTCCCTCACCATCCTCCCTCCTTCCCTCACCATCCTCCCTCCTTCCCTCACCATCCTCCCTCCTTCCCTCACCATCCTCCCTCCTTCCCAAGAGATTCATGCTGTCATCTCATGCCATTAAGTTTCCTTGCATAAAAAATGACTTCCTTGCTTCCATTTTTTTTAGCTTTCCTTTACTCTACCTTAGTTTTTAGTGTCCTCATTTATTGAATCGATTTTTCAATGGGAGTACCCTCCTTGTTACCTTTTTCTGCACCTATTACTGTAGGGGAGAGAGCATAACTTTGTAGTACTCACGGTTAGTGGCCAAACTTCAAACACCTTTTATTGTACAGCAATAAAGGAGCGAAACAGACTGCCTGCACATGTCAAAGCCAGTCATACCATGAACCATTTCAAGACCCAAAGGTACCTAATGAATGTAGAGACAGACAGGGAGTAGAATAATTTATTTTTTTTAGCTAACACCCACGTAAATAACTCTTTTTACCTTATTCCTAGTATATATACTTTATAGTATAATAATAAGGTATTAAAAGGATCCCAATGGAAATAAGTCACTCTAACTTTTTTGGGTTATCCCAGGTTATCTACACATATGCTGCTATGTATAATCTATGTAACTATATTTGTATATACCTGAATAAACTTATAAACTGAATAACTTATAAACTTAAACGTATCTTCTTGTATGTAACTTGAGGACCTTTAACGTAGCAACATATTCAAAATTGCCTTTACAAACGAGCATAATAATGTTAGTATTTTTCCTGGCATAGAGACTATGTACAAAGTAAACCATTTTTAATAGTCTATGTTCCGATTTAAAGCTTTGTTTTCACAGAATGTCGACCATATATGTTGAAAAGTTTTGCCTACCAAAAGTTTCTGGCGATTTGTAATGTTAATTTGAAGGTATCATAGGTATTATTTTCAATCTTGTTGCTCGCAGATTGAAAATCACTTAATTTTCAGTAATAAACACTATATTTTCTGGCTGTGCTGGCCACGTCGTTTTCTCACTTGTCGATCACAAAGTCGACCTTTCAAGGAGCCTCTAAATAACCCCCGCTATTTCTTAAAAAAAAAAAAGGAGAAATGTTTATAATTCTGACCATAAATTTTAAAGGGGTGGACCGGTAAGCCAGCGGAAGGTATTCGTTAGATGACCAAAAGCTCCAACGGCGGGTCATCATCTGACAAAGACCCGCGTCAGGAAACACTTGTCCTGTTTCCTGACAAACCTTACCTAACCTAACCTAACCTAAGCTAACCTAACCTAACCTAACCTAACCTAAGCTAACCTAACCTAACCTAACCTAACCTAACCTAACCTAACCTAAGCTAACCTAACCTAACCTAACCTAACCTAACCTAACCTAACCTAAGCTAACCTAACCTAACCTAACCTAACCTAACCTAACCTAAGCTAACCTAACCTAACCTAAGCTAACCTAACCTAACCTAACAAAAGCTAACCTAACCTAACCTAACCTAACCTAACCTAACCTAAGCTAACCTAACCTAACCTAAGCTATATCTTACCTGTGAGCTTATCATTCATCTTGACTTGCCTTGTGATGTCTACCTTCATCTCTAACCTTTTATTGCTCTCTCTCTCCGTCTCTCTCTCTCTCTCTTTCTCTCTCTCTCTCTCTCTCTCTCTCTCTCTCTATTTCCTGCCTTCATTGTTGTATATCCTCTTCGTCTCGAACCATCTGTTGCTACATCTAATCTACCTTCAGTTACTGTTTTCCCTATTCTTCTCCTACTTTCTCTTACTATCTTTATTTCCTATCTCATGGTGATGTTTCATCTCTCAAAATTCTGTTGCTCTTTCTCTCAGACTTTCTTTCGCTATGTTTCCTTCTCCAGCCTTATTTTGTTGTCACTTTTCCTAGGTTTTGTTAATCTCTCTCTCTCTCTCTCCCTCTCTTCTCTTGCTTTATGTAACTCTTAATATTGGTTGTTGTCTCTCTTCTGCGTTTTCTTGTTGGTTGTTGTTATTACTCTTCTTTTACAGTCTGTCTCCTGTCTTTATTCATCGTCTTCTATTCTTTTGCTCCCATTATGTCTTGTCTTTCCCCTCACACTTTTCATCCACTGTCTCTCTGTATCTCTTCCGTCTCATTACCCTCCTCGCGTATCCTCTCTTTCCTTCCTTTGTCCTCGTGTCTATATTCTTTTTTTCTGAAAATTGTGTCTTATTTTATATTTGCATTAATTTCTTTTTCTGTTATCCTCTGTTTCATTTTCTATACACAAGTTTATTTATATTCTTCCTTTTACCTCTTTTCTCTCTTATCCTTCTCTCTCCTGCATTCATTCCCTCTCTTCCATCCATCCACGCTTCACCTCATTCTTCCTTCCCTTCTTAGTACTTTTGTTAAACTTCTGGTTTTTCATCCTAGCTCCTCCTACTTCTTCTCTTCCTCTTTCTGCTCATCCTTCTCCTCCTGCTCTGGACTTTGCTTCCTTGCCCATCTGTTTTATTCCTTCCCTTCATTATTCCATTCATTTCCTCTTTTCATAAACCATTAAATCACCCTTTTCCTTCACCTTTCTACTTTTCCTTTCCTCAAATTTCCCATTACCTTCTTATCTCCTCTCACCTTCCCCTAACTCAACCACCATTCCTCATCTTCCTCTTCATCACCCATTTTCCCCCTCTCCCTCTTAATCCCTCTCCTCCCCCCCCTCTCACCTAACACCCCAAAATCCCAACCAACTCTTCCCCCTTCCTTTCTCTTCCCATCTCCTTTACTCCATTCCTCACGAACCGACCTGCTCCCTAACACTCCCACAGCCTTCCAAATGCATGTAGTTTGCCCAGTACACAGTGTGAAATATTGAGACTGGAGGTGGGAGAGCCAGTGCTTCGTGAATTCCAGAGACAAACACCAGACACCTTCAGGTCGGAGAGATGATCCCTGCAGGTCACACTGACCTAGTTCAGGTCACACTGATGATCCCTACAGATTATAGGTGGCTCAGTCCGTGTCACCCTGACTTCCACTAGGTTGCACAGATGACCCTTTCCATGAAATAAGGATGACACAATTGGTAATTAACACGGACTTGATGGGTTGAAGAGACGCATGAGCAAACAGGAAGATATGTCAGAAAATATTTCAGTCCTGGAATCTTGATCACTTCTAATAAATGTCCAAGTGTTTGTTTATGTGTGTGTTTAGACCAGTAATGATGCCCTCTGGGGGGGCACACCCGACCACACCTCTATGCCACACACACACACACACACACACACACCTCAAATAGGCGAGTACAAATAGGTGACTACACGCACGCATACACACAGGAGCGATGAATCGACCCCTTCAGCCACAATTAGGTGAGTACAATTAGGCGAGACCAATTAGGTGAGTACATATTTACCGCCCCACCAGGTCACACAGACCTTCGTGTCACATACACCACACTTCCAGGTCACACACACATCTCCAGATCACACACTACAACTCCAGGTTTCACTTCCATTCATCCAGGTCACACTACCACACCTTCAGGTCACACACATTACCACACCACCAGGTCACATACATTACCACACCACCAGGTCACGTACATTACCACACCACCAGGTCACATACATTACCACACCACCAGGTCACGTGCATTACCACACCTCCAGGTCACACTGCCACACCTCCAGGTCACACACATTACTACACTTATAGGTCAATATACATGACCACACCAACAGGTCATGTAACCTCCTGGTCAAATTAGTGACCACCTACAAGTCAGATAACCCTCTCCAGGTCACACAAATGACCCATTTCAGGTCATAAGGTCACTTTTCACATTTAACAAATTTTCCACAAAAAACGCGAGATTAAAGATTGCTTTCCCTCGTTCTCACTTTAAAGTAACAAACTGAGCAACGGGTCACACCCGGCCACACTCAGGTCACACTCGTCCACACACTCATGTCACACTCGTCTACACCACAGGTCACACCCATCCACACCATCACAGATTACACCCGTCCACACTACCAGAGGTCACACCCGTCCACACCACAGGTCACACCCGTCTACAACCCCTCATGTCACACCCGTCCACACTATCACAAGTCACATTCGTCCACACCACACGTCACACTCGTCCACACTAATGGTCACACTAGCCCACACCACCACAGGTTATATGTCCACACCACAATAGGTAACACTAGCCCATACCACAGGTCACACTTGTCCACACCACAAGTAACACTAACCCACACTACACCACCACAGGTCACACGTGTCCACACCACAAGTAACACTAACCCACACCACACCACCACAGGTCACACTTGTCCACACCACAAGTAACACTAACCCACACCACACTACCACAGGTCACACTTGTCCACACCACAAGTAACACTAACCCACACCACACCACCACAGGTCACACTTGTCCACACCACAACACTAACCCACACCACACCACCACAGGTCACTCTTGTCCACACCACCACAGGTCACACTTGTCCGCACCACCACAGGTTACACTAGCCCGCACCACAGGCCACACTTCTCCACACCACAGGTCACACTAACCCATACCACCACAGGTCACACTCAACACAAGTCACACTTGTCCACACAACTACAGGTCACACTTGTCCACACCACCACTGGTCACACTAACCCACACCACAAGTCACACTCGTCCATACCACAGGTCATACTAACCCACACCACAGGTCTCATTCGTCCACACCACAGGCCACACTAACCCACACCATCACGGGTCACACTCGTCCACACCACCACAGGCTACACTAACCCACACCATCACAGGTCACACTCGTCCACACCACCACAGGCCACACTAACCCACACCATCACAGGTCACACTCGTCCACACCACCACAAGTCACACTAACCCTCACCATCACAGGTCACACTCGTCCACACCACCACAAATCACACTAACCCATACCATTAACAGGTCACATTCGTCCACACCAGTCACACTAACCCACATTTCCACAGGTTACACTCGTCCACACCACCACAGGTCACAGGTTAGGTTACTTTAGGTTATGTTAGCTGAGGTTACGATGCTTTAGGTTTGCTTAAGTTACTTTAAGTTTGGTTGGTTTGGTTGCATTAGGTTAAGTTGGTTAGGTTATGTTAGGTTATATTAGGTTAAGTTGGTTAGATCAGGTTTCGTTACTTTAGGTTAGACTGGTTAAGTTAAGTTACTTCAGGTTAGGCTAGGTTAGGTTACTTAAGGTTAGGTTAGGTTACTTGAGGTTAGGTTAGGTTAAGTTAGGTTAGGTTAGGTTACTTGAGGTTAGGTTAGGTTAGGTTACTTCAGGTTAGGTTAGGTTATGTTAGGTTACTTCAGGTTACTTCAGATGACTGTGAAACAGAAACCTGTAACTGTTTTGCATGATGGTAGGATTGCTGGTTTCTTTTTCTGTCTCATAAACACGCTAGATAACAGGGATATCTTGCTACTTCTACTTACACTTTGGTCACACTTCACAGACACGCACATGCATATATATATATACATACATCTAGGTTTTTCTCCTTTTTCTAAATAGCTCTTGTTCTTCTTTATTTCTTCTATTGTCCATGGGGAAGTGGAAAAGAATCTTTCCTCCGTAAGCCATGCGTGTCGTATGAGGCGACTAAAATGCCGGGAGCAATGGGCTAGTAACCCCTTCTCCTGTAGACATTTACTAAAAAAGAGAAGAAGAAAAACTTTATAAAACTGGGATGCTTAAATGTGCGTGGATGTAGTGCGGATGACAAGAAACAGATGATTGCTGATGTTATGAATGAAAAGTTGGATGTCCTGGCCCTAAGCGAAACAAAGCTGAAGGGGGTAGGGGAGTTTCAGTGGGGGGAAATAAATGGGATTAAATCTGGAGTATCTGAGAGAGTTAGAGCAAAGGAAGGGGTAGCAGTAATGTTAAATGATCAGTTATGGAAGGAGAAAAGAGAATATGAATGTGTAAATTCAAGAATTATGTGGATTAAAGTAAAGGTTGGATGCGAGAAGTGGGTCATAATAAGCGTGTATGCACCTGGAGAAGAGAGGAATGCAGAGGAGAGAGAGAGGTTTTGGGAGATGTTAAGTGAATGTATAGGAGCCTTTGAACCAAGTGAGAGAGTAATTGTGGTAGGGGACCTGAATGCTAAAGTAGGAGAAACTTTTAGAGAGGGTGTGGTAGGTAAGTTTGGGGTGCCAGGTGTAAATGATAATGGGAGCCCTTTGATTGAACTTTGTATAGAAAGGGGTTTAGTTATAGGTAATACATATTTTAAGAAAAAGAGGATAAATAAGTATACAAGATATGATGTAGGGCGAAATGACAGTAGTTTGTTGGATTATGTATTGGTAGATAAAAGACTGTTGAGTAGACTTCAGGATGTACATGTTTATAGAGGGGCCACAGATATATCAGATCACTTTCTAGTTGTAGCTACACTGAGAGTAAAAGGTAGATGGGATACAAGGAGAATAGAAGCATCAGGGAAGAGAGAGGTGAAGGTTTATAAACTAAAAGAGGAGGCAGTTAGGGTAAGATATAAACAGCTATTGGAGGATAGATGGGCTAATGAGAGCATAGGCAATGGGGTCGAAGAGGTATGGGGTAGGTTTAAAAATGTAGTGTTAGAGTGTTCAGCAGAAGTTTGTGGTTACAGGAAAGTGGGTGCGGGAGGGAAGAGGAGCGATTGGTGGAATGATGATGTAAAGAGAGTAGTAAGGGAGAAAAAGTTAGCATATGAGAAGTTTTTACAAAGTAGAAGTGATGCAAGGAGGGAAGAGTATATGGAGAAAAAGAGAGAGGTTAAGAGAGTGGTGAAGCAATGTAAAAAGAGAGCAAATGAGAGAGTGGGTGAGATGTTATCAACAAATTTTGTTGAAAATAAGAAAAAGTTTTGGAGTGAGATTAACAAGTTAAGAAAGCCTAGAGAACAAATGGATTTGTCAGTTAAAAAAAGGAGAGGAGAGTTATTAAATGGAGAGTTAGAGGTATTGGGAAGATGGAGGGAATATTTTGAGGAATTGTTAAATGTTGATGAAGATAGGGAAGCTGTGATTTCGTGTATAGGGCAAGGAGGAATAACATCTTGTAGGAGTGAGGAAGAGCCAGTTGTGAGTGTGGGGGAAGTTCGTGAGGCAGTAGGTAAAATGAAAGGGGGTAAGGCAGCCGGGATTGATGGGATAAAGATAGAAATGTTAAAAGCAAGTGGGGATATAATTTTGGAGTGGTTGGTGCAATTATTTAATAAATGTATGGAAGAGGGTAAGGTACCTAGGGATTGGCAGAGAGCATGCATAGTTCCTTTGTATAAAGGCAAAGGGGATAAAAGAGAGTGCAAAAATTATAAGGGGATAAGTCTGCTGAGTATACCTGGTAAAGTGTATGGTAGAGTTATTATTGAAAGAATTAAGAGTAAGACGGAGAATAGGATAGCAGATGAACAAGGAGGCTTTAGGAAAGGTAGGGGGTGTGTGGACCAGGTGTTTACAGTGAAACATATAAGTGAACAGTATTTAGATAAGGCTAAAGAGGTCTTTGTGGCATTTATGGATTTGGAAAAGGCGTATGACAGGGTGGATAGGGGGGCAATGTGGCAGATGTTGCAAGTGTATGGTGTAGGAGGTAGGTTACTGAAAGCAGTGAAGAGTTTTTACGAGGATAGTGAGGCTCAAGTTAGAGTATGTAGGAAAGAGGGAAATTATTTCCCAGTAAAAGTAGGCCTTAGACAAGGATGTGTGATGTCACCGTGGTTGTTTAATATATTTATAGATGGGGTTGTAAGAGAAGTAAATGCGAGGGTCTCGACAAGAGGCGTGGAGTTAAAAGATAAAGAATCACACACAAAGTGGGAGTTGTCACAGCTGCTCTTTGCTGATGATACTGTGCTCTTGGGAGATTCTGAAGAGAAGTTGCAGAGATTGGTGGATGAATTTGGTAGGGTGTGCAAAAGAAGAAAATTAAAGGTGAATACAGGAAAGAGTAAGGTTATGAGGATAACAAAAAGATTAGGTGATGAAAGATTGAATATCAGATTGGAGGGAGAGAGTATGGAGGAGGTGAATGTATTCAGATATTTGGGAGTGGACGTGTCAGCGGATGGGTCTATGAAAGATGAGGTGAATCATAGAATTGATGAGGGAAAAAGAGTGAGTGGTGCACTTAGGAGTCTGTGGAGACAAAGAACTTTGTCCTTGGAGGCAAAGAGGGGAATGTATGAGAGTATAGTTTTACCAATGCTCTTATATGGGTGTGAAGCATGGGTGATGAATGTTGCAGCGAGGAGAAGGCTGGAGGCAGTGGAGATGTCATGTCTGAGGGCAATGTGTGGTGTGAATATAATGCAGAGAATTCGTAGTTTGGAAGTTAGGAGGAGGTGCGGGATTACCAAAACTGTTGTCCAGAGGGCTGAGGAAGGGTTGTTGAGGTGGTTCGGACATGTAGAGAGAATGGAGCGAAAAAGAATGACTTCAAGAGTGTATCAGTCTGTAGTGGAAGGAAGGCGGGGTAGGGGTCGGCCTAGGAAAGGTTGGAGAGAGGGGGTAAAGGAGGTTTTGTGTGCGAGGGGCTTGGACTTCCAGCAGGTATGCATGAGCGTGTTTGATAGGAGTGAATGGAGACAAATGGTTTTTAATACTTGACGTGCTGTTGGAGTGTGAGCAAAGTAACATTTATGAAGGGGTTCAGGGAAACCGGCAGGCCGGACTTGAGTCCTGGAGATGGGAAGTACAGTGCCTGCACTCTGAAGGAGGGGTGTTAATGTTGCAGTTTAAAAACTGGAGTGTAAAGCACCCTTCTGGCAAGACAGTGATGGAGTGAATGATGGTGAAAGTTTTTCTTTTTCGGGCCACCCTGCCTTGGTGGGAATCGGCCAGTGTGATAATAATAAAATACTTCAGGTTAGGTTAGGTTAAGTTAGGTTAGGTTAGGTTAGGTTAGGTTACTTGAGGTTAGGTTAGGTTAGGTTACTTCAGGTTAGGTTAGGTTAGGTTATGTTAGGTTATGTTAGGTTATGTTAGGTTAGGTTAGGTTAGGTTATGTTAGGTTACTTGAGGTTAGGTTAGGTTAGGTTACTTGAGGTTAGGTTAGGTTAGGTTACTTGAGGTTAGGTTAGGTTATGTTAGGTTACTTCAGGTTAGGTTAGGTTATGTTAGGTTACTTCAGGTTAGGTTAGGTTATGTTAGGTTACTTCAGGTTAGGTTAGGTTATGTTAGGTTACTTCAGGTTAGGTTAGGTTATGTTAGGTTACTTCAGGTTAGGTTAGGTTAGGTTACTTTAGGTTAGATTACTTCAGGTTAGGTTAGGTTAGGTTAGGTTACTTCAGGTTAGGTTAGGTTATGTTAGGTTACTTCAGGTTAGGTTAGGTTAGGTTACTTTAGGTTAGGTTACTTCAGGTTAGGTTAGGTTAGGTTAGGTTACTTCAGGTTAGGTTAGGTTACTTCAGGTTAGGTTAGGTTATGTTAGGTTACTTCAGGTTAGGTTAGGTTAGGTTACTTTAGGTCAGGTTTCCTTTATCAGTAAAATTTAACTAATTATAAAGTATGACAAAGACGATAAATGAAGTATGCTATAAAGGCCATAAAAAGTTCTGGTGAGTGGACAAAAGACAGAGACGTACCAACAACAACAACAGAATCTACGTCAAATAACAATCATTCTTTATCTCAGTAACAGTGAATTACTACTTAGATTATCACATTTTAATTGATACTACCCATAATTTACGATTTTACTGAATATTTTCTGCTTTCCAATAAAATTGAAATATTTTGACTAAAAATTCATTATTTTAGATTTCATTGTAACTGTCATATGATTTTTTTTAAATGTGCCGGTTCATTAAGAGACGAGGCTAATTTACGTTCATCTACCCACACTAGGATGACACCTTCACAAAGGTGTACACGGGAGTGGCTGCCTTCATTAAGATGTATTAAATATTGTTTACTGAAAGGCAGCATCTCCCACGCTGAGCGGAAGCACTATCCATCTCTTCACTATTCTTTGCGCTGTTTCCGACACTTGCTTAGCTCTACTAATTAAATAATAATAATAATCCGATGATACATCAAGAATGCTCTTGTCCCATTTATGTAAGGGCTCGTAGGGTTCATTACCATTCTCTTAGTGAACAATCTTACGTGCTACGTCAATTTAGTTTATGATGTTTACATGATGTATATACTTCTAAACTGTTGTATTCTGAGCACCTCTGCAAAAGCAGTGATAATATGTGAGTGTGGTGAAAGTGTTGAATGATGATGAAATCATTTTCTTTTTGGGGATTTTCTTTCTTTTTTGGGTCATCCTGCCTGGGTGGGAGACGGCCGACTTGTTGAAAAAAAAAAATTTTCCCTTCACACACTTCCTTTCTGCTGTTTGGTTCAGCCCACATTCGTGTACGTACTTACAAAGGCCAGGTTCCTCAAGGTTAACCAGAGGAGGGCGCCTCCTTCAGCATGCGATACCACCTTTGTCACTCACCTGCCTCGCGGCCGCCCTTGATGGAGAAGCCGAAGCCTTGGCCAGACTTGGAGTCCCTGTGGATGTTGAGGAGGCGGAAGCCAGGGCCAGGACAGGCCATCAGCCCGGAGAGTAGCACCTGGACGTGAGGGGAAAGGAGACAGTGAATAAGTAAGGCTGTTATTGTAATTAAAACTAAGCCTTATAAGTAAGGCTTGTACTCATAGTATCAACATTAAGGTGCACATCAGTTCAACTGTCTACTAATATGTTATAATTCTCCTATAATCTACCTTGTCCACAATTACTATCGCATTTGCTTTGTCTACTTTTGTAAAGTGAAGTCCAGGATCTTTCCTTAATTTATGGTATGAGTTAACAATTTTCTGAAGACAATTGTATTGCAGAGGTCTGAGCTTTGCTCAGACCTCTGCAACACAATTGTCCTCAAAGGTCTGTAAAGTCTAAGAATAAAGACCAATGGAACGTAAGGTCTAACAATAAAGACCAATGGAATGTAAAGTCTAAGAAAGACCAATGGAACGTAAAGTCTAACAATAAAGACCAATGGAACGTAAAGTCTAACAATAAAGACCAATGGAACGTAAAGTCTAACAATAAAGACCAATGGAACGTAAAGTCTAACAATAAAGACCAATGAAACGTAAAGTCTAACAATAAAGACCAATGGAACGTAAAGTCTAACAATAAAGACCAATGGAACGTAAAGTCTAACAATAAAGACCAGTGTCACATTAGGTCAAACAATAAACAAAAACCAGTCTGATTTTTGTGTTGTTCTTACCTTTGATTTATGGTTTTTGACCTTCTTGCTGAGTTTACGTAGATGGTGTTGGTGCTTGTGGTGGTCAGCGTGGCGGGGGGGCGGCTGAGGCGGCTGGGGGGCGCCCTCTTGGATGGGAATAAATCCCAGCTGGCGGGATAGACGGGAAGCGTTGTCGGGACCCACCAAACGAGGGGCGCCGCCACCTATCCCTCCCGCCGGGGGCGGATGCGGTCCCTGCGGGCTGGCGGGTGGGGGCGGAGACCCCGGGAGCTCGGTCGGAGGGACGGGGGATGGCGGGGGGTCCCTGAGGGACGCGGTGACGGGCTGGGGGGGCGGGGGATCCTCCTCATCATCAGGATTCTCGTACATGATGTAGGATTCCTGCAGTCCCAGGTGGATGCTGCGCAGCGCGGCCTCCACACTGGACACCAGCGCTGCCAGCCGCTCCTCGTCCTCCTCCGCCAGGACGGTGCGCGGTGAGGCGTCGCGCGGTCCCCGCGGCAGCTTGTTGAAGTCCTGCGGCATGACGTACACGGGGTAGTGGACGGCGCCGGGATCTTGCGTCCACACGACGCCTGCCGCCGTGGTGTACGCCGATACCGGAAGCCCCGCCAGCGCCGCCGCCGCCTCCTCGCTGGTGGTGGCGGCGGCGGCGGTGGTGAGGCCACCATTAAAGAGCGCGGCGGGGGAGCGCTTGGTCTGCGGCGGCGGCGGCGGGTGGTTGCGCCCAGGGTTGTCACCCGTCAGATTGGTAAGGCTGTGGTGCAGCCCAGATATGGGCGGGGGGGCGCCGCCCCACAAGCCCAGCCGCCCCCGCCCGCCCACATCCCCGGCGACGCTGGTGAAGGCGGTGAGGGGTTCATGGGGTGGGGGGCCTGGGTTGCGGCCTGGGGGTAGCGGCCTGGGGTTGATCAGGACGGGGGGCGGGTCGACGAGAGAGTCCTCCTGGATAGAGGGGGCGGAGCGGCTGCGGGTGGAGGACGCGGGCGGCCACGCGGAGGGCAGCGCCCCCCGCAGGGCGGGCGGCGGGGGCGGCGGGACGTCAGTGAGGCCGAGCTGGTAGAGCTCCCGCTCAATGTCATCATTGTCGTGGTCGTGAAGATGCGTCATGCTGCGCACTACCTGCCCCCCGCCGCGCCCCCCCGCCACATGGCTGCCTGGCGGGGGGGCTCACCTCCCGCCCACTCCCGCGCCGCCTCACCGCACGCCCTCGACCGTGACTCTCTGCTCATGCGCCACTCTACCGTAGCCACGTCACCAACACCAGCGCATTAGAGCGCACTGCCTGGAAAAAAGAAAATGGCAAGTCAGATGAATGCATAATATGCGCCTGTATTATTGTGCTATTTTAATAACTTCGTTGTCCATCCTGTGGGAGGTACTCATCCCATACCCATCCTGTGGGAGGTACTCATCCCATACCCATCCTGTGGGAGGTACTCATCCCATACCCATCCTGTGGGAGGTACTCATCCCTTACCCATCCTGTGGGAGGTACTCATCCCATACCCATCCTGTGGGAGGTACTCATCCCTTACCCATCCTGTGGGAGGTACTCATCCCTTACCCATCCTGTGGGAGGTACTCATCCCATATCCATCCTGTGGGAGGTACTCATCCCATACCCATCCTGTGGAAGGTACTCATCCCATACCCATCCTGTGGAAGGTACTCATCCCATACCCATCCTTTGGGAGGTACTCATCCCTTACCCATCCTGTGGGAGGTACTCATCCCTTACCCATCCTGTGGGAGGTACTCATCCCATACCCATCCTGTGGGAGGTACTCATCCCATACCCATCCTGTGGGAGGTACTCATCCCTTACCCATCCTGTGGGAGGTACTCATCCCTTACCCATCCTGTGGGAGGTACTCATCCCATATCCATCCTGTGGGAGGTACTCATCCCATACCCATCCTGTGGGAGGTACTCATCCCATACCCATCCTGTGGGAGGTACTCATCCCATACCCATCCTGTGGGAGGTACTCATCCCATACCCATCCTGTGGGAGGTACTCATCCCATACCCATCCTGTGAGAAATACTCATTCCATACCCATCCTGTGGGAAATACTCATTCCATACCCATCCTGTGGGAAATACTCATTCCATACCCATCATGTGGGAAGTACTCATCCTATACCCATCCTGTGGGAGGTACTCATCCCATACCCATCCTGTGGGAGGTACTCATCCCATACCCATCCTGTGGGAGGTACTCATCCCATACCCATCCTGTGGGAGGTACTCATCCCTTACCCATCCTGTGGGAGGTACTCATCCCATACCCATCCTGTGGAAGGTACTCATCCCATACCCATCCTTTGGGAGGTACTCATCCCTTACCCATCCTGTGGGAGGTACTCATCCCTTACCCATCCTGTGGGAGGTACTCATCCCATACCCATCCTGTGGGAGGTACTCATCCTATACCCATCCTGTAGGAAGTACTCATCCCATACCCATCCTGTGGGAGGTACTCATCCCATACCCATCCTGTGAGAAATACTCATTCCATACCCATCCTGTGGGAAATACTCATCCCATACCCATCCTGTGGGAGGTACTCATCCCATACCCATCCTGTGGGAGGTACTCATCCCATACCCATCCTGTGGGAGGTACTCATCCCATACCCATCCTGTGGGAGGTACTCATCCCATACCCATCCTGTGAGAAATACTCATTCCATACCCATCCTGTGGGAAATACTCATTCCATACCCATCCTGTGGGAAATACTCATTCCATACCCATCATGTGGGAAATACTCATCCTATACCCATCCTGTAGGAAGTACTCATCCCATACCCATCCTGTGGGAGGTACTCATCCCATACCCATCCTGTGGGAGGTACTCATCCCATACCCATCCTGTAGGAAGTACTCATCCTATACCCATCCTGTAGGAAGTACTCATCCCATACCCATCCTGTGGGAGGTACTCATCCCATACCCATCCTGTGAGAAATACTCATTCCATACCCATCCTGTGGGAAATACTCATTCCATACCCATCCTGTGGGAAGTACTCATCCCATACCCATCCTGTGGGAGGTACTCATCCCATACCCATCCTGTGGGAAATACTCATTCCATACCCATCCTGTGGGAAATACTCATTCCATACCCATCCTGTGGGAAGTACTCATCCCATACCCATCCTGTGGGAGGTACTCATCCCATACCCATCCTGTGGGAAATACTCATTCCATACCCATCCTGTGGGAAATACTCATCCCATACCCATCCTGTGGGAGGTACTCATCCCATACCCATCCTGTGAGAAATACTCATTCCATACCCATCCTGTGGGAAATACTCATTCCATACCCATCCTGTGGGAAATACTCATTCCATACCCATCCTGTGGGAAGTACTCATCCTATACCCATCCTGTAGGAAGTACTCATCCCATACCCATCCTGTGCCAGGTTCTCACCCCATACCCATCCTGGGGGAAGCGCTCATCCTATACCCATCCTGTAGGAAGTACTCATCCCATACCCACCCTGTGGAAGGTACTCATCCCATATCCATCCTGTGGGAGGTACTCATCCCATACCCATCCTGTGGGAGGTACTCATCCCATACCCATCCTGTGGGAGGTACTCATTCCATATCCATCCTGTGGGAGGTACTCATCCCATACCCATCCTGTGGGAGGTACTCATCCCATACCCATCGTGTGGGAGGTACTCATCCCATACCCATCCTGTGGGAGGTACTCATCCCTTACCCATCCTGTGGGAGGTACTCATCCCATACCCATCCTGTGGAAGGTACTCATCCCATACCCATCCTGTGAGAAATACTCATTCCATACCCATCCTGTGGGAAATACTCATTCCATACCCATCCTGTGGGAAATACTCATCCCATGCCCATCCTGTGGGAGGTACTCATCCCATACCCATCCTGTGGGAAATACTCATTCCATACCCATCCTGTGGGAAATACTCATTCCATACCCATCCTGTGGGAAGTACTCATCCCATACCCATCCTGTGGGAGGTACTCATCCCATACCCATCCTGTGGGAAATACTCATTCCATACCCATCCTGTGGGAAATACTCATCCCATACCCATCCTGTGGGAGGTACTCATCCCATACCCATCCTGTGAGAAATACTCATTCCATACCCATCCTGTGGGAAATACTCATTCCATACCCATCCTGTGGGAAATACTCATTCCATACCCATCCTGTGGGAAGTACTCATCCTATACCCATCCTGTAGGAAGTACTCATCCCATACCCATCCTGTGCCAGGTTCTCACCCCATACCCATCCTGGGGGAAGCGCTCATCCTATACCCATCCTGTAGGAAGTACTCATCCCATACCCACCCTGTGGAAGGTACTCATCCCATATCCATCCTGTGGGAGGTACTCATCCCATACCCATCCTGTGGGAGGTACTCATCCCATACCCATCCTGTGGGAGGTACTCATTCCATATCCATCCTGTGGGAGGTACTCATCCCATACCCATCCTGTGGGAGGTACTCATCCCATACCCATCGTGTGGGAGGTACTCATCCCATACCCATCCTGTGGGAGGTACTCATCCCTTACCCATCCTGTGGGAGGTACTCATCCCATACCCATCCTGTGGAAGGTACTCATCCCATACCCATCCTGTGGAAGGTACTCATCCCATACCCATCCTGTGGAAGGTACTCATCCCATACCCATCCTGTGGAAGGTACTCATCCCATACCCATCCTGTGGAAGGTACTCACCCCATACCCATCCTGTGGAAGGTACTCATCCCATACCCATCCTGTGGAAGGTACTCATCCCATACCCATCCTGTGGAAGGTACTCATCCCATACCCATCCTGTGGAAGGTACTCATCCCATACCCATCCTGTGGAAGGTACTCATCCCATACCCATCCTGTGGAAGGTACTCATCCCATACCCATCCTATGGAAGGTACTCATCCCATACCCATCCTGTGGAAGGTACTCATCCCATACCCATCCTGTGGAAGGTACTCATCCCATACCCATCCTGTGGAAGGTACTCATCCCATACCCATCCTGTGGAAGGTACTCATCCCATACCCATCCTGTGGAAGGTACTCACCCCATACCCATCCTGTGGAAGGTACTCATCCCATACCCATCCTGTGGAAGGTACTCATCCCATACCCATCCTGTGGAAGGTACTCATCCCATACCCATCCTGTGGAAGGTACTCATCCCATACCCATCCTGTGGAAGGTACTCATCCCATACCCATCCTGTGGAAGGTACTCATCCCATACCCATCCTGTGGAAGGTACTCATCCCATACCCATCCTGTGGAAGGTACTCATCCCATACCCATCCTGTGGAAGGTACTCATCCCATACCCATCCTGTGGAAGGTACTCATCCCATACCCATCCTGCTGGCGGTAGTCACATAATGGGCCCATATCCAGTACAGTGTTAATAAACTGCCATATTTAGAAGTTCATTGACTAAAAATTAAAGTAGACACATAAATCCAGTGTAATGAGACCAATATATGCAACGTTTCGCCCAAGTAATGGGCCTTTTAAACGTTTTCTCATATAGACGTAAGGTGACAGTATTTTGTACAATGTAGACAAATGGTTCGGAGAACCGACATGTTAATAAATTAGACACATGTGCAACTCTTGGGTATCTTTATTGTGGAAACGTTTCGCCACACAGTGGCGTCATCAGTCCTATACAAAGAAAAATTGTGAAGATCAGAAGGAGTTTGAGGTAATCGGTCTCTCAGCCTGGAGTCGATGTAATCAGTTTGGTCTGTGTGAGCAAATTTTCCAATATACGAAAACATTTAAAAAAACAACAACTTGGAGTCGTTGTAATTCATATTATAAATGGAGAACGATTCATCAGATCGGCTTCAAATTTTCACCACTTGGGTGGTTTCCTGAACGCGAAAATCATGCTGTTACTGGGCGGCCCTAGTCTCAGTTTGCTAATTTTATTGAATAATGACTGTGAGGGGAAAAGTCGGTAAATTGTGCTAATGGTTATTTCAGATTCCGAGGGACAGTTGGTGTGTCGCCGCCAGCACTGCCATCTAGCGGACAGCTGTAATACTCCCGATTTCTTCGGGTCTGAGTTTTAGATTCTTCTCCTGGTAGTAGTGTGTTTCAAATTGATGGACCCAATTTCAACGCAGTTTGCTTTGAAATTGGGTCCAACATATGGAACATATATTAACCTTACCTGGTTTGGGTTGTAGTTTGGGAAATCAGTTGAACCAACGGTGGCCTTTATTTATTTATTTCATTTATTTCATTTAAATTAAATAACTAACGAATTTTTTTTTCTGACCGTCTTGATATTATTAGTTACGATTGAGTCTGTATGAAGACTGATGCCCCGATACTTTAGTCTGAGTTACTGCAGATTCGAAATTAATTGAAATTGTTACAAAAAACCTGGAATTGTTGACATAAGATTAATTGCTCGGGAATGCCCTTCCTGATCGGCTTCAAACTTTTTACCGTTAGTGGACTTTACTAAAGAAAAACTTGATACTCACTTTGGGCAAAATATATTTTAATTTTGTAACTTTAATTGCAGCGCTGTATAACCCTTCCAGGTTTAACGCATAGTCGGATTATATTTTTATTTTATCATTAAATAAATAGTCTCCCCTGTAAAACACTAGAGAATGTCTCTTCTGGTCGTCGTTAACCCGTAAACGGTCCAAGCAGATCTACGTTCACATGTGTACTGCTACAAAAGTAGATCTACGTTCACATGTGTACTGCTACAAAAGCAGATCTACGTTCACATGTGTACTGCTACAAAAGTAGATCTACGTTCACATGTGTACTGCTACAAAAGCAGATCTACGTTCACATGTGTACTGCTACAAAAGTAGATCTACGTTCACATGTGTACTGCTACAAAAGTAGATCTACGTTCACATGTGTACTGCTACAAAAGCAGATCTACGTTCACATGTGTACTGCTACAAAAGCAGATCTACGTTCACATGTGTACTGCTACAAAAGTAGATCTACGTTCACATGTGTACTGCTACAAAAGCAGATCTACGTTCACATGTGTACTGCTACAAAAGTAGATCTACGTTCACATGTGTACTGCTACAAAAGCAGATCTACGTTCACATGTGTACTGCTACAAAAGTAGATCTACGTTCACATGTGTACTGCTACAAAAGTAGATCTACGTTCACATGTGTACTGCTACAAAAGCAGATCTACGTTCACATGTGTACTGCTACAAAAGCAGATCTACGTTCACATGTGTACTGCTACAAAAGCAGATCTACGTTCACATGTGTACTGCTACAAAAGCAGATCTACGTTCACATGTGTACTGCTACAAAAGCAGATCTACGTTCACATGTGTACTGCTACAAAAGCAGATCTACGTTCACATGTGTACTGCTACAAAAGCAGATCTACGTTCACATGTGTACTGCTACAAAAGCAGATCTACGTTCACATGTGTACTGCTACAAAAGCAGATCTACGTTCACATGTGTACTGCTACAAAAGCAGATCTACGTTCACATGTGTACTGCTACAAAAGCAGATCTACGTTCACATGTGTACTGCTACAAAAGCAGATCTACGTTCACATGTGTACTGCTACAAAAGCAGATCTACGTTCACATGTGTACTGCTACAAAAGCAGATCTACGTTTTTTGACATATTTTCAAATATAACAAAAAAAAAAGTAGATCAAAGTTTTTTTTACACATTTTCAAATGTAAAAAAACAAAAAGAAGATCTGCTTTTTTTACATACTTTCAAATGTTAAAAAAAACGTATATATACGTTTGGACCGTTTACGGGTTAAACCCTGAACACAGGTGTATCTTAATTAGAAGTGCTTTTTCATTGATTTTGAGTTGTGTGGGTGCCAATTTCCCAGTTATTTAAAACAATTTTATCAAATTGCATTTTTTTAATAGAAATTAAATAGTTTTCCCATTAAGACTGAAGAGATTTTAAAATAAAATATAAATAAGAGAAGAAAACTGAGAAAACATTGCGTATTAAATTTACGAGGATAGACTAGCTTATTTTCTCAACATTTTCCGTTTCTTTCTCCAGAATATTCGTTTGTAACAGGAGATTGTTTCTTCTGATCAGAAATAAATCAGTATCTGGCTTTATTTGGTTTTCTTTAATTAAATCTACATAATTTTCATTTATATACACATGACACCTGCGTCAAGACCATCGTAAGAAATAATTGGTACGTCACATCTGCCCAATTGTTTAACCAAACTTATTTAATTACACGAATACTTATTTAAGTTTTACACACTGGTAAGTTTTACACACTGCTATGCGCAGCCCAGATACACTAAGCGAGATGAGGTGATGCAGTGGTGCTGGCTTAACTACGCGGAGACACTGGTTGCATAATGAAGGACAAGGCGTGAGCTCCCAAATGAGGGGTCCCTCTCGTTAATCTCATTTGTTTGATGTAGTACAACTGTTGGAATCTGTTCCGAGGAAGAGGAACCGAGACTTATTAAAGCAGTAGTCGTCTCCCTTCCCTCTCAAATTCAGAGTTTGAAATTGGAATCCCAGGGCTTGAGTTCCCAAGTGAAGAGACCTTCTCGTTAATCTCTATTGCTTAACTTGGTACAACTCATACTGAGAGTTTATAGAGTTCAGGGTGTTGATTCCACAGGTGGTATGGATTCAAGACCCCGAGCACTTGAAAGTCAAAAATCGCATTAGGCCCAGGAACTACAAGTCAACTTTGTCAGACAACTCTTAAATTTAAAGATCACATTGAGAAGGCATTGCAAGGCAATCTTCATGAAGTCGCAACTGAGCAATGTTAACAAGCCAAGGAAGTGAATTCAATCTTTACAAACACAAATTGTAGCCTAAGATGGAAACAATTAAGCATCCTCAAAATATTTAGTACTGAACATCTTAATAAAGACATAACCTTCTAGCATGCAAAAACGACTAGTTCTCAGCGATCTTAAAAAGCCATGGAACTGGCAGTAATCCCACTCAACCACGAAGCCTGAAATCATTATGCATGACTAAAGCTAAAGCATATACTCTTCTAGTAATGAGTACGTTATTAGAATGACCCGATGCTATGCCTCAACTTCTCAAAGCCTCGTGAGCCACAAAACCTCCTAAAATTTGAGATTAATTTGGTAAATCTTTGTGGAGAAATTTAATGTTTATATAACTAAAGCACTAATTTCGACTGCTAGATGCTACCAGACAGACCGAGTAAATAGCAAAAAAAGGCACAATACCGTGACTGTAACAATACACAAATAACCCGCACGTAGGAAAGAGGAGCTTACGACGACGTTCCGGTCCGACTTGGACCATTTACAAAGTCACACTAACGAAAAGGAACGAACGAAAGTTCAGGCAAGATCCCAAATAGGATGAGCGGGGAAGACGGGACAGACGAAGAATAGTGCTGGAGAGGAGGCTTAACCCAGCAGCGGAGGCGATCGTGGGACAGATATTGAGAAGTGAAATTCAGGCTCTTCTGTTGGGACTCCGGTGGAGTGAGCGGAGAGGAAGGGACATGCGACGTTAAGCGCTAGAGAGGAGTGTAGAACTGAGCCATGTCTTAACCCAAAAGCTAAGGCGAACGTGGGTCAGAGAATGCTACCTGTCAGAGAAGGTACCTCTCAGCGAATCCAAGGTTATTTGTAAATAGGGTTAAGACCAGGATCATGCAAGGAGTAGAAAAGGTTGTGTTGGTTTGTGGGTCTGCGAATGTCTTCGTCAAGGAGAGAGGTCTAGTAGTCATGTCGTGTCTCAAGTTTGTCTATCTGTTTGTCACTGAGCGTCTTCCAGTACAGATTCAGCGCAGGGATGTCTAATTGGGCATGGAGAGACTCGCTTGTGGCGAAGTCCTCCCATCTGACATCAAGCACCCAGCAGAGCGCCTTGTTCTGGGTACACTGCAGTTTAAGTAAGTTTGTTTTAGCTGCAAGAGAGAGGGCTAGAGAAGAGTAAGTTATCAGAGGACGTATTAGGGATTTGTAGAGGTGTAGTTTGGTGCGTTGAGAGGCATGTTTCAGCATGTAGAGGCCCGCAAGGGCCTTACTAGCTATTGCATGCCTTGAGTGAATGTGTCCGTGTAAACGAAGAAGGTAGTCAAGATTAACGCCAAGGACAGTGACAGATTGTGTGATGGGGATGTAAGTGCGGGTGTCAGCTGTTCTGAGCTCGACAGGTAATGGAGGATTACGTTTCCTGTAGTTAAAATACGTAATGCTGGATTTAGCTGCATTGGTTTTGATCCTCCATTTTTGTTCCCAGATGGCTATCCTGTCGACCTCATTTTGTGTTTTGTGTGTGAGTGTATCTATACTGGCATGAGTGATAAGTTGTGTAATGTCGTCTGCATAGGGTAGTGTGATGGAGTTGTGGTATACAGGTGTTAGAATGTCGTTAGTGTATAAAATGTAGAGGTTAGGGGAGAGGACAGATCCCTGGGGTACGCTGGCATTCAGTGTGAAGTAGTCAGAGTAACAGCCTTGGAATTTGATTCTCATGGTACAGTCGTCAAGGAAGTTGCAGAGGAGTTTACGAGTAGTGAGAGGCAGGTTAAAGTTAGTGCAGAGTTTGTACTTGAGCCCTTCGTGCCAGTGTCAAAATCTTTTTCAACATCTTTTGCAACCAGGGCTGTCCTGTTTCTTTGTTTTGTGTTTATGTGGATGTAGTTGAGAATGATGTTAATGGCATCCTGTGTGGATCTGTGTGTTCTGAAGTCAAACTGGCCATCAGAAAATAGAAAATTGTGTTTCAGGTATCTGCGAAGGCGATGGTTGATGAGTTTTTCAAAGAGTTTTCCTAAAGTTTCGAGGAGGCTGATAGGGCGATAGTTTCTAGGGTCAGAGTGGTCTTTATTGGGTTTAGGAAGGAGGATAGCAGTAGCAGCTTTGAAGAGGGAAGGGAAGTATCCAGAGGCAAGGGAGGCATTAAGGAGGTTTGTGTAGGCAGAAATGATAGAGTCAGAAAGGAGTTTCAGGATAATATGGTAAGATAAGATAAGATAAGATTTCGTTCGGATTTTTAACCCCGGAGGGTTAGCCACCCAGGATAACCCAAGAAAGTCAGTGCGTCATCGAGGACTGTAACTTATTTCCATTGGGGTCCTTAATCTTGTCCCCCAGGATGCGACCCACACCAGTCGACTAACACCCAGGTACCTATTTGCTGCTAGGTGAACAGGACAATAGGTGTAAGGAAACGTGTCGGAATTTCCACCCGCCGGGAATCGAACCCGGGCCCTCCGTGTGTGAAGCGAAAGTTTTAGCCACCAGACCACCGGGCCAGAGGCACCAGGGGCCTTGGGAGGAAGGTGTCTGAGGAGAGTTTTAACGTCTGTGTTGGTGAAAGGAGTGTCAAGTTCTTCGGAGGAGGTAAGAGAGTCCAGATGGATGTGGCTGTCTGGTGTTGTTTCGTGTGTGTGTGTAGCGTTCCAGTGTTCTATGTTCTGAATGTGTTGGATAGCGTTAGGATGGGGTGGGTGAGGGTGGAAGATGTTCTCCTAGATGTGTTGGAAGATGTTAGTAGCAGCCTGCGGGTCTGAGATGTGTGTGCTGTTGTGGGTGATGTGTTTGAATTTGTTGGTGGGAGTGGTGCCTCTGATTTCTTTTGATAAAATTCCAGAAGGCTTTAGTGTTTTTAATACGCTGTTTGTCCGCATGCTGTATGAGTTGTGACCTGTGATTGTTATGTTCTTGGTCTAGACTGTGTAGAATGTTGTTTCTGAGGTAAGTGAGATCTAATCGGACTTGATTAAATCTGTGTGTGTTGTAGAGGGAGTGGTTGTGGTAGCAGATAATTAGTCTTCTTGTTCTGATTGAGGGTTTGAATTAATAACGAGTGTTGTGGGTTTTCTTTGGTATTGCGGTGTTGGCTGCTTGTGTACTGGTGTCCTGGATTAGAGCAAGTTGAGTGTCAATGTCAGAAATGGGTTTGTTTTTGTAGTCATAGGTGAGGTTAGTATTATCTATGTGTTGTTTGAAGGTATCCCAGTCAGCGTTCTTGTAGGAGAAGGAAGGTGTGGCCGGGATTAGGATAGGGTTGGAGGAGATGTGTAAGATGATGGGAATGTGATCAGAACCCGCAACAGGGCCAGGTGATATGTAGTACTGAAAGAGAGAGCCGGTCCGGTTTGCCAGAATGATGTCGGGTTTGCCCCGGCCAGTGTGGTTGCAGAAGATGTTGAAGCCCGGGCCAAGGTGAACCAGGTGTCTGAGGTTTGTGAAGCTGAGCAACCGGCGACCAAGCTGGCTGCCACTGGTGCGATGAAAGGCGGTGTGTTTGGCATTCATATCAGCTAGTAGGTACGCTGGTGTGTTGGTGCAGTTGAAGACTAAGGAAAGATCGTGCATGTTGAGAACAGTGTTTGGATGAGCGTAGGTGGTGTAAAAGATGAAGGGTCCAAGGCAGGTGTGCACTCCGACCGCAAGACAGTGTTGGTGAACAAAAGGGATGGGGAGAAATTCATGTTCCATGCTGGACCCGACAAGGATGGCAATCCCATCGCGGGGATCATAGGGAGACTGCAGTGCAGCATAACCACAATGGCGGACACGCTGAGGGGCCCTGAGGCAGGCACCGTTTAGCAAAACATCTGGCCTCTCCGCTTCAAGGAGCTCGGCCAGTAAGTGTCCAATTGCAAAGCAAGAACGTACGTTGAACTGAATCACCTTAAACATGATTCAATGGCTTCGCCACACCAAAGTTGGTGTCGAGGGAGTTTAAATTTAAGCCCGTGATAGTGGTGCCATCGGTGGGTGTGTGCTTGCAGGTGCCACGGACCCGCTTCCTGGATGGGGAGGAAGAGATGGACCTGCTTTTATGTTCTTTGGTCTGTATATCAGAAGTTGGCGCAGGTTTAGGGTTGAGTGCATTTCGTTTAGAGGAGGAGTTGGACCTGGATGAAGTTTTGGATGTGGTGGACTGGGAGTGGGCGATGGTGGATGCAGAGGAAGTGGAAGCTTTGGTAATGGAGGAAGAAGTGGGTAAAGAGGTGGGGGAGTAGTAGAAGTAGTTAAGAGGGGTAGGGGAGGAGGGGTGTTGGTAGGAGGGGTAGATGTGAAGAGGGGTAGGGGCTGAGGGGTGTTGGTGGGAGTGAAGAGTGGTAGGGGAGGAGGAGAGAAGGAGGGTGTAGGAAGAGGGGGAATGGGAGAGGTTGTAGGGGGTTTAGAAGAGAAGCAAGAAGGAGGGATGATTAGAGAGGGAAGATTGTTAGCAGACAAGATTAGGTTAAGGACATTTGAGTAGTCTGATTGGTAAGCTTGAGAGATTACCATCGCAGAGTGGGCAGCAGTGGCGAGTTGGCAGTTAGTTTTGTAGTCTACTGTGGGTGTAGGTGTAGAAGGAGAGGTGTTTGTAGTATGTATGTTGGTGTTTGGTATGTGTAGAGTAGAAGAGGTAGACCAAGCGCGTGGGGAGCCCCAAGCATTGGGGGTGGGGGAGGGCGGTTTGGTGGGGGAGGGCGGTTTGGTAGGGGAGAGAGGTACATGGATGGGGTTGGGGAGGGAGGGAGGTTGGCTTGCTCTGAGGGAGGAGAGAATGTCTTTTCTAGAGGGGCAGGAATTTGCAACTGCAGTGTGTGACCCACCGCAGTTAGAACATTTAAGGGGGACGTTGCAAGTATTCCAGAAGTGGCCAGTCGCTGAACATCTGGAGCAGACTTGTGTAGATGTGCATGTGTTTTTGTCGTGGCCGATTTTGTAGCATTTAAGACATTGTGTGATTGGGTGGAAGTTCGGAGTGAAGAAAGTGTTTGGAGGAATGTGGATGGTCTTGGCAAGGATTCCTTGATTGAAGAGTGTAGAGGCGTCAGGAGTTGAGCAGCGTATTTTGAGGATGGTAGAGTTTTCAGGTCTGTAAATATCGTCAACAGAGACTTTGTTCTTAGTACTAATGTCTTTGATTAAGTCTTCTTTGTCTGTGTCATAGGCAGTCAGGAGAGAATAGTCTACGTGTTTTGCGATCACTGTGCATTTGGCACAGTGCTCAGGAGTCCAAATAACAGTGAAGCCTGCGTTGAGAAGTTTTTTTCTGGTCTCGGTTGAGGTGTACGTTTCGTAAGAATGTCTGTCAAGAACGAGTTTGAAGCCTGAGTTGGTTTTAAAGACTTTCAGCTGAGGTGCGCCAGTGATCTGGTACAATAAATTTCTAGGACAGATAGTGGCATGATCAGAATTACAGTATTTAAGGTTAAGCGAGAAAGATTTGGGTTTGGAAGAGGTAGAGGCAGGGTAGGCCTTATAGGCAGGAGTAGACGGAGTAGAGGTAGGTGTTGGCGGTATAGAAGGAGTGGTAAGGGAGAAGGAAGTGGAAGGCATAGTAAATCAGATGTGGCGGACAAATCTGTGAGAGTACTTGGCTAGGCAAGTACGTGTGAAGTAGACACACGTATTTGCCTGGCTATAACTTTAAAGTTTTCTTGTGGAGTCCGTCGCTGGAGGCACAATACACTGAAGAGGTGAGCTGTAGCTTGAAGGAGCACTGTATGCCCTGAACGGCGAGTAGAGGCAACACTGGCTGTATAGCGCAGAGACTTCAGACAGCAACAGGAGTGCAGAGGGAGGCTTCCTGTCCTTGGGTAGGCAGCCACCGACGCACCAATCCTGATGGTGAAGACGAAGGTCCAGTAAACCACCACTCGGTGAAGAGAGCCAACACTGGCTGTGAGCGGTGAGGAGAGCCAACACTAGCTGTATGACGTGCAGACTTCACATACAGGCTGAGGCGTGGAGACTTCAGACAACGGCGAGGAGAGGCAACACTGGCTGTATAGCGTGTAGACTACACGTACAATCTGAGGCGTGGAGACTTCAGACAGCAACAGGAGTGCAGAGGGAGGCTTCCTGCCCTTGGATAGGCAGCCACCGACGCACCAATCCTGAAGGTGAAGACGAAGGTCCAGTAACCACCACTCTGAGGAAAGTCACTCTCAACACGGGGTAATTAGAGAGGCGAGATCGATGGTCGATGTAGCTGTGTGAAAAAATGGGTAGTAGTGACGAAAATGAACGAACGAACGATAGTACAAGTAAGATCCCAAATGGGATGAGCGGGGAAGACGGGACAGACGAAGAATAGTGCTGGAGAGGAGTGTTCTTAGTCGTAGAAATAGAGCCAGGGCTTAACCCAGCAGCGAAGGCGAAGAGAAATTAAGGCTCTTCTATTGGGACTCCGGTGGGGTGAGCGGGGAGGAAGGGACAGGCAAAGATTAGCGCTAGAAAGGAGTGTAGAATTTGAGCCATGTCTTAACCCTAAAGCTAAGGCGAAAGTGGGTCAGAGAATGGTACCTGTCAGCGAATCAAAGGTTATTTGTAAATAGGGTTAGGAGCAGAATCATACAAGGAGTAGAAAAGGTTGTGTTGGCTTGTGGATTTGCGAATGTCTTCGTCAAGGAGAGAGGTCCAGTAGTCGTGTCGTGTCTCAAGTTTGTCTATCTGTCTGTCACTGAGAGTCTTCCAGTATAGATTCAGCGCAGGGATGTCTAATTGGGCATGGAGAGATTCGCTTGTGGCGAAGTTTTCCCATCTGACATCAAGCACCCAGCAGAGCGCCTTGTTCTGGACACGCTGCAGTTTAATTAAGTTCGTTTAAGCTGCAAGAGAGAGGGCTAGAATAGAGTAAGTTATCAGAGGACGTATTAGGGATTGTAGAGGTGTAGTTTGGCGAGTTGGGAGGCATGTTTCAGCTTGTAGAGGCCCGCAAGGGCCTTACTAGCTATTGCATGTCTTGAGTGAATGTGTCCGTGTAAGCGAAGAAGGTAGTCAAGATTAACGCCAAGGACAGTGACAGATTGTGTGATGGGGATGTAAGTGCGGGTGTCAGCTGTTCTGAGCTCGACAGGTAATGGAGGATCGCGTTTCCTGTAGTTAAAATATGTAATGCTGGATTTAGCTGCATTGGTTTTGATCCTCCATTTTTGTTCCCAGATGGCTATCCTGTCGACCTCATTTTGTGTTTTGTGTGTGAGTGTATCTACATTGGCATGAGTGATAAGTTGTGTAATGTCGTCTGTATAGGCTAGTGTGATGGAGTTTTGGTATACAGGTGTTGGAATGTCGTTAATGTATAAAATGTAGAGGGTAGGGGAGAGGACAGATCCCTGGGGTACTCCAGCATTTAGTGTGCTGGAGTACCTTGGAATTTGATTCTCATGGTACGGCCGTCTAGGAAGTTGCAGAGGAGTTTACGAGTAGTGAGAGGCAGGTTAAAGTTAGTGCAGAGTTTGTACTTGAGCCCTTCGTGCCAGACAGTGTCAAAAGCTTTTCAACGTCTTTTACAACCAGGGCTGTCCTGTTTCTTTGTTTTGTGTTTATGTGGATGTAGTCGAGAATGATGTTAATGGCATCCTGTGTGGATCTGTGTGTTCTGAAGCCAAACTGGCCATCAGAAAGTAGAGAGTTGTGTTCCAGGTATCTACGAAGGCGATGGTTGATGAGTTTTTCAAAGAGTTTTCCTAAAGTTTCGAGGAGGCTGATAGGGCGATAGTTTCTAGGATCAGAGTGGTCTTTATTGGGTTTAGGAAGGAGGATAGCAGTAGCAGCTTTGAAGAGGGAGGGGAAGTATCCAGAGGCAAGGGAGGCATTGAGGAGGTTTGTGTAGGCAGTAATGATAGAGTCAGGAAGGTGTTTTAGGATAATATGGTTTAGGCCAGAGGCACCAGGAGCCTTGGAAGGAAGGTGTCTGAGGAGAGTTTTAATGTCTGTGTTGGTGAAAGGAGTGTCAAGTTCTTGGGAGGAGGTAAGAAAGCCTAGATGTATGTGGCTATTTGTTGTTTCTCGTGTGTGTGCATTGTTCCAGTGTTCTATGTTCTGAATGTGTTGAATAACGTTAGGGTGGGGTGGGTGAGGGTGGAAGATGTTCTCCTAGATGTGTTTGAAGATGTTGGTAGCAGCCTGCGGGTCTGAGATGTGTGTGTGTTGTTGTGGGTGATGTGTTTGAATTTGTTGGTGGGAGTGGTACCTCTGATTTTTTTGATAAAGTTCCAGAAGGCTTTAGTGTTTTAAATACGCTGTTTGTCTGCTTGTTGTATGAGTTGTGACAAGTGATTGTTGTGGTCTTGGTCTAGGCTGTGCAAAATGTTGTTTCTAAGGTAAGTGAAATCTAATCGGACTTGATTAAATCTGTGTGTGTTGTAGAGGAAGCGGTTGTGGTAGCAGATAATTAGTCTTCTTGTTCTGAGTGACGGTTTGAAGGAATAACGAGTGGTGTGAGTTTTCTTTGGTACTGCGGTGTTCGCAGCTTGTGTAACGGTGTCCTGGATGGTATCAAGTTGAGTATCGATGTCAGAGATAAGTTTGTTGTTGTAGTCAAAGGTGAGGTTAATACTGTCTATGTGTTGTTTGAAAGCATCCCAGTCAGCGTTCTTGTAGGAGAAGGAAGGTGTGGTTGGAATGAGGATAGGGTTGGAGGAGATGTGTAAGATGACTGGGATGTGATCAGAGTCTGTAATAGGGCCAGATGAGATGTAGTGTTGAAATAGAGAGCTGGCTCGGTTTGCCAGAATGATGTCTGGTTTGCCTTGGCCCGTGTGGTTGTAGAAGGTGTTGAAGTCTGGGCCGAGATGAATTAGGTGTTTATGGTTTTGTGAAGTTGAGTAATTGGTGACCAAGTAGGTTGTTACTGGTGTGATGAAAGGCGGTGTGTTTGGCATTCATGTCAGCTAGTAGGTATGTTGGTGTGTTGGTGTAGTTGAAGACTAAGGAGAGGTCGTGTATGTTGAGAATAGTGTTTGGGCGAGCATAGGTGGTGAAAAAGATAAAGGAACCAAGGTGGGTGTGTATTCTGACTGCAAGACAGTGTTGGTGAATAAAAGGGATTGGGAGAAATTCGTGTTTTATGTTGGATTTGACAAGGATGGCAACCCCATCGTGGGGATCATAGCGGGACTGTAGTGCAGTATAACCATAATGGCGGATACTTTGAGGGGCTTTGAGGCAGGTACTGTTTAGCAAAACAATATCTGGCCTCTCTGCTTCAAGGAGCTCGGCCAGTAGGTGTCTAATAGTACAGTAAAAACTTACGTTGAACTGAATCACTTTAAACATGATTTAATGGTTTCATCATAGCAAAGTTAATGTTGGGGAGGAGCTTGGATTGAAGCCCGTGATAGTGGTGCCATCAGTGGTTGTGTGTTTGTAGGTGTTACGGACCCGTTTCCTGGAGGGGAAGGTAGAGATGGATCTGTTTTTATGTTCTTTGGTCTGTCTGTCAGAAGTTGGGGCAGGTTTAGGTTTGAGTGGATTTTGTCTGGAGGAGGTGGAGTTGGACCTGGATGAAGTTTTGGTTGTGGTGGAGGATTGGGCGAAGGTAGAGGCAGAGGAAGTGGAAGCTTTGGTAGGGGATGAGGAAGCTATGGTAAGGGATGAGGAAGTGGAAGCTTTGGTTGGGGATGAGGAAATGGGTAAGGAGGTAGTGGGAGGGGTGGTCGTAGCAGCAGCAGTAGGGGTTTTGGTGGGAGGGGTAGTAGTAGTGAAGAGGGGTAGGGGAGGAGGAGAGCTGGTGGGTGTAGGAAGTAGGGGGTGGGAGAGAGGGAGGAGGTAGAGGTTGTATGGGGCTTAGAAGAGAAGCAGGAAGGAGGGATAATTAAAGAGGGAAGATTGTTAGCAGACAAGATTAGGTTAAGGACATGTGAGTAGTCTGATTGGTAAGCTTGAGAGATTACCATCGCAGAGTGGGCAGCAGTGGCGAGTTGGCAGTTAGTTTTGTAATCTAGTGTAGGTGTAGAAGGAGAAGTGCTTGTAGTCTGTGTGTTGGTGTTTGAAATGTGTAGAGTAGGAGAGGTAGACCAAGTGCGTGGAGTAACCCATGCACTGGGGGTAGGGGAGGGAGGAATGGTAGGGGAGGGAGGTGCAGGGAAGGGGTTGGGGAGGGAGAGAGGTTGGCTAGCTTTGAGGGTGGAGAGAATGTCTTTTCTAGAAGGGCAGGAATTTGCAACTGCAGTGTGTGACCCGCCGCAGTTAGAACATTTAAGAGGGAGGTTGCAAGTGTTCCAGAAGTGGCCAGTTGCTGAACATCTGGAGCAGATTTGTGTGGAAGTGCATGAGATTTTGTCGTGGCCGAATTTGTAACATTTCAGACATTGTGTGATGGGATGAAAGTTTGGAGTGAAGAGAGTGTTTGGAGGAATGCGGATCGTCTTGGCAAGGATTCCTTGATTAAAGAGTGTAGAGGCGTCAGAAGGATTTGAACAGCGGATTTTGAGGATGGTAGAGTTTTCAGGTCTGTAAATATCGTCAACAGAGACTTTGTTCTTAATACTAATGTCTTGGATTAAGTCTTCTTTGTCTGTGTCATAGGCAGTCAGGAGAGAATAGTCAACGTGTTTTGCGATCACTGTGCATTTGGCTCGGTGCTCAGGAGTCTAAACAATAGTGAAGCCTGCGTTGAGAAGTTTTTGTCTGGTCTCGGTTGAGGTGTACGTTTCGAAAGAATGTCTGTGAAGAACGAGTTTGAAGCCTGAGTTGGTTTAAAGACTTTCAGCTGAGGTGCGCCAGTGATCTGGTACAATAAATTTCCAGGACAGATAGTGGCATGATCAGATTTAGAGTATTTGAGGTTAAGAGAGAAATAATTGGGTTTGGAAGAGGTAGAGGCAGGGTAGGCCTTAGAGGCAGGAGTAGACATAGTAGAAGCAGGTTTTGGCGGTAGAGGAGGAATGGTAAGGGGGAGGGAAGTGGAAGGCATTGAAGGCATCGTAACTTAGATGTGGCGGCCAAATCTGTGAGAATAATTGGTTAGGCAAGTACGTGTGAAGTAGACACACGTACTTGCCTGGCTATAACTTTAAAGTTTTCTCGTGGAGTTCGTCACTGGAGGCACAGGACACTGAGGAGGTGAGCTGTAGCTTGATGGAGCACTGTATGCCCTGAACGGCGAGGAAAGGCAACACTGGCTGTATGGCGTGCAGACCACATGTACAGGCTGAGGCGTGGAGACTTCAGACAGCAACAGGAGTGCAGAGGGAGGCTTCCTGCCCTTGGGTAGGCAGCCACCGACGCACCAATCCTGCTGGTCTAGACGAAGGTCCAGTAACCACCACTGGATGAAGAGAGGCAACACTGGCTGTGAGCGGTGAGGAGAGCCAACACTAGCTGTATGGCGTGCAGTTTTCACATACGGGCTGAGGCGTGGAGACTTCAGACAGCGGCGAGGAGAGGCAACACTGGCTGTATGGCGTGTAGACTACACGTACAGTCTGAGGCGTGGAGACTTCAGACAGCAACAGGAGTGAAGAGGGCGGATTCCTGCCCTTGGGTCGGCAGCCACCGACGCACCAATCCTGATGGTGAAGACGAAGGTCCAGTAACCACCACTCTGAGGAAAGTCACTCTCAACACGGGGTAATTAGAGTGGCGAGATCGATGGTCGATGTAGCTGTGTGAAAAAATGGGAAGTAGTGACGAGAAGGAGAGAAGGAGGGAGTATATATAGGCCAGCAGACAGGGACGGGACAAGAGAGGTAGTGGTGGAGGTGGTAGTTGTAGTAGTGGAGGTAGTGGGTAGTAGTGGTGGAGGTAGTAACGGTAGTGGTGGAGTCGGTCGAGTACAAAGAAAGAGGAGCACTGTCCTGTTTCCTGACGAACCTTACCTAACCTAACCTCCTTTTCGTTAGTGTAACTTTGTAAATGGTGCAAGTCTGACCGGAACGTCGTCGTAAGCTCCTCTGGTCTATGTGCGAGTTATTTGTGTATACAAACCGAGTAACATACGAGTCAATCGTTTGCAAATGATGTAAGTTTCTCAGGCCAGGGATGTATTCGATTATCTTAAATTTGAATTATTTACAAGTATGCATGCATTATTTTATTTAGATTTCCTTCGAGGATGTAAAATAAGAAATAAATTCTCCAAAACCATTGGTCGGACAAAATGTTTAGAATGTTCTTAAGACAGTGTCATGTAATATTTATATTGCCATTTTGTAAGTAACTCAAAAAAAAAAAAATATGAAAAACAGATAAAACAATGTTTTGTGTTTTTTTTTTTCAAAAATAAATTAATAAAAAATGAACTATATACAATCGATGTCCACGAGGTCCAAAATGATTCTGTTTAAGCGTTTTTTTACACATCGGCCAAAAATAGGTATATAAATAAAAAGTACCTATAGTTACCAATAATCATGACAAAAAAAGCACTTTGTGGAGGCTTCACATGTGAGAAAAATCTGCAAGTCTATAAACCGAATGATATAGACAAAAGGTAACTGCGGTTTAATTCTAAGGAAAATCTGTAATATCGCATTTGAGAATAAGGATAAAAAATCTAAAAATTAGTGAATAAACTCAAAAATGTTAAAGCAATTTTCTTTAGGTAGTTTTCTTAAGTAGTTTTACGAGATATACAGAAAAATTGTAAGAAAAATATTCAAGCATATCACAAATGACTGTTTTGAGTTGGAACTGTTGCCAGCATCGTGTGGCAGCTCAGAAAATAATTGTTAAAAAGTTGGTGTAGATACAGAATCTCATTAGTGCTCCAGATTGTCACTTGTAATACCTCGAGAAATTGCTTCTCAAATAGAAAAAAAAAAGAAAGTCACAATGCGCAATAACAATGTGACACAAGTAACTAGAGTAAAACGAATAACACAAGTAACAAGTGTAATGCAGTAACACAAGTAACACGAGTAACATAAGTGACAATTGTAACACAAGTAACAAAAATAACATAATTGTAACAAGTAACAAAAGTATCAAATGTAACACAAGTAACACAAGCAACACAACACCAATAACACAAGTAATACAAGTAACACGAGTAACACAATTATCAAGAGGAACACGTAACTCAATACAAGTAACAAAAGAAGAATAATCTTAGACATCAATTATAGGTATCCCCTGAATACCTACTTAGGGAAATCATTAGGTAACCTGGTCCGCCGCTGCTCACTTACCCAGTCTGAAATCAATCATAAGCTATTGATGCCCACAATTATCCAACTGCCCATTTTGACAGCAATCATAAGCTCCCCACTTACCCAGTTTGTGAGCCATCAATAGCTATTCTGGTGCACAGCCATGCACTTGCAAGTTCATGCACTCTCTAGAAATGCGTAGAATTAGGGAGGATATGATTGAGGTGTATAAATGGAAAACAGGAATTAATGAAGGGGATGTAAATAACGTGCTAAAAATGTCTATTATTATTATTATAATCAAGGGGGAAGCGCTAAACCCAGAAGATTATACAGCGCCTGGGGGGGGCGGGATGTGGAAGGCATTCAGGCTTAATTTGGGAAACTGGAGCACAGATCCAATTCCCTAAATCAAGAGCCCCTCACCAACATCAAGGAACCTTCCTTGAGGGGTAAAAATGTCTAGCCTAGACAGGACTCGCAGCAGTGGTTTTAAGCCGGAAAAAAAATCAGATTCAGGAAGGATATAGGAAAGCACTGGTTTGGTAATAGAGTTGTGGATGAGTGGAGCAAAATCCTGATTACCGTTATAGAATCTAAAACGTTGCGTAGTTTTAAAAATAGGTTAAATAAATACATGAGTGGGTGTGGGTGGGTGTGAGTTGGCCTTGCCTAGCTGGTGCTACTGGGTCAGATGCCGTGCTCCTTAAGTGGAGGTGACCTGACTGGGTAGGCTATTGGTCTAAGCCGGGGGCTGAATGTACCTGCCCCGCATGGGTCAGTAGGACTGGTGCAGTACTCGTTGTTTATGTTCTTATGAACCGTCATATTCTATTCGAGCGAACAGCCATGCACTTGAAAGTTCCTGAACTGTCATATTCTTTTCGGGCGACCAGCCTTGCACATCCAGTTTCACGATCAGTCATATTCTGTTATGGCGAAGAGTCTTGCACTTGCAAGTTCCTGAACCGCCATGTTCTATTTGATGCACACCTTGCACTTGCAATTAATGAACCGTCATATACACTTCGGGTAAACAGAAATTCACTTTCTGTTGTTGCGTCGACTTAAAGTTTACTGCTGCAGAGTTATTCACTCGCAGTAAGTAATGAATAATACGTTATTCACTCAGCCAGTTTCAACTCACCACTCGTGCCGATACTTACGCAATGGCCTCGAGTTATACGACTCACTCGCCTTGGGTTACAGCCCACCCGTTCCGTGGTTTAATTTCACTCTTCCAGAATTGGTTTTTCATCTTCCCTTTAATTAATATTGGAAGCTCTAACGCCATATACATTCCCTTTTTTCCCATCTCTCAAGGTTTCCTTTGCCATCTTTCCACTTCCACAGTTCCTTCCTGGCTCTTCCTTTCTCCGTACACCGGAGACGATAAGACAACAGGACTCACGAAATACGATTTGCACACAAACCACGGAACAAGTGATGTTTGAACACCTATAGCGACTCACTAGCAATCGGTTCAAACCCTACCCGTTTCATTGTTTAATAAGACAAGGTGAAAAGAGTAAATTATGCTGGCTTCTCGGCCCCCGTCATCACAACACGACAGCAGAAGACCTACCACCCGAAACCTTATTAACGTGGTTTCTTGATAACAGGAGACGCATCGCATGAAACCTTACTAACATAGGCAAGTTTCTTAATGGCAGAAGACGCATCGTATGAAACCTCACGTCTTTTGACAGCTAGAGACCCTACCACTTGAAACCAAAGAAACACGGGCGTCTTTGGACACTAGAACCCACCACCGCACTAATACCAAAAAGCGTGAGTGAGTTTCTTGACTTCACGAGACCCACCATCTGAAACATCACTAAAAACGACTAACACAGATTCAGGAGATAAGGTACAGAAAGTAACTTAGGAACAAAAACGAGAGTCTTCAGAGCCAGAGCAATTATAGTGTCAGGCTTCCCGTCCTTCATAAATTGTAGTTTGTTCGGGATTAACTCATCAATGACTCAGGGATTTTGAGTTGATACCGGTTAGCCAGACTTGAGTCCTGGAGGTGAGAAGAACAGTGCCTGGACTCTAAAATGAGGGGTTTGGGATATTTGCTCTTTAGAGTGACATCTGAACTGTCGTATCTGCATGCCTTTGGCAAGAGTGACAGTGTGAACGATGGTGAAAGTGTTTTTTTTATGGATCACGCTGTCTCTGTGAGAAACGGTCAGTGTTGAAAAAAAAAATGTGTTAGATATACAATGAAAGTAACGTCCCTGAAAATAATGAATGGAGTGATGATCATTATTATCACATGAAAATGGTGAACCAGTAAGGTAATTAGGTTTGATCCATGCAAGGTGTAAGTAGGTTCAATCCTCAGCATCAGGATCCCCTTTAACAGCATTCTTAAAAAATATATTAGAGTTCCTATAATTAAAGTCAAAAATGCCCAACTGAGGGTCATACAAGACCTGAGGGAATAAGGGCAATCAGGTATGATCCAGAGAGAGTAGCTGCAGATCCTTCAATCCAGAGCACTTCACTGGAGAATGATTAGCTGGCATCGTTGCAAGGAATTTCACTTACAAAGGACACGTCATTGGTGAATTGTTACCAGCTGTTTTGGTATAGTGGGGTATATTGTTACCTGTTTTGTTGTAGTGGGTACATTATTACCTGTTGCGTTGTACTAGGGCACAGTTTTACCTTGTGTGTTGTTGTAGTAGGGTACATTTTTACCTGGTGTGTTGTAAAGAGGTACACTGATACGTGTTGTGCTGAAGTGAAGTACATTGTTACCTGTTGTATTGTGTAGTGTGGTACATTGTTTCCTGTTGTATTGTGTAGTGAGGCACATTGTTACCTGATGTATTATGTAGTGAGGCACATTGTTACCTGTTGTGTTGCAGTGAGGTACATTGTTACCTGTTGTGTTGGTGAGGTCAGGTATATTGATACTTGTGTTGTAGTGAGGTACATTGTTACATGTGTAGTGGGGAACACAGGTACATATTGTGTTGTGAAGTACACAGGTAAATGCAGTGTTGTATAATAAGGTACAGTTACAAGTGTTGTGTAGCAAGGTACAACTGGCTCCTAACGACACCTACGCATGTTGCAATGAGTATGAGTATCTTGTATACAACACGACAAGATAATGACTGACCCACATGTGTAATATCTAGGTATTTTGTAGACTTGCCGACATCAATACAATACTGGGACATAACGGGAGACTGAAGAAGAGATAATCAATCCGTCAGTCTCGGAGAATTAAACAAATAAGACAGCAGAAGATGAGGCAATCAATCTATCAGTCTAGAACTGTGTGTTGAGAAGGGTAGTCAAGACTACGGTGCTCATCACCTACTCCAGGCTGGGGGACTGATTACCTCATCTTAAACTGTCTTCTGAATATAATTATGCGAGGCTGGGGACTGATTACTTCCTCGTCTACAGCCTTTCGTTTATGTCCCAGTATTGTACTGATGAAGCCACTGTTGCACATGTGTCCAGTTCTTAATATTTCAATCAATCCTGATGAGCATTTCTTTCTTGTGTATTAATATTACTGTGAACCTAATTAGGCAGGACACTGTACAATTGTCCAAATAATATCAACCCTGCTAAGTAGAACATCAAGGAGAGGTAGTTCTCCTTCACTTTCCTGTTCATACTTAAGTTTAATCGAATGATGCAAATTGCTAAACTGCTCAAGTCTCAAAATATTGTTTGTCCTTCTAGCCACAATGATGTCGATTTTATATTTCGACCCACTTTTTATCAAGAAATAATAATAATAATAATAATAATAATAATAATAAAATAATAATAATAATAATAATAATAATAATAAAATAATAATAATAATAATAATAATAATAATAATAATAATAATAATAATAATTATTATTATTAATTATTATCAGAGAGAAGCGCAAAACCCATAAGGATCATACATGCGCTGAGAGATGGGAAGCGTTGGGGGTAATCTGGTTCAAGCCGAGCAAAGGTGCTGTAGGTCACAATTCCTTAGAGAACAAGAGGCTTCTGGCAACATCAAAGAAACCCTGGAACTAGTTTCAATTGTAAAACTGAGTCTCAAAGTATTCTATAAATAAATTGAGACATCATATCAATAGCAGTCAAGTCCCTCTCAACTTCTCGCTTTGTTCGTTCAGTGGAATTAACCAGGATGTGAAGCAGATTCTGGAGAGAATCGTTGAAAACAGACAAAGAGAAATAAATGGTCAAGGATCATGCAGGTATTAAACTGCTAGAGGTCAATAATAGGACTCCAAGTTATGTCTCTTTGAAGGCAAAATTAAGAAAACTATTTCACGGACAATTTAACTCTTCTATAACTCCATCACCGAGCATCTGTGTGATACTTTTCATGAAAGGCAAGTTGAACCTGCAGCAAATGATTTGTGGATACATATATGGGCTTAATAACTTGTGCAGGGGATACAGTGTGAAGTAAGTTAATTTGCAGACTTGTCATCTAGTACAACTGTTGATGTAGTTTGGTTGAGAACTTTAAGATGTCGATAGACTACGTCAGAATAGACTGTCGGTGGGGGCCACCCAGGGGGGGATTCTTCCTCGATTTCCCTGCTTTGTGGCTAATATCCATCCTATTCCAGCCCTGTGCTCTTCGTGTGGGCCTTCTAACGCTCCGGGGACTGGAAGAATCACCAAGGGCTTCTCCCAGAAAAAAAAACTGCACCTAAAAGATAATTTACCGGCACGTCGATGACGACACCAGTGAGGTGCTTCTCTTCAGGTGGATTTTTTTACGCTGACCATCACGACAAAGACTTGCAGTTTACCGTGGCATACAGGGTACGAGGATTCCTCTATCAACACGCTCTTTACTCACTTTCTGCTAAAATATGATCATCTTCAGAAGGTAACTGGAGCGAGGGAGTTTGCTGAAAATGCTCGCATTAGCCATGGCTAGAAATAAATATTCACGTACCGACAGAGCTTCTCTTGCTGGGACCTGTCGCCAGGTGTCAGAGAAGGTGGAAGCCTAAAACCACATTTAAGCTGAAAGCCACTGAGCTTAGGTGACCATCAGGAAAGTTTAATTAGCACTACAGAGTGTAAATAACCACCAGCAAGCTTAACACGACTTAGGCTGCAGAATAAGTTTTTAACAGAATAAAGCTTCGTTTCATGTGAAATTTTGGTCAAACTAAAAAATATTCTACACACATTAAAAAGTTGTCCTAGTAAAAGTTGTTTATGGAACTTTTATCTTTGTCCTCACATTTTTGACAATAGTTAACTTTTTCGACGTTACATACTTTCTGTTCACTAGTTTGGGAATAATAAACTGAAAGAGTATTCATTAGAACTTTTTGAGGGAGAGGAATGTTAAGCTGCAATGTGTTTTATGAAGCGCTATACCCGAAGGTATCATTCAGGGAAAGGCAGCGCTGAAGGCTGAATCCTCCTTGCGATATTAGCCACTCGATCTTTTTCCAGCGAGATTTTGATAATCGTGCAAGTGTTGCAACAACATGCAAGTATTAATAAGTGTGAGGTTGCATTAGCCACTCGATCTTTTTCCAGCGAGTTTTTGATAATCGTGCAAGTGTTGCAACAACATGCAAGTATTAATAAGTGCGAGGTTGCATCTTAGGAAGACAATATCCCGTCTCTGTGGGAACTCCAAATCAGACTTGTACATGAGTGCATGTTTGCCTTAAAGGGCAAGAGACAGTGTTCAGAATTGTGTCGATGGTGACAGATTTTGGTGGTCAAAGAAAACAGCTGCGATACCTCTCGTATTTGTATAGAAAACGGAGGCGAAAGATTCGTTTCTTCGGAAAAGGATTTTGCTGCAGCAGCTGTTGGTTTACATGACGGGTTAACATGAGTATATCTGAAGGGTTAACATGAGTATATCAGAAGGGTTAACATGAGTATAGCTGTTGGTTTACATGACGGGTTAACATGAGTATATCTGAAGGGTTAACATGAGTATATCAGAAGGGTTAACATGAGTATATCTGTTGGTTTACATGACGGGTTAACATGAGTATATCTGAAGGGTTAACATGAGTATATCTGTTGGTTTACATGAAGGGTTAACATGAGTATATCTGAAGGGTTAACATGAGTATATCTGTTGGTTTACATGACGGGTTAACATGAGTATATCTGTTGGTTTACATGACGGGTTAACATGAGTATATCTGTTGGTTTACATGACGGGTTAACATGAGTATATCTGTTGGTTTACATGACGGGTTAACATGAGTATATCTGTTGGTTTACATGAAGGGTTAACATGAGTATATCTGAAGGGTTAACATGAGTATATCTGTTGGTTTACATGAAGGGTTAACATGAGTATATCTGAAGGGTTAACATGAGTATATCTGTTGGTTTACATGACGGGTTAACAGGAGTATATCTGAAGGGTTAACATGAGTATATCTGTTGGTTTACATGACGGGTTAACATGAGTATATCTGTTGGTTTACATGACGGGTTAACATGAGTATATCTGTTGGTTTACATGACGGGTTAACATGAGTATATCTGTTGGTTTACATGACGGGTTAACATGAGTATATCTGTTGGTTTACATGACGGGTTAACATGAGTATATCTGTTGGTTTACATGACGGGTTAACATGAGTAGATCTGAAGGGTTAACATGAGTATATCTGTTGGTTTACATGACGGGTTAACATGAGTATATCTGAAGGGTTAACATGAGTATATCTGTTGGTTTACATGAAGGTTTAACATGAGTATATCTGTTGGTTTACATGAAGGGTTAACATGAGTATATCTGTTGGTTTACATGAAGGGTTAACATGAGTATATCTGAAGGGTTAACATGAGTATATCTGTTGGTTTACATGAAGGGTTAACATGAGTATATCTGAAGGGTTAACATGAGTATATCTGTTGGTTTACATGACGGGTTAACATGAGTATATCTGTTGGTTTACATGACGGGTTAACATGAGTATATCTGTTGGTTTACATGACGGGTTAACATGAGTATATCTGTTGGTTTACATGACGGGTTAACATGAGTATATCTGTTGGTTTACATGACGGGTTAACATGAGTATATCTGTTGGTTTACATGACGGGTTAACATGAGTATATCTGTTGGTTTACATGACGGGTTAACATGAGTATATCTGAAGGGTTAACATGAGTATATCTGTTGGTTTACATCACGGGTTAACATGAGTATATCTGAAGGGTTAACATGAGTATATCTGTTGGTTTACATGAAGGGTTAACATGAGTATATCTGTTGGTTTACATGAAGGGTTAACATGAGTATATCTGTTGGTTTACATGAAGGGTTAACATGAGTATATCTGTTGGTTTACATGAAGGGTTAACATGAGTATATCTGAAGGGTTAACATGAGTATATCTGAATGGTTAACATGAATATATCTGTTGGTTTACATGAAGGGTTAACATGAGTATATCTGAACGGTTAACATGAGTATATCTGTTGGTTTACATGACGGGTTAACATGAGTATATCTGTTGGTATACATGACGGGTTAACATGAGTATATCTGAAGGGTTAACATGAGTATATCTGTTGGTTTACATGAAGGGTTAACATGAGTATATCTGAAGGGTTAACATGAGTATATCTGAAGGGTTAACATGAGTATATCTGTTGGTTTACATGAAGGGTTAACATGAGTATATCTGAAGGGTTAACATGAGTATATCTGTTGGTTTACATGACGGGTTAACATGAGTATATCTGTTGGTTTACATGACGGGTTAACATGAGTATATCTGTTGGTTTACATGACGGGTTAACATGAGTATATCTGTTGGTTTACATGACGGGTTAACATGAGTATATCTGAAGGGTTAACATGAGTATATCTGTTGGTTTACATGACGGGTTAACATGAGTATATCTGAAGGGTTAACATGAGTATATCTGTTGGTTTACATGACGGGTTAACATGAGTATATCTGAAGGGTTAACATGAGTATATCTGTTGGTTTACATGACGGGTTAACATGAGTATATCTGAAGGGTTAACATGAGTATATCTGTTGGTTTACATGAAGGGTTAACATGAGTATATCTGAAGGGTTAACATGAGTATATCTGTTGGTTTACATGAACGGTTAACATGAGTATATCTGCATTTACATCTACAACTATCATACTTCCTACAAGTAGATTTAGCTCGTTAGCATAATATGTCTGGTGTCATATTTTCATTAATAATTACAATATTTATAATAATAATAATAATAATAATAATAAATAATAATAATATAGTAATGCTAAAAATTAATAATAATATACTATAATAATTATTATATTTACCTCACCCAAATAACAAAATTCGGTATAAATGGATAATTTATATACTGATCTGTTACGACGGTATATCTAAATGGTTATAGCTATGACCATAATTTTTAAAGGGGGTGGACCGCTAAGCCAGCGGAAGGCCTCGGCCAGATGACCAAAAGCTCTAGCTGTGGTTTGTAGGCCTGTACCTGCCTTGACATCTGGCGACAGATCCCAGCAAGAGTAGAAGCTCTGTCGGTATGTAAATATTTATTTCAAGTCATAGCTTACGTGAGAATTTTCAGCTAATTCTCTAATTCCAGTTACCTAATACCCGCATCAGGAAACACACATCCTATTTCCTGAGAAACCTTACTAAAGTAACATGTTACGATGGTACACTCTTAATTAGCCAGTCCTTTAATGGATGTGTTGAAATGTTAGATATCAAAGTTTATGTGTTTATGTTAATCATTTTTATATCAGGAAACGGACAAAATGTGTTTTTTTTTCATTTAATTGTCCTCTATGTCAGATTTAGTACGACCCTCCAGATGTCTGCTCATACATATATAGACAACAGTCTTTGATCGAGTCCTGCATACAGGAGAAGTGAGGTATTTGCTATAAAAGAATTTACTGCCAGACGAATATCTTCCTCTTCATGCGTTACTGATATTTAACATTTCCTCTCACCATGTGTGATATAATTTCACGGGTTATTGCGCTGCCATTGCGTTAATGTACGTTATGGATATGATGCTAAATATCAATCATTCCTGAAGGGTACAAATTAACTGATCATTAATCATTTTATGGTCAATCATGTTACACCTATTTTTTAGGGTAAATCTGTGATGCTAATTCCGAATATTTCATCGGTTTTACTTGATTGGCTCTAGTTTTTGATGACTTTGGTATCGCATTGAAAAACATAAAATATAGGAAAAATATATTGATCAGGCGGAGCTAACTTGCAAATCGCATTGAAATTATTTTTCAGATCATGCAAACGTCAAATCAAGTACTAGCACTTTATTCTATATAATAATTATCACAGTAAGATCATTCAGATACCACTAATTATTGCACATGTAAACGTTGCTTGTTGGTCATCAGCAGAGCTTTGTTGAGTGAGCAATTGGAAGAGAGGCATATTGGTTACCATTGTGCAATACGACATATTTCAAGCTTTTAATGGAGCTGTCTATAAACAGCCGCCAATCTGGTCGAAGAAGTCCAGGGATGTTATTGAAGTATACAAGTTCATCTTGACTGAAGTGAGGAAGGACTTCAAGCTCTCTTGTCCGATAAGTTGTTATTTTAACATCTTGATGTAGACAGTTCTTTTCTTTTAGTCTGGATGCTAAAAGTTCAGATGCTTGTCTTGACAGACTGAGGTCACATATCAAATCATTGAGTTCTTCTTGAGAGAACTGCTGGTGTGTTGAAATGCTTCCTTTATATTCACTTCCACTCTTATCACCTGTGTTACATCCTAAACCCTGAATTTCTTCAACATTTAACCTAGGAAGGTCAGGTATGGTAACGTCTTCACTGTGTGACACAGGTCTCCTTGCTGACTCCAACTCTGGGTATTCCCACTTGACTTTCTTGTATCGACTGAAACCTTTCACATTCACAATACAGAAATAACAATCGTCGTGGTGGTTTTTCGGTTCTCTCCACACAATAGTCACACCTAAGTTTAAACTTTTCCTTCGCCTATTTTTCCACTGTGGTAAGCATTTTACACAGTGTTTGCAAACCATATGGAGATCCCAAGACTTTTCTTGTTCCCCAAGCGCCACTCAAAAATAAGTAAGATAAACTTGTTTTACAAAATCTGTGATGATTTTTTGTTTGTTTTTGGAAGGTTATTCACCGCAAATGTAGCAGAATGCATTGGGATTGTTTAAGCAGACTCTTCGTGAAGGATTCATATTAATCTAGAAAAAATAAGATAAAAGTTACAGTAATGTCAGGTGGTCGTTGTTGATACAACTTTCGTTAAATATTAAATAATTTAAAAATAAAATTCTAATTTTTATTAAAACTGTGTATATATAAATTGTTACTACAAATACATATACACGTGTTATGGCTAAGTTCACTGTTAATTGAGGGTAGGTAAGCAATATCTCACAAACTAGAACCAATCTAAAAACCTACTGCAATTTTCGAATTCAATAACCCCAAAATACCAAAAATACCTTCAAATATTTTTAACAAAAAGAAGACACAATATATTTGCCAACAAATTTGTATTTTTGTTAACCAATGTTACATAATTTACATATACCTGGATTGTAAAAAATCTTAAGAATAACAGATAGATTTTTTGTAGCAATAAAAAAAATATCTGGCTTTTGTTTGTGAAAGATCGTTATTGGGAGAATAAACGCTGAAAAATGTGACATTGGACCAGTGGAGCGTCGCTCCTCGAGTGGCTAGACACGTGCTTTATCACACATTCATCTCGTCATAGAATGCCTGTCAAGTCACTTTCTTTGTGGGAGAGCGTTGTGGAAGACTTCCGTAAATAGTCGCTCAAGCTTACAGAAATTTGACTCAAGAAATCGTAATGACATGATTGCTAACTGGTCCAGTGGCTAACGCGTCGGTTTGGAGTTTTATGACTCTGATCGCGGGCTCTAACCCCGCTCATGGCATGATTTTTTTTTTTTACAGAAATTTATTGACTTGTAAATGACACTAATGAGCCGGAAAGATATGATTTAAAGTCGTCTGTAAATCCATTTTTATTTAAATAAAAAAGAATTTAAACCCATTTGATTTATTTTTAACTTAATTGTTCACGAGAGGGAAAATTTTGTCGTTAATTTAACCAAAGAAAATATTATTAATTAATATATTAGTTTGTTCTGAGAGAGAGACGTTTACCAAACCCAATACTTGTTTTTTTTTTTTCCCCAACAAACAGTGACCCAATTTTGACACCGCTAAGGAAAGCTATTAAGGGTGAGGTCACAATACGTATTATTATTTTGTAAAAGCAATTATTTGCATTTTTGGAACGGTACATTTACAGAAAGATCTTAATGTAAGTATCTTAGAACTTCCTATCCGAAAACTTGAAACTACTCTCCTTTCCCTATGGATTTAGTTCTTGTTCATTAATGCACTGCTACTACTACTGCTACTACTACTACTACTACTACTACTACTATTACTACTACTACTAATAATAATAATAACGAACCAGGTTTTGTGTTTACTAGCACTATTCCTCTCTATCCCCAAGTATATTAAGCTTGTTCTCTTTACTGTTTTAAACGTAAGTAAGAATACTCATAGGTAAAACTGAAATCACAAGAGGAAATCACAGGAAGAGAGTTTCTGGCTAGATTTGGGGTTATTAGCTTACAGGAAAAGCAATTTTCACTAGGATACCGGACTGATTTGCAGAGGATGTGTGACCTGAAGCAGAGGGTTGCTGGGAGGATCTGAGGTCACTAGTTTACAAAACGTATGACTCACAGTGTAGGTCACACTTGCTCTGCCTAGCAACCTAATGGTATTAAGTTGCTAGGCAGAGCTGTGATCACTAGCTCACAGGAAGAGTGAGGTGTTGCTGGGAGGAGCTGAAGTCACAGGAAGATTGATCTTATCTCTGTTTTTTTTCACTACGTTGGATAACAAACTGAAATTCTTTATACTTTCGTCTTTAAAAGTCAATTTTCTTTATGTTAAAGTCTTCTCGAGTTTTAAACTGGTGAAAAAAATAGATGAATAACAAGATTTATACCTACCATTAATTATGTATTTCACTGCCTTGTATTTCACTGTAATACATCTGTAATTTCCCTAATGCAATGGTTCTTAACCAGTTTTCCCAGTGACCCAAAATTCTGTTGAGAATCTACATTCTAAGTCTTATGTTCATTATCTTAATTAGCAACGTAAGTGGAAATAAAAGGATCTTGATAAAAAAAATGTGTGACATAAACAAAAGGTAAATGGTAATATTAATGTGGCTAAAAAACAGTAATCATAGTGAACATATGAGAGAAACAAACCACCTGCTCAGTAGGTGGACTGTAATGTCTTCACAGACGTGTTAGTAATTAATGAGATCCCTGGCACTGCATAGTTTTATCTATTTCCTCGAATCTGAGTGAGTTAGATGACAGATTGCATCTTATATCATGCTCTGGTTGCAGATGGTTTCTGCACTTTGTGACCGTGAGTGCTGAAAATCCTGCCTCACACAGGAAAAAATTGCAACAAAGGAGCACCTCCAAGGAACTGCTTTTCTTTGTAGAATCTGATCTAGAATGAACTCGGTCTTTTGAAATCGTGAAGAAGTGTTTCGTCATTCTGAATCTCGATGAGCTGCTCCTGTAGTTCGCTGATGTTGGAAATATCGTCAGGTAGGTCCTCAGGTTCAATTTTTGAAGGAATTTCTTACCCAGGTTTATTTCATCACATTCTTGGGAATACAGTGATCAAACTATGACCTGCTCGGAAATGTGTTCCACAACGATGCTCTGGACCTGGACGTGTGAAAATATTCCTTCCTCCAGAAGCACATTCAAGGATGGTTTGGATGCAGTCTTTCCAGCCTCAGTTTTGCTTTTCCATAACTTTAATCTCCCCTTAAATGCCGTTAGTTTCTCTGACAGCAAAACCAACGTCTGATGGCGACCTCGCATTGCAATGTTAATTTCGGCAAAAATATCTTCAAGATAAGCTACTTCCATAATTCACTTTGCATCTGAGAATTCTGGATCTAAGGGGTGATTTTTTTACACCAGAAATAGCTCAAGTCTCGCTGCGCATTTCAAGCAATCGTTGGAGCACCGTTCTGGTAACAGCCACCAAAACTCAAAGTGATACAACAGATAAACATGTTTCCAAACAAGTTTAGAAAACTTCTCATTGAAGACCCTGGAGTTAAGAGCCCTAGTATTAATGAAATTATTGACATGAATCGCCTCCTCTATCATTCTGCAACTCACGTGACAGCCTCTGAGAAGCAAGACTTTTATGGTGAAGGTGACAGTCAACAATCAGTACCTGCGGAATTTCCATTCACTGATATGCTTCTAAAAGTAGTGAGGTGAGATGAAGTGTCAATTTTGAGGTGATGTGTGTCCGTAGTGAGGTGATCTATGTCAGTAGTGAGGTGATGTGTGTGTCCGTAGTGAGGTGATTATGTAAGTAGTGAAGTACTCTATGTTAGTAGTGAAATAATCTTTATCAGTAGTGAGGTGATCTGTGTTAGTAGTGAAGAGATCTGCGTCAATAGTGAGGTGCAAAGTGTTGTGTGAAAATACACCAAGCGAGCTCTCCACTCTTGACAAACTGAGATGCTGCTAATGGCTACCTTCACCTTCGAACAACTGAATCTTCAGGTTAAGGCAGAGATAGAGGAACGGGGGCGTACTGTGATTGTGGTCACTTTTGAGAAGTTGGAGGACCATGCAGGTGGCATCCTTCCTTAGATTCCTGAGCACAAGAGTGACATCAAGGCAACCTCGTAACTAGTGGGTGGATGTGGGTGGGTTATCTTCCTGGCGCATACCTAGAGATCATGATTCACGAAATCGTAATGACACGATTGCAAACAAACCATAGCACGGGTGGGGTTTGAACCCGCGGATTACCTAGAGATCATTCCGAGGTTAAACCTAATTGTTCTACAGTAGTCAGGGCTGGACGAAACACGGTAGCCAGGGTTGGACGTAGCATGGTTGCCAGGGTTGAATGTAGCACAGTATCCAAGGAAAGACGTAGCACGGTAGCCAGGGATGGACACAGCATGGTAGCCAGGGATGGACATAGCACGGTAGCCAGAGAAAGACGTAGCACGGTAGCAAGCTTAGACGCAGCACGGTAGCCAGAGAAAGACGCAGCACGGTAGCAAGCCTGGACGCAGCATAGTAGCAAGCCTGGACGCAGAATAACAACCCTGGACACAGCACGGTAGCAAACCTGGACGCAGAATGATACCAAGCCTAAATGCAGCATAGTAGCAAGCCTGGACGCAGCACAGCAGCAAGCCTGGACGCAGAATGATAACAAGCCTGGACGCAGCATAGTAGCAAGCCTGGACGCAGCACGGTAGCAAGCTTGAACGCAGCACAGTAGCAAGCCTGGACGCAGCACGGTAGCAAGCCTGGACGCAGCACAGTAGCAAGCTTGGACGCAGCACGGTAGCAAGCATAGACGCAGCACAGCAAGCCTGGACGCAGCACGGCAGCAAGCTTGGACGCAGCACGGTAGCAAGCTTGGACGCAGCACAGTAGCAAGCCTGGAAGCAGCACGGTAGCAAGCCTGGACGCAGCACAGTAGAAAGCTTGGACGCAGCACGGTAGCAAGCCTGGACGCAGCACGGTAGCAAGCCTGGACGCAGCACAGTAGCAAGCCTGGACGCAGCACAGTAGCAAGCCTGGACGCAGCACGGTAGCAAGCCTGGACGCAGCACAGTAGCAAGCCTGGACGCAACACAGTAGCAAGCCTGGATGCAGCACGGTAGCAAGCCTGGACGCAGCACAGTAGCAAGCCTGGACGCAGCACAGTAGCAAGCCTGGACGCAGCACGGTAGCAAGCCTGGACGCAGCACGGTAGCAAGCCTGAACGCAGCACAGTAGCAAGCCTGGACGCAGCATAACAAGCCTGGACGCAGCATAGTAGCAAGCCTGGACGCAGAATGATAACAAGCCTGGACGCATCATAGTAGCAAGCCTGGACGCAGCATGGTAGCAAGCTTGAACGCAGCATGGTAGCAAGCTTGAACGCAGCATAGTAGCAAGCCTGGACGCAGCACAGTAGCAAGCCTGGATGCAGCACAGTAGCAAGCCTGGACGCAGCACGGTAGCAAGCCTGGACGCAGCACAGTAGCAAGCCTGGATGCAGCACGGTAGCAAGCCTGGACGCAGCACAGTAGCAAGCCTGGACGCAGCGCGGTAGCAAGCCTGGATGCAGCACGGTAGCAAGCCTGGACGCAGCACAGTAGCAAGCCTGGACGCAGCGCGGTAGCAAGCCTGGACTCAGCGCGGTAGCAAGCCTGGACGCAGCACAGTAGCAAGCCTGGACGCAGCACAGTAGCAAGCCTGGACGCAGCGCGGTAGCAAGCCTGGACGCAGCACAGTAGCAAGCCTGGACGAAGCACGGTAGCAAGCCTGGACGCAGCACGGTAGCAAGCCTGGACGAAGCACGGTAGCAAGCCTGGACGAAGCACGGTAGCAAGCCTGGACGCAGCGCGGTAGCAAGCCTGGACGCAGCGCGGTAGCAAGCCTGGACGCAGCACAGTAGCAAGCCTGGACGCAGCACAGTAGCAAGCCTGGACGCAGCGCGGTAGCAAGCCTGGACGCAGCACAGTAGCAAGCCTGGACGAAGCACGGTAGCAAGCCTGGACGCAGCACGGTAGCAAGCCTGGACGAAGCACGGTAGCAAGCCTGGACGAAGCACGGTAGCAAGCCTGGACGCAGCACGGTAGCAAGCCTGGTTCCACTACGGTAAAAACAAGAGCGCGCCAATATATCCAGGGAAGCGTGATCCATTACACGAGCCACTGGAGGGCTCAATGAGCCCGTCTATCAGCATTGGATATTCATTCTAGCAAGAGCAAATTGTTGGATATTTTATGAGAAGGATGTGACATGTCTACCCTGAGTGTGTATGTGTACTCACCTAATTGTGGTTACAGGGGTCGAGACTCAGCTCCTAGCCCCGGCTCTTCACCGACCGCTACTAGGTCCTCCCTCCCCCTGCTCCATGAGCTTTATCATACCTCGTCTTAAAACTATGTATAGTTCCTGCCTCCACTACATCGTTTGCCAGACTATTCCACTTCCTAACTACTATATGACTGAAGAAAATTCTTCCTAACATCCCTTTGACTCATCTGAGTCTTTAGCTTCCAATCATGAACCCTTGTTTCTGTGTCCCATCTCTGGAACATCCTGTCTCTGTCCACCTTGTCTATTCCACGCAGTATTTTGTATGTCGTTATCATGTCTCCCCTGACCCTCCTGTCCTCCAGTGTTGTCAGACCGATTTCCCTTAACCTTTCTTCATAGGACATTTTCCTTAGCTCTGGAACTAGCCTTGTTGCAAACCTTTGCACTTTCTCTAATTTCTTGACGTGTTTGACCAGGTGTGGGTTCCATACTGGTGCTGCGTACTCCAGTATGGGCCTGACGTACACAGTGTATAAAGTCTTGAACAATTCCTTACTGAGGTACCAGAACGTTATTCTCAGGTTTGCCAAGTGCCCATATGCCGCAGAAGTTATCTGATTAATGTGTGCTTCTGACGATGTACTCGGTATTATACTCACTCCTAGGTCTTTCTCCTTGAGTGAGGTTTGCAGCCTTTGGCCTCCTAGCCTATACTCTGTCTGTGGTCTTATTTGCCCTCCTCCGATCTTCATGACTTTGCATTTGGCGGGGTTAAATTCTAGGAGCCAGTTTCTGGACCACACATCCAGCCTGTCTAGGTCTCTTTGTAGGCCTGTCTGGTCCGTGTCTGATTTAATTCTCATCATTAACTTCATGTCATCTGCAAACAGGGACACTTCTGAGTCTATCCCTTCCGTCCTGTCGTTCACATATACCAAGAATAGCACTGGTCCCAGGACTGACCCTTGTGGGACCCCGCTCGTCACAGGCGCCCACTGTGATACCTCATCACGGACCATGACTCGCTGTTGCCTCCCTGTTAGGTATTCTCTTATCCATTGGAGTGCCCTTCCTGTTATACGTGCCTGTTCCTCTAGCTTCTGTACTAATCTCATGTGAGGAACTGTGCCGAATGCCTTCTTGGAGTCCAAGAAAATGCAATCAACCCACCTGTCCCTCTCATTTCTTACTTCAGTTACCTTGTCATAAAACTCTAGTAGATTTGTGACACAGGATTTGCCTTCCATGAATCCGTGCTGGCTGTCGTTTATAATCTTGTTCCGCTCCAGGTGCTCCACCACTCTCCTCCTGATAATCTTTTCCAAGACTTTGCATACTATACATGTCCGTGACACTGGTCTATAATTTAATGCTTCATTTCTGTCTCCCTTATTAAAGATGGGGACTACATTTGCCTTCTTCCATACTTCAGGTAGTTAAGATAAGATTTCGTTCGGATTTTTAATCCCCGGAGGGTTAGCCACCCAGGATAACCCAAGAAAGTCAGTGTGTCATCGAGGACTGTCTAACTTATTTCCATAGGGGTCCTTAATCTTGTCCCCCAGGATGCGACCCACACCAGTCGACTAACACCCAGGTACCTATTTGCTGCTAGGTGAACAGGACAACAGGTGCAAGGAAACGTGTCGAAATGTTTCCACCCGCCGGGAATCGAACCCGGGCCCTCCGTGTGTGAAGCGGGAGCTTTAGCCACCAGGCCACCGGGTTTCAAGGGAAGTGTTGAAGATTTTGGTTAGTGGCACACGTAGTATCCCTGCTCCCTCTCTAAGGATTCAGGGAGAGATGTCCGGTCGCACCGCCTTTGAGGTATCAAGGTCACTTAGGAGCTTCTCCACCTCCTCCTCAGTTGTGTGTAATTCCTCCAACACTTGTTGGTATATCCCTTGTTGCTTTACCCCACTGTTTTGTCTTCCCGTTGTCCCTTCAGCCTCCACTGTAAATACTTCCTGAAATCTCATGTTGAGCTCCTCACATACCTCCCGGTCGTTTCTTGTGAGCTCCCCACCTTCTTTCCTCAGCCTGATTACCTGGTCCTTGACTGTTGTCTTCCTCCTGATGTGGCTGTAGAGTAGTTTCGGGTCAGACTTGACTTTCGATGCTATGTCATTTTCAAATTGCCGCTGCACCTCCCTCCTTATCTGTGCATACTCGTTTCTGGCTCGTCGACTAATCTCTTTATTCTCCTGAGCCCTTTGCCTTCTGTACTTTTTCCATTCTCTAGAGCACTTAGTTTTTGCCTCCCTGCACTTTCGGGTAAACCAAGGGCTCGTTCTGTCCTCCCCATTATTTCTGTTACCCTTGGGAACAAACCTTTCCTCTGCCTCTGTGTGTATGTGTGTGTGTGTGTGTGTGTGTGTGTATGTGTGTATGTGTGTGTGTGTGTGTGTGTGTGTGTGTGTGTGTGTGTGTGTGTGTGTGTGTGTGTGTGTGTGTGTGTGTGCGCGCGCGCGCGCGCGCGCGTGTACTCACCTAATTGTGGTTGCAGGGGTCGAGACTCAGTTCCTGGCCTCGCCTCTTCACTGATCGCTACTAGGTCCTCTCTCTCTCTCTGCTCCCTGAGCTTTGTCATACCTCGTCTTAAAGCTATGCATGGTTCCTGCCTCCACTACATCACTTGCTAGACTATTCCACTTCCTGATAACTCTATGACAGAAGAAATACTTCCTAACATCCCTGTGACTTATCTGAATTTTCAGCTTCCAGTTGTGACCCCTTGTTTCTGCGTCCCCTCTCTGGAACATCCTGTCTCTGTCCACCTTACCTAATCTACGCAGTATTTTGTATGTCGTTATCATGTCTCCCATGACCCTCCTGTCCTCCAGTGTCTGTATGCCGAGCTCCCTCAACCTTTCTTCGTAGGACATTCCCCTGAGCTCCGGGATAAACCTTGTTGCAAAACTTAGCACTTTCTCTAATTTCTTGATGTGCTTGACCAGGTGTGGGTTCCAAACTGGTGCTGCATAATCCAGGATGGGCCTGAAAACACAGTGTACAGTGTCTTGAACGATTCCTTACCAAGGTATCGGAACGCTATTCTCAGATTTGCCAGGCGCCCATATGCTGCAGCAGTTATTTGGTTGATGTGTGCTTCTGGAAACGTGCTCGGTGAGGTTTGCAGTCTTTTTCTACCTAGCCTCTACTATGTTTGCAGTCTTCTTTGCTCTTCTCCAATCTTCATGACTTTGCATTTGGCGGGGTTGAATTGGAGAAGCCAGTTGCTGGACCAGGTGTCCAGCCTGTCCAGGTCTCTTTGCAGTGCTGCCTCATCCTCATCCGATTTAATTCTTCTCATCAACTTCACATCATCTGCGATTAGGGACACTTCAGAGTCTATTCCTTCCATCATGTAGTTCGCATATATCAAAAATAGCACTGGTCCTAGAACTGACCCCTGTGGGACCCCGCTCGTCACAGGCGCCCACTGTGATACCTCTTCACGTACCATGACTCTTTGTTGCAGTGCCCTTGCTTTTATATGCGCCTGATCCTCCAGCTTCTGCACTAATCTCTTGTGAGTAACTGTGTCGAAGGCCTTCCTGAAGTCCAGGAAAATGCAATCAACCCACCCCTCTCTCTCGTGTCTTACTTCTGTTACTTTGTCATAGAACTCCAGAAGGTTTGTGACACAGGATTTGCCTTCTATGAATCCGTGCTGGTTGTCGTTTATCATCTTGCTCCGTTCCAGGTGCTCCACCACTCTCCTGATAATCTCCATGATTTTGCGTACTATACACGTCAGATACACTGGTCTGTAGTTTAGAGCCTTGTTTCTGTCTCCTTTCTTAAAAATGGGGACTACATTTGCCGTTTTCCATACATCAGGTAGTTACCCAGTTTCAAGGATGTGTTGAAGATTGTGGTTAGTGGCACAAACAGCATCTCTGCTCCTTCTCTAAGGACCCATGGGGAGATGTTGTCTGGTCCCATCGCTTTTGAGGTATCAAGGTCACTTAGCAGCTTCTACACTTCCTGCTCAGTTGTGTGTATGTCATCCAACACGGGTTGGTATATTCCCTGTTGGTGTTCCCCTCTGTGCTGTCGTCGCAGAGCCCTTCCTATCTCTACTGTAAATACTTCCTTAAGTCTCGTGTTGAGCTTTTCACATACTTCTTGATCGTTGCTTGTGAGTTCCCCACCTTCTTTCCTCAGCCTGATCACCTGGTCTTTGACTGTTGTCTTCCTCCTAATGTGGCTATACAGAAGTTTCGGGTCAGACTTGACTTTCGACGCTATGTTGTTTTCGTACTGTCGCTGGGCCTCCCTCCTAATTTTTGCATACTCGTTTCTTGCTCTTCGACTAATCTCCTTATTTTCCTGGGTTCTTTGCCTTCTGTACTTTTTCCATTCTCTATTGCAATTAGTTTTTGCCTCCCAACACCTTCGGGTAAACCAGGGGCTTGTTCTGGTCTTTCAATTATTTCTGTTGCCCTTGAGAAGAAACCTTCCCTCTGCCTCCTTGCATTTTGTTGCTACGTATTCCATCATTTCGTTTACTGACTTTCCTGTCAATTCTCTGTCCCATTGAACCTCCTGCAGGAAGTTCCTCATACCTGTGTAGTCCCCCCTTTTATAGTTTGGCTTTTCCCATTCAACTTCTGTTACCCTCTCCACTTGTACCACTACTATGTATTCAAAGTACAGAACCACGTGATCACTAGCTCCAAGGGGCCTCTCATATGTGATGTCCTCAATGTCTAAACTGTTCAGGGTGAACACGAAGTGCAGTCTTGCTGGTTCATCCTCCCCTCTCTCTCTCTCTGGTAGTGTCCTTGACATGTTGATGCATGAGGTTTTCCAGTACCACATCCATCATCTTGGCTCTCTATGTTTTATGACCCCCTTGTGGCTCCATGTTTTCTCAGTCGATCTCCCTGTGGTTGAAATCACCCATAACCAGTAATTTTGCTGTGCTCGAGTGGGCTCTTCTTGCCACTTCAGCCAGTGAGTCCACCATTGCTCTGTTGTTCTCTTCAAATTCCAGTTCTATGGTGGATTATACGTTACTGCAATGACTACCTTATGTTCCCCAAACTGAAGTGTACCTATTATGTAATCCCTTTCTCCAATCTCGTCCATGCCTTCCATTTCCTCAAATCTCCATCGGTTTTTTACAAGAAGTGCAATCCCTCTTCCCCCTCTGCTCCTTCTATCTTTCCCCACGATCTGATATCCTGGTGGGAAGATTGCGTCTGTTATTATCTCAATGAGTTTCGTTTCTGTGACTATGATGATGTCTGGGGACTTCTCACTGATTCTTCCATGCCACTCCTCATATTTATTCGTTATTCCATCTGCGTTCGTGAACCTAACCTTCAACTTCTTTTCTAAAACTGGTTCTGGGAGAAGATTGGGGTTGGGGGGGGCGGTACCTCTAGTGGGGGCTTATGAGGGGTTGCAGTGGGGCTGGGGGTGGGGGGCAGAGTTCCTATAGGGGGTGGCTATAGGGGTGGGGTTTGTGGTGTGGGGGCAGAGGGATCAGTGTGTGAGTGTTGGTATAGACTGTTCAGTTGCCTTGGGGTTGTCGTGGTTGGAGTCCTTCTGCAGGTGTTTCTGGAGGGCGTGTTTGCCCTTCCATCTGTGTCTGGGTTCTTCTGCTCATCTTTGTCATTTCCTCTCGTTCCTCCTTACGTTTTTGTACTCTCAGTATCATCCTTTCCTCTTGTGTTCTGTCTCGATCGAGGTACACACTTTGGTACTCTGGTTTGTCTCTCAGTCATGCTTTCTCCTGCAGGATCATGGTTCGAATTGATTCTACCTTGAAAATTACTTTGAGAGGCCGTTTTCGTTCCATTGCAAACCATCAAATTCTCCGAAAATTGGTCACCTGGGACATGTCGCCCTCACCTATTGCTTCCATTATACCTTCAGTCACGTTTTTCTCCTCCTGTTTTCTTTCATCGTAGGTTTCCCCTTCAACTTCCTGGAGCCCGAAGACAAAAACTAATCTCGCCCTATCGTCCTCCCATTGTGTCTCCCATTGCGTCATGTGTACTCACCTAATTGTACTCACCTAATTGTGGTTGCAGGGGTCGAAACTCAGCTCCTGGCCCCGCCTCTTCACTGATCGCTACTGGATCCTCTCTCTCTCTGCTTCCTGAGCTTTGTCATACCTCTTCTTAAAACTATGTATGGTTCCTGCCTCCACTACTTCACTTGCTAGGCTATTCCACTTGCTGACAACTCTATGACTGAAGAAATACTTCCTAACGTCCCTGTGACTCGTCTGAGTCTTCAGCTTCCAGTTGTGACCCCTTGTCCCTGTGTCCCCTCTCTGGAACATCCTATCTCTGTCCACCTTGTCTATTCCCCGCAGTATCTTGTATGTCGTTATCATGTCTCCCCTGACCCTTCTGTCCTCCAGTGTCGTCAGTCCGATTTCCCTTAACCTTTCCTCGTACGACATTCCCTTGAGCTCTGGGACTAGCCTTGTTGCAAACCTTTGTACTTTCTCTAACTTCTTGACGTGCTTGACTAGGTGTGGGTTCCAAACTGGTGCTGCATACTCCAGTATGGGCCTAACATACACAGTGTACAGTGTCTTGAACGATTCCTTATTAAGGTATCGAAACGCTATTCTCAGGTTTGCCAGGCGCCCGTATGCTGCAGCGGTTATTTGGTTGATGTGTGCCTCCGGTGATGTGCTCGGTGTTATGGTCAGCCCAAGGTCTTTCTCCCTGAGTGAGGTCTGTAGTCTTTGTCCACCTAACCTATACTCTGTCTGCGGTCTTCTTTGCCCCTCCCCAATCTTCATGACTTTGCATTTGCCTGGATTGAATTCGAGAAGCCAGTTGCTGGACCACATGTCTAGCCTGTCCAGGTCTCTTTGCAGTCCTGCCTCATCCTCGTCCGATTTAATTCTTCTCATCAACTTCACGTCATCTGCGAACAGGGACACTTCAGAGTCTATTCCTTCCATCATGTCGTTCACATATATCAAAAATAGCACTGGTCCTAGAACTGACCCCTGTGGGACCCCGCTCGTAACAGGCGCCCACTGTGATACCTCTTCACGTACCATGACTCGTTGCTGCCTCCCTGTCAGGTATTCCCTTATCCATTGCAGTGCCCTCCCTTTTACGTGCGCCTGATCCTCCAGCTTCTGCACTAATCTCTTGTGGGGAACTGTGTCAAAGGCCTTCCTGCAGTCTAGGAAAACGCAATCTACCCACCCCTCTCTCTCGTGTCTTACTTCTGTTACCTTGTCATAAAACTCCAGGAGGTTCGTGATACAAGATTTGCCTTCCATGAACCCATGCTGGTTTTCATTTATAATCTTGTTCCTTTCCAGGTGTTCGAGCACTCTCCTCCTGATAATTTTCTCCATGACTTTGCACACAATACATGTCAGAGACACAGGTCTGTAGTTTAGTGCCTCGTTTCTGGTCGAGTCATAGCTCCTGGCCCCGCCTCTTCGCTGACTATTAGGTCCTCTCTCTCCCTGCCCCATGAGCTTTATCATACTTCGCCTTAAAACTATGTATGGTTCCCGCCTCCACTACGTCACTTTCTAGGCTATTCCATGGCCTGACTACTCTATGACTGAAGAAATGCTTCCTAACATCCCTTTGATTCATCTGAGTCTTCAACTTCTAATTGTGACCTCTTGTGTCTGTGTCCCTTCTCTGGAACATCCCGTCTTTGTCCACCTTGTCTATTCCGCGCAGTATTTTATATGTCGTTATCATGTCTCCCCTGACCCTCCTGTCCTCCAGTGTCGTCAGGCCGATTTCCCTCAACCTTTCTTCGTAGGACAATCCCCGTAGCTCTGGGACTAGTCTTGTTGCAAACCTTTGCACTTTCTCTAATTTCTTGACGTGCTTGACAAGGTGTGGATTCCAAACTGGTGCTGCATACTCCAGTATGGGCCTGACTTAAATGGCATACAGAGTCTTGAATGAATCCTTACTGAGGTATCGGAACGCTATCCGTAGGTTTGCCAGGCGCCCGTATGCTGCAACAGCTATCTGATTGATGTGCGCCTCAGGAGATATGCTCGGTGTTATACTCACCCCCAGATCTTTTTCCTTGAGTGAGGTTTGCAGTCTTTGGCCATCTAAACTATATTGTGTCTACGGTCTTCTTGGCCCTTCCCCAATCCTCATGACTTTGCATTTGGCAGGGTTAAACTCAAGGAGCCAGTTGCTGGACCAGGCTTGTAACCTGTCCAGGTCTCTTTGCAATCCTGCCTAATCCTCATCCGATTTGATTCTTCTCATTAACTTCACATCATCTGCAAACAAGGACACTTCTGAGTCTGTCCCTTCCGTTATGTCGTTCACATATACCAAGAACAGCACAGGTCCTAGGACTGACCCCTGTGGAACCCCGCTTGTCACAGGCGCCCACTCTGACACCTCGTCACGTACCATGACTCGTTGTTGCCTCCCTGTCAGGTATTCTCTGATCCATTGCAGTGCCTTTCCTGTTTTGTGTGCCTGATCCTCTAGCTTTTGCAGTAACCTCTTGTGAGGAACTGTGTCGAAGGCCTTCTTGCAGTGTGTGTGCGTGTGTGTGTGTATGTGTGTGTGTGTGTGTGTGTGTGTGTGTGTGTGTGTGTGTGTGTGTGTGTGTGTGTGTGTGTGTGTGTGTGTGTGTGTGTGTGAGTGAGTTTTAATACAGTATGTCTTGCTCTACTGTGTTTATTAGTTCAGGAACCCATTTTGCTTATCTATAAATTTTGCATATGTCTAAGTTTTGCATATCTCAAAATTTGTCATTTTTTTTCAACTCAGACTCCATACAAGAACAGTATATTGTAACTTGGAGCCAAAATAACTAGTAAACATTTTCACTTAAAGATATCTTCAAATCTGAGCCAATGTTGCATACGACAGTGCTGCATACGACAATGTTGCATACAACAATGTTGCATACGACCATGGACATACACGCACAGATAAGATCACTTCCTGTGACTTCAGCTTCTCCCAGCAACTCTGTACTGTATACGATGTCCAGATGAAATCCTTGTTTATTTACATCCCGACTTATATGGAGGATGTCGATTTACAGCTGTTGGCATACTGAAATTTAGTGATAGTTATTACTAATTCATATTCTTTAAATCTGTTTTTTGGATCACTGGGGAAGAGGGGAGACAAGGTTAGGGACAGGATATAGGATACGGGACGGGGGGAGTATAAACTAGCGAGGGAGAGGGAAAAGGTGCGATTAATACCTTTGAAGCCTCTGTTCACTCTTCATCACATATTTTCGTGCATTTTCGATACGTTTTTTCAGTTTTTTGTACACAAATATTTTCGTAAATTTTTGTTACTTTTCTCCCAGATTTTGTTTTGCGGGCGGGGGGACAAAATCTTTATAAAATCGATTAGATAATAAAAAATATTTCCGTTTATCTTAGGTAGTAGGTTGGTAGACAGCAACCACCCAGGGAAGTACTACCGTCCTGCCAGATGACTGTGAAACAAAAACCTGTAACTGTTTTGCATGATGGTAGGATTGCTGGTTTCTTTTTCTGTCTCATAAACACGCTAAGATAACAGGGATATCTTGCTACTCCTACTTACACTTTGGTCACACTTCACAGACACGCACATGCATATATATATATATACATACATCTAGGTTTTTCTCCTTTTTCTAAATAGCTCTTGTTCTTTTTTATTTCTTCTATTGTCCATGGGGAAGTGGAAAAGAATCTTTCCTCCGTAAGCCATGCGTGTCGTATGAGGCGACTAAAATGCCGGGAGCAATGGGCTAGTAACCCCTTCTCCTGTATACAATTACTAAAAAAGAGAAGAAGAAAAACTTTATAAAACTGGGTTGCTTAAATGTGCGTGGATGTAGTGCGGATGACAAGAAACAGATGATTGCTGATGTTATGAATGAAAAGAAGTTGGATGTCCTGGCCCTAAGCGAAACAAAGCTGAAGGGGGTAGGAGAGTTTCAGTGGGGGGAAATAAATGGGATTAAATCTGGAGTATCTGAGAGAGTTAGAGCAAAGGAAGGGGTAGCAGTAATGTTAAATGATCAGTTATGGAAGGAGAAAAGAGAATATGAATGTGTAAATTCAAGAATTATGTGGATTAAAGTAAAGGTTGGATGCGAGAAGTGGGTCATAATAAGCGTGTATGCACCTGGAGAAGAGAGGAATGCAGAGGAGAGAGAGAGATTTTGGGAGATGTTAAGTGAATGTATAGGAGCCTTTGAACCAAGTGAGAGAGTAATTGTGGTAGGGGACTTGAATGCTAAAGTAGGAGAAACTTTTAGAGAGGGTGTGGTAGGTAAGTTTGGGGTGCCAGGTGTAAATAAAAATGGGAGCCCTTTGATTGAACTTTGTATAGAAAGGGGTTTAGTTATAGGTAATACATATTTTAAGAAAAAGAGGATAAATAAGTATACACGATATGATGTAGGGCGAAATGACAGTAGTTTGTTGGATTATGTATTGGTAGATAAAAGACTGTTGAGTAGACTTCAGGATGTACATGTTTATAGAGGGGCCACAGATATATCAGATCACTTTCTAGTTGTAGCTACACTGAGAGTAAAAGGTAGATGGGATACAAGGAGAATAGAAGCATCAGGGAAGAGAGAGGTGAAGGTTTATAAACTAAAAGAGGAGGCAGTTAGGGTAAGATATAAACAGCTATTGGAGGATAGATGGGCTAATGAGAGCATAGGCAATGGGGTCGAAGAGGTATGGGGTAGGTTTAAAAATGTAGTGTTAGAGTGTTCAGCAGAAGTTTGTGGTTACAGGAAAGTGGGTGCAGGAGGGAAGAGGAGCGATTGGTGGAATGATGATGTAAAGAGAGTAGTAAGGGAGAAAAAGTTAGCATATGAGAAGTTTTTACAAAGTAGAAGTGATGCAAGGAGGGAAGAGTATATGGAGAAAAAGAGAGAAGTTAAGAGAGTGGTGAAGCAATGTAAAAAGAGAGCAAATGAGAGAGTGGGTGAGATGTTATCAACAAATTTTGTTGAAAATAAGAAAAAGTTTTGGAGTGAGATTAACAAGTTAAGAAAGCCTAGAGAACAAATGAATTTGTCAGTTAAAAATAGGAGAGGAGAGTTATTAAATGGAGAGTTAGAGGTATTGGGAAGATGGAAGGAATATTTTGAGGAATTGTTAAATGTTGATGAAGATAGGGAAGCTGTGATTTCGTGTATAGGGCAAGGAGGAATAACATCTTGTAGGAGTGAGGAAGAGCCAGTTGTGAGTGTGGGGGAAGTTCGTGAGGCAGTAGGTAAAATGAAAGGGGGTAAGGCAGCCGGGATTGATGGGATAAAGATAGAAATGTTAAAAGCAGGTGGGGATATAGTTTTGGAGTGGTTGGTGCAATTATTTAATAAATGTATGGAAGAGGGTAAGGTACCTAGGGATTGGCAGAGAGCATGCATAGTTCCTTTGTATAAAGGCAAAGGGGATAAAAGAGAGTGCAAAAATTATAGGGGGATAAGTCTGTTGAGTGTACCTGGTAAAGTGTATGGTAGAGTTATAATTGAAAGAATTAAGAGTAAGACGGAGAATAGGATAGCAGATGAACAAGGAGGCTTTAGGAAAGGTAGGGGGTGTGTGGACCAGGTGTTTACAGTGAAACATATAAGTGAACAGTATTTAGATAAGGCTAAAGAGGTCTTTGTGGCATTTATGGATTTGGAAAAGGCGTATGACAGGGTGGATAGGGGGGCAATGTGGCAGATGTTGCAAGTGTATGGTGTAGGAGGTAGGTTACTGAAAGCAGTGAAGAGTTTTTACGAGGATAGTGAGGCTCAAGTTAGAGTATGTAGGAAAGAGGGAAATTTTTTCCCAGTAAAAGTAGGCCTTAGACAAGGATGTGTGATGTCACCGTGGTTGTTTAATATATTTACAGATGGGGTTGTAAGAGAAGTAAATGCGAGGGTCTTGGCAAGAGGCGTGGAGTTAAAAGATAAAGAATCACACACAAAGTGGGAGTTGTCACAGCTGCTCTTTGCTGATGACACTGTGCTCTTGGGAGATTCTGAAGAGAAGTTGCAGAGATTGGTGGATGAATTTGGTAGGGTGTGCAAAAGAAGAAAATTAAAGGTGAATACAGGAAAGAGTAAGGTTATGAGGATAACAAAAAGATTAGGTGATGAAAGATTGAATATCAGATTGGAGGGAGAGAGTATGGAGGAGGTGAACGTATTCAGATATTTGGGAGTGGACGTGTCAGCGGATGGGTCTATGAAAGATGAGGTGAATCATAGAATTGATGAGGGAAAAAGAGTGAGTGGTGCACTTAGGAGTCTGTGGAGACAAAGAACTTTGTCCTTGGAGGCAAAGAGGGGAATGTATGAGAGTATAGTTTTACCAACGCTCTTATATGGGTGTGAAGCATGGGTGATGAATGTTGCAGCGAGGAGAAGGCTGGAGGCAGTGGAGATGTCATGTCTGAGGGCAATGTGTGGTGTGAATATAATGCAGAGAATTCGTAGTTTGGAAGTTAGGAGGAGGTGCGGGATTACCAAAACTGTTGTCCAGAGGGCTGAGGAAGGGTTGTTGAGGTGGTTCGGACATGTAGAGAGAATGGAGCGAAACAGAATGACTTCAAGAGTGTATCAGTCTGTAGTGGAAGGAAGGCGGGGTAGGGGTCGGCCTAGGAAGGGTTGGAGGGAGGGGGTAAAGGAGGTTTTGTGTGCGAAGGGCTTGGACTTCCAGCAGGCATGCGTGAGCGTGTTTGATAGGAGTGAATGGAGACAAATGGTTTTTAATACTTGACGTGCTGTTGGAGTGTGAGCAAAGCAACATTTATGAAGGGATTCAGGGAAACCGGCAGGCCGGACTTGAGTCCTGGAGATGGGAAGTACAGTGCCTGCACTCTGAAGGAGGGGTGTTAATGTTGCAGTTTAAAAACTGTAGTGTAAAGCACCCTTCTGGCAAGACAGTGATGGAGTGAATGATGGTGAAAGTTTTTCTTTTTCGGGCCACCCTGCCTTGGTGGGAATCGGCCGGTGTGATAATAATAAAAAATAATAATCTTGGGTTTCATAAAAAAAAACTCACATTAAAATAGATTTTCTGAAGAAAAGTCATTTATGTTGTCCAAAACGTTTTCTTTTCGCTTCGTCAATTGTAAGAATAAAAACTACTGAAAGTAAATTATGGTATTTTTCAGTAGTATTCGTTCTGGATCTGTGTTTTAACTAAAGTTTTTTTTTATAAGCCGTAAAAAACTTGTAGGTCCTATGGAGTAAATGTTTTCCCCTAAACAATTTCTTAAGCAGCTGAGAGCTTTCTAAGTTATAAACATTTTCTTAGATGCTCCAGACGTTTCTAAGTCTTAACCACTGAGACAGCTCATTCTTCCGTAGACCTGTAAGATCTGCAAAGCATTATAGCTATTTGCTTACTCTCTAACATTAACGAAGACTGTATATATGTTGGTAGAGTTACCGACAATGATGTCACATTTATTGTGGCAACTAATGTGACATTTATTGTTTGTAACGGCTTGACAAAGCTCCTGGAGGGCGCAACGTTGCCACAATAAAATGCCACATTCATTGCACTTGTTTCCTTTTACTTTACATTAATAAAGATGTTAACACTAGATGTGTTTCGCAACACGTAGAAACAAGCAACAGTATATACAAAGAATCATCATTGCCAGCAGGATGTGAACCTACGTTGCACGATATCCACAAAGTGTGGATTAGGTACTTGGTAGTATCACTTAAGAAGATATAACTTTAAAACGAATGTGGCCTTAACCACGAAGTCCACTATATTGTCCGATACAATGTAGCTGGGTGACCTTAAGCCACTCAGCCATATTGAGTACAGGTTCTCTTGGGAAACCATAACAAAGAACAGGAGAATAAAATAGGTGGAGACCATGTTTCAGGCTCATTGGTGTACTCAGCTTAAGGAAGAAACATGGCTTACACCAAAATAAATATATCATTAAAATTTGACATGATTCTAACGCTTTGTTTATTGACATGAGAGATTTTAACACGCGAATTGCTTTTGAAAAGGCCGAAAAGGTTGCATCAAGCAAGTCCATGGTTGAGAGAAATATAATTGAAGCAACATTCATAAGAAACAGTATTGATTGCAGTATGAATATATGTTCTGGGTTGCATAAATTATATTCTATCTAGTGTGGGTCAGTAGGCCTGCTGTGTTCCTCCAATCTTATGAATAGAATCTGACAGGATTTTGTACTTTGACTGGCACGTCATTCTTAAAAGTTATAAATATAACCTGACTAATTCTTCACAACACTTACACGCTCAGTGAGCAGGTCACTATATGAGGTCATATTTCAGATTTATCGGTCTTTTGTTGTCATATTTGTACTAATCCTTGATGTTAATATATATAACAGGTGGTCTTAACAATGCAAGATTAGCCACGGGGGTGGAAATATTTAGCTCAAGTACTTCTGCACTTGTCAGTGCATCATCAGGAGCTATGCCAAGTTGCAAGGCAACAACTAAAGGAGTTAGGGGAAGGTTTCTCAGAATAGCGCAGTGCGGGCTTGTCACCTGCCGCAGCCTCCCTCGGAATCAGAGCCAACGGTTTGGTACCACCTGCACCATCACCACCCCCATCCTCCCATATGGGGGAACAGGCACCTAAAGTCAGTACTTGACCCGCCGAGCTGTGGTTCGTATATCAGTTTGCGTGCGGCCAGCAGTAACTGCTTGGTTGATCAGACCCTGATCCACCACGATGCCTGGTCTCAGACCCAGCCGCGGGGGCGATGACCCCCTAAACCCTCTCCAGGTATACTTCAGGTATGCGGTAGGAGAGGGCCTCCAAGTTTTGAGAAGTCAAGGAATATGAAATTAGAAGATACAATAGCCAGCCCCAAGCTTTTTGCTAGCCGCTTAGAACAGGTCATGTGACTTTTAAGAAAATACGTTTTTCAGTGGATAATATACATATGTATTGGTGTTATTCTATGTAACATTTCTCATTAATAAGAGAAAATAAATGAATGTGATCTTTTGTCCGTTTAAATGCCCTGTTCTGGGGTACTCGAATGTTCCCAGGGGCGCTCGGAGGTATCTCCTCATATATTCCTAAATACTGTCTACCAGTCTTCTCAGTATCAATTAATATGCCTTATTTGGGAATCTTCTATACCATTCCGAAAATATTTCTATGGTCCAAATTTCTACTTCGAATATCCTTGAGCCCTAATACCTATGCTATCACGTGATCATGTGTACCTGTCAATGTATGGTACAGTAACAGCAAAATGCGTTATATTATCATTCACGACAGACGTAGCATGATGTTCTAGCATGTAGACACAGGTCGAGCATCACCAATCTATCATGAAACCACTTGGCATAATTAGCAATCCTGTGATTTTGTATACCTGGAGGTTACCTGGAGGTTATTCCGGGGATCAACGCCCCCGCGGCCCGGTCCATGACCAGGCCTCCCGATGAATCAGGGCCTGATCAACTAGGCTGTTACTGCTGGCCGCACGCAGTCCAATGTACGAGCCACAGCCCGGCTGATCCGGCACTGACTTTAGGTATCTGTCCCTCTATCTCTTGAAGGCAGCCAGGGGTTTATTGGTAATTCACCTAATGCTTGATGGGAGGCTGTTGAACAGTCATGGGCCCCGGACACTTACGGTGTTTTCCCTTAGTGTACCAATGGCGCCCCTACTATTTGTTGGGGGCATTTTGCATCGCCTGCCCAGTCTTTTACTTTCGCAGGGAGTGATTTCTGTGTGCAGATTTGGGACCATTCCTTCCAGGATTTTCCAAGTGTAGATTATGATATATCTCTCCCTCCTGCGTTCCAAAGAGTACAAGTCAAGTGCTTCCAAGCGTTCCCAGTAGTTAAGGTGCTTGACAAAACTTATACGTGCAGTAAAGGATCTCTGTACACTCTCTAGATCTGCGATTTCACCTGCTTTGAATGCAGATGTTAATGTACAGCAGTATTCCAGCCTAGAGAGAACAAGTGATTTGAAAAGGATCATCATTGGCTTGGCATCTCTCGTTTTGAACGTTCTCATTATCCATCCTTTCATTTTCTTTGCACATGCGATCGTGGCACTGTTGTGATCCTTGAAAGTGAGATCCTCAGACATTACTACTCCTAGGTCCCTTACATTATTTTCCCGCTCTATTGTATGGCCAGAGTCTGTAGTATACTCTGTTCTAGTTATTATCTCCTCCAGTTTTCCATAACGGAGAAATTGGAATTTGTCCTCATTGAACATCATATTGTTTACCGTTGTCCACTGGAAAACTTTGTTTATATCTTCTTGGAGGTTAACCGCATCCTCAGCAGATGACAGCCTCATGCAGATCCTAGTATCATCCGCAAAGGATGATACGGTGCTGTGATGTATATCTCTGTCTATGTCTGATATGAGGATGAGGAATAAGATGGGGGCGAGTACTGTGCCTTGTTGAACAGAGCTCTTCACTATGGCAGCCTCCGATGTAACTCTGTTGACCACTACTCTTTGTGTTCGATTTGTTAGGAAGTTGAAGATCCATCTCCTCACTTTCCCAGTTATTCCTTTAGCACGTATTTTATGGGCTATTACGCCATGATTGCATTTGTCAAATGTTTTTGCAAAGTCTGTGTATATTACATCTGTATTCTGATTTTCTTCCAGTGTATCCAAGGCCATATCATGGTAATCCAGCAGTTGTGAGAGGCAGGAGCGGCCTGCCCTGAACCCATGTTGCCCTAGATTGTGCAGATTTTGGGAATCCAGGTGATTTGCAATCCTGCTTCCTAGCACTCTTTCAAAGATTTTTATGATGTGGGACGTCAGAGCTATTGGTCTAAAGTTCTTAGCTAATGCTTTGCTGCCACCTTTATGGAGTGGGGCTATATCCGTCATTTTAAGTGACTGGAATTTCACCCATGTCCAAGCTCCTCCTCCATAGTGTACTTAGGGCACGCGAGAGGGGTTACTTGCAGTTCTTAATGAAAACAGAGTTCCACGAGTCTGAGCCCGGGGCTGAGTGCATGGGCATGTTGTCAATGGCTTTTTCGAAATCTGTCAGTTAGAGTAATGTTGGAAATCTGGCATACATTTATGGAATTTTGAGGCTCATTCATTTGGGTCGTAGATCCTCAGACCGATTAGTGATTCACTAAACACAGAGTCGTACTGGGATTTCAATATTTCACTCATTTCCTTATTGTCATCTGTGTAAGTCCCATCCAGTCTGAGTAAGGGCCCGGTACTAGATGTGGTATTTGCCTTGTTTTTGGCATATGAAAAGAAATATTTTGAATTTCTTTCAATTTCACTAATAGCTTTAAGCTCCTCCTGTCTCTCCTGGTTCCTGTAAGAGTCATTTAACTTAAGTTCGATAGTTTCCACTTCCCTGGTCAGCGCCTCCTTTCGTGTATCAGATATTCTAGCACTCCTGAGGAGCTCAGCGACTCTTCGTCGTCTTCTGTAGAGGGAGCGTCTTTCTCTCTCCAGTTTACTCCTGCTCTTCTTCTTTCTTAGGGGAATATGCCTAGAACATGCTTCAGCTGCCAGGAAGTTGAACCTTTCAAGGCACTGGTTTGGATCCATGTCATTTAAGATATCTTCCCAACATGTTTCGTTTAGGACATGGTTTATCTGGTCCCAGTTGATGTTCTTGTTGTTGAAGTTGTATTTTGTGAAGACACCTTCACAGGTACATGCATCCTGCTGATCAGGACCCCCTATGCATGTACGTCTGGACTTCGATTAGGTTGTGATCGGAATTAGTTGTTTTTGATGTTCTTATGTCTCTTATCAGGTCCTCATTATTTGTGAAGATAAGGTCAAGTGTGTTTTCTAGTCTTGTTGGCTCCACTATCTGCTGGCTTAAGGTATTTTTCGCAGAGACTTAGTAGCTCATGTGTGTGTGACCTTTCATCTGCGCTACCCCCGGGGATTGTTTCAACTATAACATTATTTGCTACATTCTTCCATTTTGCATGCCTTAGGTTGAAATCACCAAGCAATAAGATGTTTGGGGATGGAGCTGGAAGGTTTTCCAGACAGTAATCAATTTTCAGTAGCTGTTCCTTGAACTGTTGCGAGGTTGCATCTGGTGACTTATATACAACCACAATGACTAGGTTTTGGTTCTCGATCTTTCTTGATAGAACTTCAACTACCTCATTTGTGGTGTTCAGCAACTCCGTGCAGATGAGGGACTCTTTGACATACAGGCCAACCCCCCCTTGTTGCCTGTTCATTCTGTCGCATCTAAAAAGGTTGTAACCACTTATCCATATTTCACTGTCAAAGTGATCTTTTGTGCGAGTCTCTGTGAAGGCTGCAAACATTGCATTAGACTCCTCTAGAAGTCCACTGATAAAAGGTCTTTTGTTGTTGGTGGATGGCTTAAGGCCCTGTATATTAGCAAATATGAACGAGGTTGTATTCTGTTTGTTGGGGGGATTTTGTTATTGGCATCAGTAGTTGTAATTTTGGAGGGCCATGGGTGGCCACTGGCTGCGCCTCCAGTCCAACAAGGCTCCAAGGTGGACTATTTTTGTTATTTCCTTCCATTTTCTTTTTCCGTTTCCTGCCACTAAAAAATCACCTGGAGTTGGGTTGGTTTAGCTACTAGTGTTTGTCTTGTGGGGTCTGTGCCTCCTGGTCCCTTTTAGATGGTATGCAGGGCAGTCGATGTCGTAACACTGCTTCTGGAGGACCGAGGAGCGACACATTTTTGGGTGAAAGAAAGTACAGGAAGAAGAACGACACACTCCTTTAGACAGAAGGTCGCTACATTTTTTGGGATGCTCAAAGTTGCATGTCCCATTTTTTTTCCTGATATTCCATGCTTACAGATGCCCCAAGCATAATATTTGCACAAATTCACCTTTGGTTGAGAATTGTTGGGAGGTGTGTTGTCAATTTCTGCAGGTTCTGGGACTGCACTATAATCCTCAGTATCCAAGCCAGGGCCGCCCCGTCCTGGATTTTATCTACTTTCCTCAGTAGAGGAAGGAGGAGAAGACTTCTCTCCAACATCTGTACTGTGGGCCACGGTCTTGTGCAATGATGGTTGTATATTTACGGTTTTAGTGGTGGTTGTGGTAGGGTCCCTAGTAGAGTCTGGGCTGGCAGTAAGGCTGGGGGCTGGGTCTGAGTCAGCACTGGGGCTGGGGGCTGAGCCTGGGCCAGCACCAGCACTGTGGGTATTAGTGCAATGACTGGGGGATGGGTCTGGTTTAGCACTATGTGGGTAACTAGATAGTTTCGAGTCATCTGTTATGGTATGGGCATTCTGCATTTTTTGATACACTATCTCTTGCTCCCATTGTTGTTTAAAACTATGTACAATAGACTCTACTATAGAGCTATCGAGCTATTTAGTATTTAGTTGAGTTAAATACATTATTCCTGTCATGTTTCAAGAGAGAAGATTCAATTATGTTTCTTAATATAACAGAACTGTTAGGTACAATAATCTGGGTAGCAGCCCACCCCAGTGGCTGATTATAAGAACTAATATGGTTAAAGACAGCATTCGACTCCTGGCCTGTCCTGAGTATTTATTTTCGGCTATTCTGGTTTCCAGAAGTTTACTTGTTTGACCAATGTATGAGAGAGGACACTGAGTACATGGGCCTTTGTAAACCCCACCAACTTTGTCGGAGGGTTTTTTTTAATCAATATTTGTTTCACCATCCAAGTGTTTTAAAAGCAAAGTTTATATTGATCTTTTTTAATGCCTCGTGTAGACAAACCGGATTCTCATTGTATGATTAAACTAGTACAGTTTACCCTGCAATCAGTTCCTTAGGTTCAGTCCTGTAGAAATTCTTCTTTGCTGACATTGGTGCCCTCTCGACAAAATCCCCAGGATATCTCAGTTTTGTGGCTGTGTTGAACAGCTTGTTGATTTAGTCCTCTAAGTATTCTGGACTGCAGATTCGCAAGGCTCTCAAGAACACTGTGAGGAACACGCTCATTTTTACCCTAGTTTCGTGATCGGAATAATAGTGAATATATAGACCGCAAATTTGAATTTGCTATCAACACGATGTTTTAATCCATCAATACAATGTTTTAATCCATCGTGTTGATAGAAAATTCACATGCACTTCTATTAAAAGACGATAATAGACTAGCCACACATCCTCGCTCTCCCTCACCATCTTGCCTCTGGCTGGGTGGTGGTGGTCGTGAGGTGGGATGTAACCTACTCTCTAAAGCTGCGTTACGTCAATTAGAAATAAATCATGAATGTAGCAGGTGCAAAAACAACCATTAATATAACTTTTTAATTGGGGGATCTCAGGCGGGGAGGACTATATCCTCACCCTCCTTCACCCACTTGCCTCTGGCTGGATTGTGGTGGTCAGGTGGGGAACCTACGTCTGAAGCTGAAGTCACAGTAAGTCAGTTAGGACTAACTCATGAGGGATAACTTATGAAGGATCTCTTATGAAGAAATCATAGTCATTTAGAAAGGCGCACTTAATGCCCTAGAAGGCCGCAGGTTCTCCACCCCTGGGCTAGGTGCCTAGACTTATCTGGTGTCCGGCTGTGCGGCTAAAGTACTGCGTTAAAAAGTACTGCAGGTTAAAATCGCCCATTTGGTAATAGTTAAGCATTTCAAAATCCCTTTCAAAGTTCACTGCATGAAGCAGTGAAAAATAAAGCTCACACTGGTCGTAGACCAGGGAGATTTTTCGAGCTTTCCATCCTTGATGAAGAGCTTGCTCAAAGCTGGAGTTGAAATAGACACATTCTTGACTATGCCTGTATAGTGCCTTCAAAAGTTCCCTCTTTAAATCATTAAAGGCTGTCTTTGCTATTCAAAGTATCATTTTTTGTAATCGGCTGATGTTAACCAAGTGAATGTTGGCTTCCTGGCAACATTCTACTCATGAATCCCTTTCTTTATTGAATACCTAAAGGTACTTCCATAATTATACCCTGGACTACTTGCTATATAAATTTCATCGCTTTATTTAAGGACGAGATGTGATCTTCTAGAAAGGCTCACTATTCTTTATGTGTTCTTTTCATTCCTTGTTTATGGTTACTGCGCAATTCGCTCTACATCTACCATCGTCATTACCTTGCGCTAATTAGGGCTGAATCCTAGCAGCCACTTGCTGGACCCTTCCTGTAGTGTGCTCCAGGTTTTCTGCAGTTTCCAGCCATCATTCCCGGTTCGCATCCAGTATTACATCATCTGCAAAACAACGAGTCGGACTCGACCCATCTAGTAGGTTATTAACATGTATCAGGAATTTTAAGAGTGCTGGAACTTGGAGAGCGCCACTTGTTATTTATGTCTAATGTTTAATGCTTCAACCCTCATTGGAGGATCGTGCTTTCACCAATCCTTACATCGGCTTTTGCGTTTCCATACTAGTGAAAAAAAAATACATTATTCACTATCGGCCATTGAAGCCTTATCCAGGGCTATATCTCATTTGTAAGTATAAAATCTAAAATAATGCATGTGCCCACCCTTCTGCCTGATTTAAGAGATTTTACACTGAATTCCAGTTGGATGGCGAGGCAAAATTTGCTTTCTCTAAACCGTGCTGGTGTAATATGATAGTCTTTTTCTTCCTAGACGTAACATCACTCTTGCTATCCTTTCCTACACCTTTACATAAAATGCATGTTAGGCATAATGGTATGTAGTTTATGGCCTGTCTGTCACCTTTATGGATAATCGGTACCAGAATAGTCATCTTTCAGCAGTGTGTTTATTTTCCTATCTTGTTTGGTTTACTGCATATCCATTACATGCTTCTTTCAAAACACTGGCTCCATCTTTTAGTATCCGTGGCTTTATTCATTTTAGCCCCGTAGACCGTGTTGTGTTATGCTTTTTCATATGTGCCATTATCTTTCGCATTCTTTTGAAAAATTTTCTTAGCACTGCTTCTTTTCTGCTCTTTTCTGTTACAAATTCCCAAGTCCCCCATTGTATAGTTAAACACAGAATTCTTTCTTATATTCCTTCTTTCATTCTCACCATCTGTTGTGCTTCTCCTAATATGACAGCAGAGTAGTTTTTTCTTAATATTTGTCTCGTATTATTTGTCTTTTTCATATTGCTTCACATTCCATTTCCTGGCTACCTTATGAGAGATGTATTAAAAATCTTTCAAGGGCATGCGTCATCGTGGTGTAAGGGTACAGGCGTAGGGCTGAAACCGGGTAGCACATTTTCGTACAATGGTACAGGTGGTACAGTGGTACATTTGTGGGGATGATCTTTGTAGTACCTGGGTATATGTGTGACGATGGATGACACTGCTAAGATTTTGGCGGTGCCAAGATACAGGAATGGGGATGGCACTTGTAAGATTATCGTGGAACTTGGTTACGGGTGGAAAGTGGTTAAATGAGTGGCCAGTATAACACTTTGTTTTCACAATGAATTACGACCAGAAAACCTGAGACCACAGATTGCTTGACTTATTGATTCCAAGAGCTACTAAGTTTCCCTACACCAGCAAATATACAGGGTTAAGAGTTAGGTCCTGGAGCCGAGACCACAGCCCCCTCAACCAAAAACAAGGAAGTACAAATAGGTGAGCGCAGTGTTGCTGTGTGTGGGATCTAAGGGCACTTGTCTAACTCTGCATAGGTAGCTATGCTCACCTCGCTCCATTTATCTAGCTGCACTTCCCAGGTTGTGCTTCTTCGTCTATTCTTTACGTAGCCGTATTAGCAGGGTCTGAGCTCCTGCTCCAAGATCCTCCCTATCGATCACCAATCTCTCCGTGAGAATCACTGTCGTTCCGTGGGGACAGTTGCTTTAATATACTGAAATATGTATGTACCTGTCCAGCACTGCGTATGTATGTACCTGTCCAGCACTGCGTATGTATGTACCTGTCCAGCACTGCGTATGTATGTACCTGTCCAGCACTGCGTATGTATGTACCTGTCCAGCACTGCGTATGTATGTACCTGTCCAGCACTGCGTATGTATGTACCTGTCCAGCACTGCGTATGTACCTGTCCAGCACTGCGTATGTATGTACCTGTCCAGCACTGCGTATGTATGTACCTGTCCAGCACTGCGTATGTATGTACCTGTCCAGCACTGCGTATGTACCTGTCCAGCACTGCGTATGTATGTACCTGTCCAGCACTGCGTATGTACCTGTCCAGCACTGCGTATGTATGTACCTGTCCAGCACTGCGTATGTACCTGTCCAGCACTGCGTATGTATGTACCTGTCCAGCACTGCGTATGTACCTGTCCAGCACTGCGTATGTATGTACCTGTCCAGCACTGCGTATGTA